>NW_026542595.1:166329288-166929288 GCF_028750875.1 Macrosteles quadrilineatus | reverse complement strand
ACTGTAATGAAAGAGTTCTAACTTTAGCCTAGGCTATATTAAATTTTTTTAACCATCCATCATAGTTAGGCTAGTGATCGTTAATAATCATGAACCGTAATTAATTTGAATCTAGGCCAGCCCTAGAGTGTTACTGATATCTATGATAAAAAGTAATATTGTACCATAAAAGCTGAGTTATAAGCAATAAGCCATAAGTTATTTATAATAATTGTATGCTTTAAGTTAGCATACAATTATATATAACTTATGGCTATACTGTATTATTAGGTATTTTTAACTATAACTATACTGCCTTACTAATTTCATAAATAAAACTCGACTAAGAGAAAACTAAAATTGAATAATTTTACTCTTGTGTGTTGATCTAGACGTAGGAGACATGCTGAAACCATCTTCAATTTCAATCAATCAATTTTTCAGGCATTAGTTTCACTGGTACCCTATAGTTTTTATTTCTACTTTTGTCACTTTTACAGGGAAACAGGTTGGAGTGCTCGCTTTCAAGGTCCAGAAAGATTTCAGCATCGATATTACGGATCTTTACATGCAGTACAGCGGTTAGAACTCATGTATAAATTAGACGAACATCGAGGATGTGTTAATAGCCTAAATTTTAACAGGTAAGACAAGACTCCTTCTATTGTTGTCAGTTTGACCAAACGGTATTCTACTGTAACAAAATAATATCTTTGACTATTCATACAACAACTTGACATTCCATCCTCATGTTAAAGTTGTAGCCAGGTTTTTAATAAAATTCGTCTTAGTTGATGTGAGCCACCTACAGATTGCGCTGATCTAAATTACTGATTTGTGCCGATTACATTATGGTTTTTACCAAGTCAAACTGATGGAATAACATATTATGAGCTATAGCAACTGTTGTGACCCAGTAACTATGTCAGTAACAAAAAATAAGGTACAAAATAGAGTTTTAGACACTAGCGCAATCTGTTACTGGCCCACACAACTACATTCTTCTTTAGTAAAAAATTGGCGACAGCTGATCCATATAGATGGGATGTCTTGTAATTGTATATGAAGAACCCTTTAACCTTTCTGCATGTATTACTGGATCAGTTACAACTACTGTTACTGTTGATGAAATTTGTCTTGTACACTTTTGGTCAACCTGTTACACATTATATTAAATCTAATATTCCTAATGATTTATATGGATGTGCTTGAATTTCTTTTAATAACCTAAACGGACATATTTAGTTTAAATTAACTTTATTTCACCGATAGGACGGGTTGAAAATATTTTGTCGTGTTCTAATCTTTCATTGCAAAAGTTGTAGCAGGCCTAAATCATATTCATAAGTATTCCCAATTAATTTGTAGACCTACTATAACAGTGTTTTTGGTGTTTAAAACAAAAAACCTAGTTCAAATCTGAAATAAGACTAATATTTATCTTTACCGACCAGGTCTGGACAACTACTAGCCAGCGCCAGTGATGATAAGAGAGTCGTGTTGTGGGACTGGGCTGCGGACAGGTCTATACTGAGCTTTGACAGCGGTCACAGCGGAAATGTGTTCCAGGTAATTCTTTGAAGATTTTTGTGTTACTTCCTAACTATTAAATTGTTATGATATTCCTATTTTTTTAATAAGCCTACAGTAGACTCCCTCTTATCGGGACACCTTTTAACTGGACATCGGTTTAACCGGACTACACTCGGCGGAAATGACATCTCTTTAACCGGACAATTTTTATCAGCACATTGGTTTAACCGGATTAGATCGGCAGGAAGTGGGCAGTACTGAAACGACTGCTCTCGTGTGAAAGATTTGAGACCAGTGATCAAGTGTCTAAATACAATGCTCTCATAAATTTAAGTCGAATATCACAGTAAACAGTCCGTTTTAACAAGTTTTTGGGGACGTCGGTTTAACCGGAAAACCCGTTACCTGGACTGGCCTCGGTCCCGAGGAGTCAGGATGAGAGGGAGTCTACTGTACCAATCTTGCTTTGTATTAGAAAACATTCATTAACTTTTCCATTAGGTTAAGATCACTTGTATCCTAATTGAACCATTCCCAGACTGCTTTATCGGCTTTATTTTATGACATCAAAGGACGGATGACCAATAAATCTACATTATGCTTCATTATCTGCTGTGAATGGGTAGGGTAGGAGATATTTCCGGCAATTCTGTAGCCATTCCGATTGGATTTTGTATGGTAACCAGCTGGTTCGTGCCACTAAGACAATGATTTCCCACACTCTGAAGAAGTGCTGTGGCTGTGACCTTTTACTTTACATACAACGCTACTGCACTGAACACTTTTTTTGACTTGTTAAAATTCAAGTTAATTTGCTTTTTAGCGAATTTCCCTATACTTTTGCATTTTGATGTCCACAAAGAACAAAAACACTACCAGTTGTGTGTGTTTTTTTTTTTTTTCTTTTTTTTTCTCCAATCTCCAGTGGTTGAAAAAGTGGTCAGTGACCACGAAAATTTCTACTTTTAATTTTGTGATGTTTTATGTGTCTCTATGGACTTATTTAAAGGTAAGCCTGCTTTCCTGTCAATTTCCTTAATAAAAAAGGCCTAATTTGGATCTTGAAGTTTGTTGTTGAAAATTCCAAAACAGTGTACATTTTAATTCCCATCTTTTATACTCCTATGGAGAAAAAAACAGTTCTAGTTTAGCCTACTTGTTAATGGATGTATGTTGATCAAATTTGGCAAATGTATTCATTTCATCCCATATAGGCTACTATTAATACTAGTATTAACATACTACTATTATTAACATACTACTATTATTAACATACTAACTATTATTAACATTTGTTCAAAAAACACTTTTTACCTTCACGTAGCAGCAAATCATAGTAGGTACTTGTTTGAGGTTTTCTAACTTCGTCTCTTTAATTAAGTCATTTATAATTTCATTTCATTTTAGCGAATTTCCCTAAGGGGAATACCTATTACCATAGGAGGCACGGTAAGACTACCCGAGATCGATATACTTATTGATTTTGATATCCCCAGATGCCAAAAACAATATTCGTTCAAATTTATGTGTATATGACTTATAAATCTATGAGTCTGTGAACACGATTAGGCCTAATCGAGTAATTTTGGTCCGATTTTGAGGAAATTTTGCTTGAAGGTGTAGCGCTGAATTAACTTAAATGAGTTTGTGAACCGGCAAGATCAGGTCATAGGTACAATGTATTAAATGGGGTTTATAAATTTTGAGAAAATGGGGTTTTCAAGCCCTTATAACATGAAAATGCCCAATTTTCATCACAGCCATTTTGTATAAAAAAATAAATAAATTTGTAGGCCTATAGTGAAGCTTTGTTGTTAAATTTTCCTGAGGAAATTCCCAAAAACTATTTGTTCAAGATTCCTGTGTTATTCTTATGGAAAAAAAGAAAAGTGTTGTAGTTGCTTGTTTGTGGATGTATGTTGATCATATTTGTCAAATTTACTAAATCAATCCTACAGGCCTAATTAACATTAATTTGGTAAAAAAAGGAACTGTTTACCTTCCCCATAGCAGCAAACCTAAGTAGACATTAAATCTAATGTTATTTACATGGGGAATAAAATACAACTAATTTATGGAAATATTTTTTTGTAAAAATCCTATCAGACAAATTGAATTTTGCTTAGACTGCAGGTTTGCTGCGGCGGGGGTGTTTTAAGTGTTGTTTTAAAGTACTTTTTCATTTTCTAGGCAAAATTCCTGCCACTGAGTGGCGACAGGCACATTGTAACTTGCGCTCGAGATGGCCAAGTGCGTCTGAGCGTTTTGAGTGGCATGGGAGTGTGTAAAGGCACTCGGCTGTTGGCGCACCACCAACGACCTACACACAAGCTGGCGATTCACCCCAACACACCACATGAGTTCCTCAGTGCAGGGGAGGATGGTCTAATTCTCAGCCACGATGTCCGCTCCAACAAATCCCACAGGTAAGAGTTTAGGATGTAATATAGAGCACTAAGCCTTAGTAGGATTTTTTATGGATAGCCAGGCTTACCCAAATAAGAGTAGGCTGGCTCAAAAAACGCAAAAATTAATGCTATTGTGTTCATTTGTTGTGTTTATTGTACGGTTATGTGTTTTTGTTTTGGATTGGACTCTTTACATTCAGGTAAATCTGCTATTCTCACAAAAAATCCTGAAGTGTAAGAGTTCACAGTTCTCATATGATGCGTTTGTTTGTAGTAACCTTTTCTTTGTCTATTTAATTTGGACTGGATAAATTTCTTGTGTTTAGAAAAAGTAACTGTCGAATGTACTTTTGACTTTTACTTTCTTCCCATGTACCTACAATACTTAGTGTTAAGGTATGGAATTCTTTTTGTCAAAAGTTCCGTGTTAGAGTGGTAGTTAGAAGTTAGTGATGTTTGTGTGAGTGTGTGTATGTTGTGTCTGTATGAATGTGGATATGTAGCCTACAATGTATAGCTACAGACCACACCTGAGGTCCGATTTGGATGAAATTTGGTATCTGGATACTAATCCATGGTCTCTCTGGAGTTTTTTTTCATTTTTTTCAATTTTTTCTATAAAATAATGGAAAAATTTGATTGTAAAAAATCAGCATGAACAATTTAGTTTGAAATGTAGGCAAATGAAATGTTTGAAATGTTATAGTCCTTTTAACTTTTAAACAAAATTGTACAATCCCCATTGCTTAAACATTACGGTTTAAAAGATAAAGAGAAGCTTATTATATTTGCTTTTCTCATAAAAACCCATTAAATAGGCTAAGGAAAATACCCCTACTGAAGCAAACCTCCTAAGTGAATTTCAAATTGTCTGATTAGATTTTTACTAAAATATTTTCATAAATTAGTCATATTTATTCACTATTTAAATAATATTGAGATTTAACAAGTACTTTGGTTTTCTGCCAGGGGGAAAGGAAAAAGTGTTTCTTGGATTAAATAATACTGTTAGTACATGATAAAATAACTGAACTTGTCAAATTTGACAAAAAAGTTAAATATGACAGAACTGCAAAGTACTGTTATAACCAATGTTATGATTGCAGAGTGACCATTGTGAAAGAAGCAAGCAAGAAGGTGGGGTTGTACAGCATCCAAAGCAACCCTGCGTTCAGCGATGAGTTTATTGTGACTGGTGAAGACCAGTACATCCGACTATACGACAGACGGAAGATCTCGAATGGAGTCCCTTTAAAAAAGTTCTGCCCTGTTCATCTGGTACAGTCATAATTGTTTAATTAGTTGAATGAATAAGTGATCAGAGGTAGATTATGTTAGTCTGTCTAGTGCCTTTCTCAGTAAAGTACAAAAACTAAAATTCTAACAAAGAGAAATTTGGTTCTACTATTTCTTTCTTTCCAACTGAATTCCTCTACATTTAAAATGCGGTCAGTAATCGCGAAATATTCTACTTTGAATGCGTAGTGTAAAGCTTTTCTATTTGTTATGCTAGGGCAGACTTTTTCCCATTCGGGTAAGCATTTTGTTCCAACTATAAGCAACTCAGTATACTAACTTATTGGTAAAATAACGTAAAAATGGCCAAAAGGCCGCATATCGGGAGGGAATAAACTGAAAGTAAGAAAGTTTATTTATTTTACAAAAAAAAAAAAAAAACAATATACACAGGGTGCTTGATATAAGTGTGCTAGTGTGCCAGCTGTTTTATTCGAAAGTTATAAGAGATATCAAAAATGTAAAATTGTAACTCCTTTGGATTTTTTTATTTTTAAAATTTTGGTCGAGTTGAAAAAGCCAACTTTGATTTTTCTTATGGAAGACCCCATATTTTATGATTTATTTAGGAATTAAATTCCATTCATACGTTTTTATTCTTGGCATTTTTTACTCATTTAGGAGTTACAGCGTGTTAAAACTAAGAAAACATGATATGCAGTGTACATTCTGCGCCATGGAGTTCCTATACGAATAAGTTTAGAGAGAAAATGCTAAGAGTTAGTCCTAAAATTGCATCTGCACCCTGTATTTGACAATAAATATATACATACTAAGAAATAATTTTATCCAAAATAGCAAGTAATGTGCTTTACTGTTTAAAAGTGTTCATTGAAATTGATAGATCTAGATATTTATAGCTCTTGTGGAGTAGATCTAGCTATTTATAGCTCTTGTGGAGTCTGAACAATCTCGGCTTATTGCCACAGACGATTTTAACATCGTAATACTTTTTTATTTCGATTTATTAAATTACCTGTATGTTTTGAATGACCAATACTATCTTTAATGAAGTTTCTACAAACATGTTTGCAATAATTTCAAATAGACCTTTCTAATCTGTAATGATTTTCAGTTAAAGTCAGATTCGCTGCTGCATGTAACTTGCGCCGTGTTCAACTGTAATGGTACAGAAGTGATCGGGTCATACAACGATGATGACATTTACCTTTTCGACACAAGACTTCCACCAGGCACGGACTACCAGCATAAATACGAGGGACATCGGAACAGTATGACAGGTAACGTAGAATCACGTCTTAAAATTTTAAGTAAAATCTAAATCTTTACTATTGATACAACTAGACATTCAATCCCCATATTAAAGTTGACACCAGTTTTTTTATGAAGATCATTAGTATTTGATGTGAGCCACCGATAGATTGTGCTGATGTAGATGTAAATTACTCATTTCTATTGAATATACACACATTTTTACTAATTCAAGCTAATGGCTGATTCGTCCATGCACTATGAGGTCATTTATTTTGTTTTTTTAATAGTTTACAAGTGCCAGGCATTAAATCTATCTTTTTCATTTTACAAACTTTTTCAAGTTTGGGGAGAGTTAAGATTTTTCCTCTTTCATTATTTGTCCAAAAAGGGATAGAGTTTAGAAGAAACTTACACAAAGTCTAGGAAAGAACGGCAGGTCTATGTTGTTCCCGGTGAATGCAAGCTGAAATTTAATTCAAAGTTACAACTTGAACTCGTCCTAATTGGGTCCTTTAAATACTATCTGACTTTCCCCCATGGAAAGGCCAAAAGCCATCTGTTATATACATTTATTTTACTTTTGGTAGAGTAAATAACTCTGTTTCATGGTTGATTCAATTGAACATTTACGGTGAACACAAATTAATTATCTATTTAAGATTTTCAAAATATTTTTGTGTTTTGTTTTCAGTCAAAGGTGTGAACTTCTTCGGACCCAGAAGTGAGTTTATAGTCTCAGGTTCGGACTGTGGCAACATCTTCTTCTGGGACAAGAGTACAGAGGCAATTGTGCAATGGATGAGGGGAGATGAGGACGGAGTGGTGAGTAACTGTAATTATAGTAGAGTCCTGCTATTCAGAACCAACTAAAACCGAACCCGGTTTGGTTTAGCGGGAATTTTGATTAAGCAGATTTTAAAAATAATATCAACGTATCATCAGCAAAAAACATTGCGACTTTGATCTACGTTCGTGCAGCTGTGGTTGTGAAAGATGTTGGTGTTATGGTCGCGATTACGAGAGAGGATGGCAATGTTGCTGCAACATTTTAGTGCATTGAAAGATTCTCCAAAATTTAGTTTGAAATAGGCAGATTTTGGAAACAGCTGGTCTAGTACTGTATTTTTGATGGTCATATTTGTTTAAACATATTATATTTTCTATTGTTATTAGCTATTACAGCTTTGATTGTAATAGTCCAAGCAAACTAAACAAACTTACATAGGGATCGTTAAAAAAATTGCAAGAAAACGTTTTATGGTTTTATTTTGTAGAGCTGGGTTTGCAGAATGACATACTAAAAGTTGCCAAAAATCGGTGCACGAGAAAACCACTAAAATCACAATTTAAAATGGCGGCTTTTTCCAACATTGGACAAATTAAAAAAACATATTTCACATGCATTTGTTATACACATTTTTTGAGATATTGACTTGGGACCACCGCCTGTATTTATTGGGGGGTTAGTACTTCATTTTGATAGAGAACATTTTTTTGGCCGCCATCTTGGATCCGCCATATTGGACATAGATAATTTTTTTTCAATGTAATGATAGTGTTGTGACACACATTACCAACTACATTTTTACACAGATTTCAATGCCGAAATCCGTTTTTAAATATCTTTATTCATTTAGAAGATATATTCAAACGAAAACTCTCCACCATACATTTCTTAGGGACGTTTCGTAGTTTGATAATTGTTTTAAAATAATTTTTCTTATATCTCCAGTTCTTATTGACGCTTGTAGTTCGTTCTAGGCTTAAAATATTTAGTAATGTAAGGGCTTTCATTTGAGCTCTTGATCATTAAAATCAGACGAGTTAAAGACCAGCTACGAACCTCAGAACAATATTAAATTTAACTTTTTAGAAACATATTTTTATTAAAAGATTTATAACTCGGGTTGTTAATACGACACCAAGTTCTTTCTGATCTCAAATTACTCAGTGAATGTTTGGCTTTGATTTTATTAATCACTAAACAAAATCTGACAATTTAAAAATGAGTCATGGTTCTTAATTCAACATTAAAATGTATTTATTTTGAAATTTGTCTTTAGTTAAGGACATATATCCCCAACCCTAATAACTCCCGGAAAGTAATCCATAGCTTAATTAAAAGTCAATAATTTGGCGAATTATTTAAGACTATAAAGAGTTTTGGGAGTTATTTAGAATTGGGGATATACGTCTTTAACTAAAGACAAATTTCAATATAAATACATTTTAATGTTTATGATCCATGACTCATTTTAAAATTGTCAGATTTTGTTTAATGATCAATAAAATTACAGCCAAACATTACTGAGTAATTTACTGAGTAATTTGAGACCAGAAAGAACTTGGTGTCGTATTAACAACCCGAGTTATAAATCTTTTAATAAAAATATATTTCTAAAAAGTTAAATTTAATATTGTTCTGAGGTTCGTAGCTGGTCTTTAACTCGTCTGATTTTAATGATCAAGAGCTCAAATGAAAGCCCTTACATTACTGAATATTTTAAGCCTAGAACGAACTACAAGCGTCAATAAGAACTGGAGATATAAGAAAAATAATTTTAAAACAATTATCAAACTACGAAACGTCCATAAGAAATGTATGGTGGAGAGTTTTCGTTTGAATATATCTTCTAAATGAATAAAGATATTTAAAAACGGATTTCGGCATTGAAATCAGTGTACAAATGTAGTTGGTAATGATGTGTCACAACACTATCATTACATAAACAAAAATTATCTATGTCCAATATGGCGGATCCAAGATGGCGGCCAAAAAAATGTTCCCTATCAAAATGAAGTACTAACCACCCAATAAATACAGGCGGTGGTCCCAAGTCAATATCTCAAAAAATGTGCATAACTGCATGTGAAATATGTTTTTTTAATTTGTCCAATGTTGGAAAAAGCCGCCATTTTAAATTGTGATTTTAGTGGTTTTCTCGTGCACCGATTTTTGGCAACTTTTAGTATGTCATTCTACAAACCCAACTCTACAAAATAAAACCATAAAACGTTTTCTTGCAATTTTTTTAAGGTCATATCCTATATTTCTCCGACTATAATATTGTGAGTGTGATACTGTATTGATCCTACAGTAGTACATCTGCTCTCCCCACTAAAAAGATAATAAAGGCAAACATTTCATTTTAAACATTTTATATTTTATTAATATCTCTTATCCCAGCTATACCAAGTAGAATGCTCTACTGTATGAAATAAAAATATCACAGGTCAAAATTTTAAATCAATACAATGATTAACAATTTTAGAAGAGCATTGAGCACATAAATTAGAAAATGTATTATTCTAGTTACTAAAGTTTGAAAAATAAAAAATTTAAGAATTTAAAATATCCTTACATTGTATTTATTAAGCTAGTACAAATAGTAATTTTTGTCTGCCAGTAAAATGATTTATAGTGAAATGTGTTAAGTTTGAGGAAAACTCAGGCAGCACTAAAATGATAGGAAAGATTACATGGTTGGTGTTTAATCTTTTCTTAGTGAAATTTAAGAAATTTTAGGTGAAAATAGCCTTTCAACAGAGTAAATTAATGCAATCGTAGATGGCTCTAATTAAGTTTGATATACATTATAATATTGTAGGCTAAGTGTTTCTTTTCACTTTAACTCCAATATTTCAATGCTGCTATTTTAAGTATCATCATTCTGACCGGAAAACAAGCCGTTTTTAGTTTTCTAAATTGTCCACAAAAAATAATTGTTTTTGGGTAACTTCAAATAGAGGACAGAAAAAACATATGGTAATTTTTTTTGGCTCGCTAACCTCAAAATTTGTTTATGGCACATTAAAAATGTTATAAAACCGATTTTAAGTTATGTTTGTAAACAACAGAAATATATACGTTGATGACGACTTTGTATCACTTTAAATTATTTGGTATAATTTTGTAACCATTAGAAGGTTATTTCCACAGTATGATGAAAACAGTTGTTCATCACACGGAGCGAAAGTGTCTTTTTGGTACTTAACCGTCGCCTCGCTTGTAAAACATGATTGCATACCAAAAAGAACCTCTTTCACCATTTTTTTTTTTTCGGTGATGAAAATTACCATTGTTTTTAACTTTCAGGTGAATTGTCTGGAACCACATCCCCAAGTTCCCATCATTGCTACAAGTGGATTGGACTACGACATCAAGATCTGGGTGCCGTCTTGTGAACAAGAGCCGACACTGAAGGGGCTTAGATCTGTAAGTATGGCTTTTGCTAAATTGCTTTTTAAGATTCCACAAAATTATTTGACACTATTCTTACTAACCTGATCACCTGTTACAAACAGTTCTAAACGTTTGTTAAAAAAATTACTCAATTTTGTAGGAAGTTTTTGATTAAAGTAAACCATTTAAAAACAGTCTTATGCATTGTTCTGATTTTGGTCTACACTATTCACTGTGATTACAAAAGATATTGAGACTGCCGAACTCTTGTATGTATAGGTGTCAGGGACGTCTTTCTGTTAAAAACCGTAATCGGAAAGAGACCACTTTGGCACAATAAACTCAAAATCTGTAGAATAATTAGAATATTTCACTTACTCTAGCTCGTCCAACCAATAAATGAAAAATTATAATTTTAATCCAGAAAAAAAAGGTTTGCAGTCATAGAAGGTACAATATTTGCCGTCACATTTAGTGATACACTTTTGTGCACTATACACTCACATTGTATAACAGAACCACATCACTACAATGCAATTAGTAGTGAATCATGTAGACAATTTTCGGCACACGTTCACTCTCATTTTGCAGGCTTTGGAAAATCCCAGAAGGCAAAAGATCCGAGGTCTGAAGCCTCTGGTTCAAAGCAGGGGTTTTGAGGTATTTATCCTCCCACTTAAACCTATAAAAGTTATATCTTAGTTCAGTTAAATGAAGTTCCAATTCATAATTTTTCACATTCATGAATTTTTATATGCTGCTAGGCTAGTTTTCAAGCCCACTCAAAAGATTTAAATGCACACGAGATACATATATGGGTTGTGGTAAAACATATTTAAACCCTAGTATGTCTTGCTTTTTTTGTCATGTCATAACATTATTTAACATTACAAAATACACTGATCTCCACTTTTATTGTTGAGACAAACCACAATCAATCAATCAATATCAATAATAAAATATATTAATTTTGATCCTCTGTGCCAACACACATACAGTACGCTCACACAACATTAGTCCCAATATATTTTATAGTAGGCCTATTTGGGCAAACATTTTTTGTAAAAATTAAATATTCGGATTTGAATGTTTCAGACAGTCATAGGGAACCAAGGTAATCGTGAGCATTACCGAAGTCGAACGTCCGATCCCTTCGACCACCGACAGATGAGATGGCTATGGCAGCAGATACAGCGGTTCGAGCGAATAAGGGTACGTCTCTATCACACACAGTAATTTGTATAAAACTTATAGTTTACTAGCTGTTTGCCCGTTCTACGTACGGGAATCTTGTAGTAAGTTAACACCTTATATTCAGAACAGGAGTTGGTTTGCATATTTAGTGTGCATTTTTCCAGATATGATGGCAAAACGATAACTGTTTAGGAATACATATAAACCTTCTCAAATACAATATCTCACAGTTTCAAAGCCAAAACTAATGCTTCACAATTAAATGTCACCCGATCGTGTTAGTCCATATTTTATATCTAACGATGAAAGGAATTGCTTTACAGTATAGATCTATGAGGCATAGCCCTAAGGTAGGCCTGTAATTGAAAGTTACTTTCCACACTGGTTAAAAGTAGTTAAAACACTACCTCAACCTCACTACTGCACACTTTTTCGGGTTGAAATTTTTATTAACAATGGTGCTCTTGTCTTTTTTACGAAAAATAAGGACATTACAGTAATGCATTTACCAATAGACATACACTCACAAATACAGAATTGAGTCTACACAACATTTTGGAGTCCAGACAGAAAACGCCAAAAATTATACAGTAAGACATCGATTAAATTTAATAAGCAATAATGTGCAGTGTTTATAAATAAATAGTGAAAATAGTGATGTGTTTGTATGTAAAGATTATTCTTACCGGTACTGCTACCACCGGTTCTAAGGATAAGTAGCAGTACCGGTACCAAAAACCAACGTTTACATTTGAGAAAAGAACTGTAGTACTTACGACTAATTCAAACTGTCCTTCTAATCAAACTGTATTATAGGTGTAAATCAGTTGGCAATTATATAAATAAATAAATACACACAGGCCACAAAACATGTAACATGTAACGTAAACAACGTAAAGCTTTGAAAACTCACTATGGTTTGCTAAAGAAAAAACTTTCACTTGATGTGGTGCAGTACCGGTACCGAAGTTATTAATCTTCTTTGGTTTAAATTTTTTTTTTAGTTTTCGAAAATCAAAGTAATTTCCTATTAATAGCATTGTTTGTAAGCAGCTTTCAATGTTAACATATTAATGACAGTTTGAAGAAACCAACTTTATCCAAACAAAGGTTTCTTAAGATTACGTAATCTCTAAACGATAATCGGTACATATATCTAGCAAACATTCGAAGGAAATGTGACAAAAAACGCACAAATTCGGGGTTTTGTAGGTTTGTAGTTTTATTTCCTAAGTAGGAAAAGTACCGATATTGTTGTCGAAATGTAAGTAAGTAGATACCAAAAGTGACACATTGGAAAAGCGAGTTTAGCTACATCTGTTAAACCTCTGTTACGGTACGATCACAGCGAAATCAGAAAGATCTTCCAAGATCCCAGCAACATCCACGATCACCCACTGCAGTCGTGATTTTTTACTTTGCACTTTACACAACTGTCCTTGAAGCGCCGTCAATGAGTGGAAACCTTTGTAAGCTACGGTATTGGTGACGATGATTAAAAAAATGTAAGTTTCCTTGCACTAATACAACACTGATTCACGGTATTTTCCCCGGTTATCAAAACTCAAGAACAATCGTTGCATTTGCGTAATTAAACCGGTTAAGTAAGGCACAACGTTTTTAATCTCACTTGGTTTGGATGTGCTGACAAAACTTGATCGGAAATGGTTGCGGTATTTGTAAACAACTTTTAATGTAAACATATCAGTGACAGCTAGAAGTGAGAACTAATCCAAACAGCTGATCGTTATTACATAATACCCCCGCTGCAGCAAACCTGCAGACTAAGCGAATTTCCATTTGCCTGATTGAGTTTAGACTAAAATGTCTCCTTAAAAATATCACATTTATTCCCTATTTAAATAGAATCAGTTTAACACATACTTAGGTTTGCTGCAACAGGGAGGGTAAAAGTGTTTTTTTTAATGTAAAATGTTAATAGTTAGTAAGAAATAAAAACATTTTCCAAATTTGGGCAAAATATGTTAATAAACAAGCACACTACAACGGTTTACTTATTCTCCATAAGAATAACATGGGAATTTTAAATTAACAATTTTTTGGAATTTTCTCCGTAACCATTAGGCGCATTATAACGCTTCAATATACTAAATTATTTGTTTTTTTAAGCTCTACAAAATAGTTTGGAAAGAAATTTCAAAATTTTATGTTTTTTGGGTCAAAAATAGGGAAAACTCATTTTTACCCCATAAAAGCCCCCATAAACCCCTGTTCCCATGGTCCGATCATGCTGGTTCGCGAACTCGTTCGAATAAACGTAGGTTTACACGTTTGTACCAAATTTCATCAAAATCGGATCATTTTTGCTCGAGTTATCGCGCTAACGGACACACATATATATATATATAAATATATATATATATATGAATTTGAACGGATGGTGTTTTTGGCCTCTAGGGACCTCAAAACGAAAAAAAAAATCGGTCCCGGGTCCAGGTCTTACCATGAGTACTACGGTAATAGCTTATTCCCTATATGGGAAATTCGCTAAAATGTAATGTAATAGTAAACATTGGGAGAAAATTTGACAAAAATCGAACAAAATTGGGTTTTTGGTGGTTTGTTATTTTGTTTACGAAGAAGCGAGGCCACCGACAGATGAGATGGCTATGGCAGCAGATACAGCGGTTCGAGCGAATAAGGGTACGTCTCTATCACACACAGTAATTTGTATAAAACTTATAGTTTATTCATATAAACAGCTGTTGAAAGTGCATTTTTTTTTTAAATTAATGCTCATTTTTTATTTATTTCGGCCTACTTATATTCTAGTTATTGAAATTAAGTACGATGCTTGTGTGTAATCAAAGTAATAGATCTGGCTAATCTGAACCTTAACCCTTTCATTGCTAGGCCAATAATTCATATTTTGTAAGATTTTTTTTTTTTGCCTTTTAATTCCATTACCCGTTGTTGAATTTTAACTGTCATGTTGTCACTATTTTATTAATTAGGCTAATTTTGAATAATAACACAATAAGAAAATATATAAGAAAGATAAATCCCGGTATTTGTAGTAAACATCAAATAAAACTTAGTTTTTGTTGTAATTTTCCTGGTTTTCCTATAAATTTTTATGTTCTGATAGCATTATTTGAAACCGAAATCTCACAAAATCAAAAGACATATAGTTTACAATGTAATATTGAATTTAACCCTGATTTAGTTGGACGAGGTTATTGTAATATAGCAATTTTAGGGAAACTAATGTTTTGCAGCAAAGTCTCAGGAACACATTTACTACTACTAAAACTAAAAGATTGCATCTAAATCTAAATAGTCCGTGACTAGCTCGTGCTGCTACCTAGTAACGCATTGAACAACCATCTGCAGCGCCATCTGTTCGCAATCGGTGGCGACAGCTTAAATACCGGGTTTTGACTCCCCAGTCTTCAAGCACAGATAGCCGAGAAGGCTAGGGCGTGTGTCACTTGGCCAGTGGCATTCGTCTGCTCGGGTTCGAATCCCGTCCTGTGTGGCAAATAATTGGTGACCTGTGTGTTTGTAGCGATATACTACAACCACTGGGGCATAGTGAGGTGTTCATAATCCTTGGTTTAGACATACACCTCGAAATCATCGGATTGGGCGAATCTTTTAGCTAAGTGGTTGGTAGTGTATCCTATGAACATGCAGGTCACCAATGGCCGTTTTGCTATTTTTTTTTTAAATAACCTCCCTCTCTATATCCCTTAGGGTTTTTTTAAAACAACGATATATCGTTTCATAGCACTGAAAGGGTTAACACGTTCAGTTGGGCATACCTTCAAACAGGCGCTCTTCAATATCATTCCATTATTTCAGTCTGTGAAAGTAGTACACTCAAACACCCAATGGTAGCAGCACTGCCTGAATCCGTAGTGTAGCCATATTCTTTGTAATGTAGCTCAAAGAGAGAAAATCCCGAAACCGGGACAAAAGCATTGCCAGACGTGGTTTTAGTACCAACCTATACTAGAATAAAGCTCGCATTCTAAGCTACAGGCTGGCAACGATTATAACGTTTCCCAGAGCAATGGTGTAGTTCAATTGGCGCGACTACATCAATAGATGTAAGCCGATAGGAGCATATTCGCGACACATTGATCAATTGATGAAGCCCGCACTGAACGTGTTAAGGAAGAAAATTTACTGTATTTAAATTAAAACAAAGCAATTTGTTCTGTAATCACTAATCACTTTGGCTGTCCAGCCAACTGGGAAACTGGAGAACCGTTGAATTGTTTGTGAATTTTTATGACCAGAAAAAAGTCAGTGAACTATACATAATTGTCAATAGCCCATATCTGAACATCCATTTGTTGATGGCATTTGTTAATACCATTTTATGGTCGAATTGTTCTACTAAGAAAATTATAGCAAAAAATTTGTGATGATCATAGTGGTTTTTTTATGATTGTGGGAGAAATAGTCTGTCATAAAAGTACTTAGTTTTATTTTTCCATGCAGTTTCACTGTATTTCTCTGTATTTCTGACGCGAATGCGGTCCCAAGTATTTGAGATTACTGGGACTCTAGTGTACACCGAGCTGTGTCTTGATAGTAATAGCTTGTAAATGTTCTTTAAACAAGTATTCTCCCCAGGGTGCTCCGAATACCTCTACCACTCGTGGGGAAGGAGAGGGGGGTGAACCTGGCAGCAGTCCAGGACAAGCTGTGTCGTCTACCTCCAACAGCTCTGACGAAGAGGCTGATGGAGTGAGACCTCAATGTACACCATCGTAGGACTCAAGGTAGGTGCAATATACAGTGTGCTTCTTTGTTTTTAATTCATTTATGGGGGATTTATGTTGTTGAGGGGCTTTTGCAGACGTTTCCTATCTAAAAACGTCTTTCAAAATGTTTCAGCATGTGGACACTGATTGCGTCCTCTGGTGAAAAAAATGATAAAACTTAACGAGATTAGTACACAAACTCAGACTAAGTAGGAAATTCGCAAAATAAAAACCCCATAAAAAGTGTATAGCAGAAAAACAAGAAATACAAAATCCATAAAGATAACAAACAAAAACTCAAAAGAATAGAACCAGATTATATTTACTTAGAATTTTAATTTTTTTTACAGTACAGTTCTCTAGGTTTGTTTTTTTTGTGATTTTCTGTATTGAAAACTTGTTCTATGCCGCGATGGGAGATGTGTTCCCATTAAATAAATATACAGGTTGGAGCTAAAAGAGTATTTGTGTTTTCTTGTTTCACCTGACTTGCGTATAACAATACAGATAAGCTTTGATGTTTTAAAATATAAAACTGTAATTTTTAGAAGGGATTGAGTGAACTTTACTGTGAGGTACTTCGCTAATAAGAAATGTGGTACAAATTTAATTTTTGCTGATGAGTCCTGATTATCTAGCCATTGGTTATCCTACCGTTATTGCGGATGATCGAGTACTGTGATATATTCACCTTTTCTGTGAAGTATGACTGTCGACTGTAGCAGTTGCAAGGGACTACACCCTTTTTTAGGGGGGGGGGGAGGGTTTGAGGTATTCATCTACCCCTTGCTACTTCAGCCTTTTAACTTATTGTAGCACTCCTCAACTCAGTCTGACAATTGGCAAAGCCTAGGAGCTGTGAGATGCCCAATTTCCTTCCTCATCTCGATAGGTTCCAATTTCGGCCTTCCCAGTGATTTCAACCTTTTTTGGGCCGTCTCCGGATAGTCCAGTTATAAGTGTTCAGAGGTTTCCACCTCATTTTTGCATATCCTGTATTGGTCTGTCTGTGACCTCCCTATGGTTCTAAGGTGTTTCCTAATAGGTCCATGCCCAGTTAGCATCCCTATTAGTAATCTGATATCCCCCTCTTTAGGCTCAGTAAGCGTAAGCCTTTCCAATCTTTCATTGAGGGGTCTATTAGTGTTTTCGAAGTCCTTAGTCCTGTGTTGATCCTCTAAGCCTCTGCCTTCCAGACCTTTGCCCAGTCTCGGACTTTGGATACTCCAGAACTAATCAGGGTACCTCAGGATTTGGCCCTGCAAGCTGTTATTTTCCCCCCCTCCTGGCCAATGCATCAGCTTTCTCACTCCCCTCATGCCCCGAGTGTCCAGGGACCCAAGCTATTTTAATTCGATTCTACTTAGCTAGCGTTTTGAGGGTGTTTTACCACCCTTTACTGTTTGTGACTCTGTCACTCAAGACCCCAGCACCTTAGTTGCAGCTTGGCGGTCTGAGATGATCAGTATAATTTCCCCTTTCTCAAACTCTTGTCAAGGATGGTTTTCACCTATCACCAGGGCCTCCAATTGAAAAAAAACCGTCACTGTGCTTCCCAGGGCAAGGGAGATGTTGGTTTTGTTACCATAAACCTCAATCCCGAACTCTCATCCTTCCGACTTCCACCTGTTTAAAATACCAGGAATGTTTTGCCTATCTTAAGATTGTCCTGTTGCCAGGCCACTTTGTAAGGAATCTCAAAGTCGTACTCTTTAGTCCTGAATATTTTTGACATATTCCATGGTCAAAAATCATGAAACTAAATGGCTTTTTAGTTCCATGCCCATACTCAGGGGGTGACCCTTAGGATCCTCTGACCATACTGGGAACATATTTGCCAGACTGTCACTTGCACCTCAGTACTGACTTCTTATACTGTGCAATTACGTAGTTCTCTTAGACAAAATCATTGACAGTAAAAATTAAATATGTTTTAAGCATTGGTCATTGCATTCTCGTATAAGTAAACACCGTTTTACTGATGCCCGAGAAGCATCAGCTTTAATAGATAAATAAGCTTATCAAGCTGGTCTAGGGGTAGATTGCGTGGCTTCAATTCCCAAAGACCCATTATCAAACCCCGACAATAACCAATGGCTTTGGCCATGACATATTGCTACGATCCTCAAGGCAGGTCTCTCTTGAAGTTGTGTGCAAAAGCATTCCAGGTTAGAGATTAGCATCCAAGGATGTGATCAAAGACTTTAAAAAACTATGCTTTCTTCCGTTATCATTTATGAACATCCATATAACATTTAATTGCTTTAGTGGGTATATTTTTATCTGTACGGATTTAATATTGCTATTTTCTGTTGTAATCTGAAAGTTCAGTCAAAATTAATTATATAAATAAACTAGCTGTGTACCCGTTCTACGCACGGGGATCTTATAGTATCAGTTGAAACCTTCTTATATGATGAACAGTAGTTGGTTTGCATATTTTCAGATATGCTGGCCAAACTATTTATTATACATAACTTCATTTTATGTCGTTTGTTGTTGTTCCGGATCGGTATGACAATCAATAAAAGGCTAAATTACCTGTGTCCGCCGGTCGTTCCTAATGTATCCTATTACAGGAGATGCATTTCGGCGAAATTAAATCGCCATCATCAGTCCTAATATAAGGTCTTGAGCTTCCCCATTAGGTGCGTCTCGGAGTTTTTGAAACACATACAGGATCTGTACACTTATACACATAACGAATAAAACATAAATACACGGTAGGCCGACTTTTATTTTTACTATGGACAAGTAGACGCGCGTCGGTCGTGTGCCGAGTCTTGACTGAAAACGCTCATTTAAAAAATGTAAGTTTCCCAGCAATATACAACACTGATTCAAGGTCTATTTCCCGGTTATCAAAACTCAAGAACAATTTTATGCACAAAGAATCTCTATTTTCATTTACTGTTACCCTACAAATTATTGCACTTGCGATTAATTAAATCCGTTATGTAAGGAAAAACGTTTTAATCTTAATTGGTTTGGATTTGCTTTCAAAACGTGATCGGAAATGGTTGCGGTATTTGTAAACAACATTCAATGTAAACATATCAGTGACAGCTAGAAGAAATAATCTTGATTTGAACAGCTGTTCGTTATTTCATAGAAGAATATGTGCTAAACATTGGGAGAAAACTTTACAAAAATCGCACAAAATTGGGTTTTTAAACGTCCGTTATTTTATTTACAAAGTGGTGACGCCATATTTTAATGGCTAAAGACAATCTCGCCAATCCAGTGAATGCATTAAAATGATTTGGAACTTGATATGTACTCTCGTTTTTCAGGAGTAGGCCGCGTAAAATGTCTCTTGGGTCGTAACAGACTGGAAGACAGACAGAAATTTAGATGAGACTTGTTTCGGTTTCTCTAATGTATAACACGTAAAAATAACCTAAAAGTTTATGATTCTGAGCAATGTACAGACAAAACTCTAATTTTATTTATATAGATAGGCTACAGTTTTGAGTTTTGTTGATTTATGTCACTTTTAAATCTTCCACAACATGAAATTAGTGTGGATAATCCTTAGCAATTGTTGAGTCAATCCAAACGTCTTAAATTTAAGTTTAAAATTGTAGTCATGTTGTGAGAGTTTGAAAATCATCCAAATTAACCACCATGGCTCTGTTAGGTGTTTATTTACAAAGATTCATATGTTTCAGACTGTTTCGCTGATCTTTTCCCTTCTTGGTATTTCTCTATTGTCAGGCCTCCAATAAAAAAAAAACACTCGGACTGTGATAAAGTGTTTATATTGTAAATAATTATTTACTTGATATATATTATTGAATAGATGATTTAACATTTCCTAAAAAATGCCACGTTCTAGCAAATAATTGAACTCTTTAGACTTTAGAATATGGTTAAAACAAAATTAAGCAAGTATTTTATGTTATTTTCCAATTTATTGTGCTAACAGCTGTGTCATGTAGTACACATTTTAATACAAGCCATTTCTTTTAAGCTACAATTTTAACAACAAAATTTGTAGCTCTTATTTGAGTTGTAACTCAAGGACCTATGTGAACAATTAGTAATGAAACAAGACCAAATAGGTGTTGTCTGAAAACAGTAAAACTGTTAAAAAGAGTCTGCTAGGCTCTGAGTAGCAAATAGGAGAAAAATAAGCTTTGTTTCTATTATTAAATGGTTTCTATATAGGTTCCCATGCAAAACTCAGGCACGAAATTCAAGTATGCTATCATTTTGTTAGTAAAAATTGTCATTACTGTACCATATTAACCAAGTCAACTGCTAAATTCCGCCATAGACAAATAGAATAAATATAGACTCTTAAAGGAAGGTTCCGGCACTCGCCGCTAGGAGTGCCGTGTAGTTACGGCGCACACCGCTGCAGGCGAGGAGCGCAGGAGCTGTATGTAACCAGCAGACGTTGCAGCAGTGTGTGCCGTAACTACACGGCAAACCTAACGGTGGACGCCAGAACCGCCACACGGTGGTGCGCTGTATGCTAACCGCAGCACAGCTGATGGTCTATATTTATTTTATTTGTCTATGATGCCGCAGACCAAATATTTAGGGATCTGTCTAGTCTTGGTTTTATATTTCTATCCTTTTTTAAGTTAAAATCCTCTACAATACAGAAAAACTTCTACCGAAAATACAGCTAAGCCGTTTTGTATAACTTATTCTTTGGTTAATCAATGGTTGGAAACTAAGGTTATTTTGGATCAATGGTCTGTAATTTTTTTACATTTTTTTATTACCGTTCTTTTAAAATCTACATTTATATAGACAAAATATATCAAACTTATTGACAAGTTTCTGATGACTTTGGGTTGCCAATTAGTCGACCCATGCTAAGGACAATTCCCGTTGCCTAGCCAATGTTGAATGTTCCAAGTTGAGGTTAGAGCTGTGTCAAAAACTGAACACACATCTAGTTTGTTATTCACTATTAATTAATTTATTATTATTTTTAAAACTCATTTTATATCATGTGTTTTGTGTTAAATTTTAGTAGATGTAATATTTAATTTGACTTAAAAAACATTTTAGGTAGTGTGAATTTAACAGAGTGAGTTTTTCATGTATTTGTAACGTTTAACGTTTAAAATTATTTACTTGTGTCACAACTTTGTCTTGGCAGTTTTACGAAAATTATGTTTGAAACAAATTGAATTTTTTAATGTAGTGTAAATAAACCAGTTATTTATAGTGTATTGTGTTGATGAGAACCTTTTCTTGTGTCCAATGCTAATTCTGAATATTTTATCAGGTTACAGTTAATATCAGAACCAGAAGTGGTTTTCAGCTGGTTTAAGTGAAGTATGATTGTATGGTTTTCAGTGAAAGAATGGTTCTGTTACTCTTGGCATATTGGACAACAACCTTTAAGAGTATGAAGAGAATTTGTGGGGTTGTGTACACAGTAAAAGGCTGGATAATCATAGTGTAGCAAACAGTAGGATAAGATATTACAGTAAAACAATGAACAGTGCAAAATAAGTTAGCAGCACTATAACAGTCCTATCTGAAAATAATGCTGCTTTGATTCCATTCGGATTCGCCTTCAAAATGATTCAAATCCTACCTGAAAAGCTGGAGTAACAATTTATCAAACATGTTAATAAACTGTATACCTTCCTACCTGCTTGGTGGTATTCTAGTACCCACCATTCAGTTTGTGAAAAATTACCTGATTACACCTTACCTTGGTAGGTCAGGGTAAAATTTTCCTGTGACCCCACCTGAATATTGCTCCTGTGATACACTAGTGGGTCTCGACCCTTAGTTTGGGAAACGCTGATCTAGGTAGCGAATTATTAAATTAGTCAATCATTCAAAATCCCTTGATAATAAAATTGCCATAGACCACTTACTACTGGTTACTCAAAATCTATAAAACATTTTTTTTACAACAAAAATATGTTCAAATATGTGTTATATGGATGTCTCAAATATGTTGTCTATAATCATTTTACCTAGAGTATTCAGAGTGGAATATGCTTAAAATTGGGTAAATTTGTTTACAAAGTAATAGTATTTATGAGTACTTTAACCAA
Organism: Macrosteles quadrilineatus; assembly: GCF_028750875.1. Lineage (NCBI taxonomy): Eukaryota > Metazoa > Arthropoda > Insecta > Hemiptera > Cicadellidae > Macrosteles > Macrosteles quadrilineatus. Next base: position 166,906,709 of record NW_026542595.1, on the reverse strand, counting down.
TTAGTGTTGATATATTTTTTGTTTTGTTTATGTCGACTGTAATAGTATTTTCATATAGTGATTTAGTGTCTCAGCTTGAAAATATAACCAGTGATAAGTTCTGGGAAAGTTACCTAATGTAGCTTGACTAGCCTTTTCTACTCATATATTATATAATTTATGGATTATGAGTTGTACTGAAAGCAGTATTGTTTGTTTGTAATTGATTTTTTCAACAAGAGCACTGCTTTTGGGGTTTCGGTCAAGGAGGTATCTTAAACATTGGCACCCCTCTTCTGTTATTTAATCATATTACTTTACCATATTTTCTTTATATTATTACATTTTTTTTAAATTTTGTACTCTAGGTATGTACCTACATTTCCTGATATGAAGTTATCACAAATTAATTTAAAAATCAATAATGCCACCCTGGTGCCTTGGTGTCACCCCTTTCTATTTACATGAACCACCCCTTGCATAAAGGGTTGTATAGGTGCAGCTAATTGATTGCTAAAAAACCCTTTATGTCCTGAGGGAAGGGTTAGAGGGGAGTGTAAAAAGGGTGAGGAAAGGATTAACTGTTGCATTTTGGTTTTTTACACAGGTCATTTACCATGATGAAGGGTTGAAATCACTGGGGTGCTTTGAATATGCCATATGGAAGGGTTAAAAAAGGGGTGTGTTTATTGTTGTGAGCATGCGTGTACTTTTCAACTATCGACCGGGATAAAAAACCGTGGTACGCACACTCCTCCCTGCAATGGCGGCTTTAGTCTCCGGAAGCTCCAGTGCGGCTCTCAGTTCTGGTCCAGGCTTCACCGAGGGAGGCTCAGCCATGTTTGAGAGAAGTTAGCCGAAGCTTTGATGAAGAAAGTTTTTCTGTGATTGTTATTTGTGAATGAAACGGATTGCACATAATTTCTAAGGCGTAACAGATTTTTTCCCATGATTCGGTAAATTGTTTGTGGGTTTTCTTGTGAAGTGAAGCCTAAAACTACATTTTTACCTTAGAAAAGTGTTTTATCACAGCTAAACATATAAGAATATTTTGTATAAAATTTCAAATCTGTAGATATTGGATGAATTTAACTGTTTACTTCAACTTACTGTGTATTTTAACCACCAAACAAATCAGCAGTATGGTTTTCTATGACAAGTTTATAGTTCTCGAAGAGAAGGGAAGCATCAACTATGGTTGTATATTTCAAGATCGTGATCATGGATAACACCTTTCAGAGGTAAGATCTCACTGTACATAAAATATTTTATAGTTTAAATTTAGATGAATAATATTTAAGTGTGTAGAATAGTTTAGATTGTAGTCACAATGAAACTAGACTTGTTACGTATTCTAGTTTAAACATTTTTTTGTTATTTCCTTACAGTGAAAGAGCAAATTGTAAAAAAAATTACATAACCATTAGCTTAAGATCCAGAATGTCTAGACGTTTTTGGACTTACAACTAAAAAATTCTACCAACTTTATGTTAACTAATTATTGGTTCGGAAATTTATTTGGTTTTTCCATTGAAGTGAAATTTCCATGCTCAGAAAATATTTTTCTTGCTTGTAAGTTATTACATCTTTGGTTTACAGAAGAGTTCAGATCATACAAAATAATTAGTGCATATGAGTGTTTGGGTAGATGAATTTTTGGTTAGTCGGAGATCAATTTAAAAAGTATAGTTAATCGTGGCTGCAGTAGAGGGTTCTTAAAACTTGGCCCAAGGTGTAAGCTATCATGGTCTCAGAGATTGTCGGGCAAAAAATTTCCTGCAATAACACCGCAATCGACAACGGAGCTACAGTAGAAATAATAATGCCTTAATATCTGACCATCTCATCGTGATTGTGTGTAAGATCTTTGGTGTTGATTCCTGAGCAGTTGCCTAGCCAGCCAATCATTCACTGGGTACCTCAGCAGAATTCAACCTGAGTGCGGATATTAGACCAATCCATTCCAGCACTAATCCTAATCTCAGCTAGTCCATTACTCTGCTGTCCCAGACCCATACACTACACTTTTGTCATAGCCAATGCAAAACTAGCTATACAATTAGAAATGCAAAGGCATGGTTAAAAGAGGCAGCCAACCTCTTTAAAAAAAGAAAAAAAAGGAAAAAAAAACTAGCCCAGTCACTGCCTCTCCAGATACTTACAGATGCAATAGTCTCATCCAGTAGCACACTAGACACAATTACCTCTGTCCTGCTAGTCTCATCCACAGACTTACTTAATTCCACGTCCATCGCACAGAACAGCTCTTATGGCAGATTATCCTGCTAATAATTTTCTTTAAACTTCATCTTTATTGTCATGAGGGTTGGGTCATCTGTCTTTGCGATACTCGTAAAGGTGTAGCAGTATATTTTACTTATTTCTATTCGTTTACTGTATGCTTTTTGTTAACATAGATATGTTACATTTGACTTAGCGACAGTACAATATTAGACCAATACTCTGCCTCACATAGACTGAAGATAATGAAAACATTATTTAAAGACCAGCTGTAGCTTGCTCCTTATTGAAATAGGACATTGTTGAATCGTCTTCTCACATAGCTTTTCTCAATATTGTATTTTCCTTTTTCCCGCTTAGTTTTTGATACTATAGTTTACCATAGTGGTACCTTTTTGGCTTTAAAAGCTGGCACATGTGACAGAATTCTGTAATTTTTTGCCCCTCCTTCCTAACTCCAAGAAACAAGCCAACACCCGCCTATATACCCTCCATGTCCTCAATAACATTTGATGTTTCACTTCAACCCTTGCTAGACTATACTCTGTAATCTATCTTGCCCTAAGATACGCTCATCAACTTCGCTTGACATGCCTCGACCGCATTTAAAGCCTGGCTACAGAAAGGCGAGTGTTACGGTTAACATCTTATCTCTCTCTCTTCTGGACCAGGAAATGGAATGGTTACACCTCCACTAAGCAACCTCAGAGACGGCCCAACCCTACTTCACCAACCGCTCTAGCCTTAGAATTACCCAGATCACAAATCCAGCAACTAACCACACCAATTCCACCAACAACAACGACCCAACCAAAGACAACAACCCACCTAGCCACAGAAACCCAACCATAGCCACAGCTTCCAAACCAGCTAAAGTAGCCCTTCGAACCACAACAACTAAACCAACCACAACAACCTTACTAACCACAAAAAAAAAACCTACCAATCACAGAAACCCAACCAGTCACAGAAACCAAACCAGCCACAGCTTCCCAAAAAGCCAAAGCAACCCTACCAACCACAACAACTAAACCAACAACAACAACGCTACCGATCACAAAAACCAAACCAAAAAGCCACATCTTCCCAACCAGCCAAAGCAACCCAACCGACCACTACAATCCAACCGACCACAACTACCCAGATGCCAAAACAACCCAACTAACTACATCGACTCAACCAACCACAGAATCCCATCCAACCAAAGCACAGACACCTAGCCACCCAAAGCATCCCAACCAACCACAACAAACCTACCAGCCACAACTTTCCATCCAATTAAAGCAAACCAATGAAACACAACAGCCCAACCAGCTAAATCGACCCAACTAGCCACAGCTTCCCAACCAACCACAGCTCCCCAACCAACAGTTCAATCAACCACTGTCAGCTCTCGCTATGCCCATCTTAAAACGTAAAACCAAACAACATAAACCTCGCCACAAGTTGCGTCACTAATTTGTAAAACAACATTCGTAACACACTCAGGATCTTTCAAAGCTCCTAATCCACCCGAGGCTGAAGAGGACAAAGTCCTTGAACATCCCCAGTAGGCTCATCAGCCACTAAAACATCACGTCATCCCACACGTCCGTTTCGAGGCTAAATCCAATTGCGATAATCTGTATATTAAACTGAGTATAAATTCTGTCAAAATTAACACGTGTAATCTGGACAACTAACTGTTTAAAAACCTTCTAAGACATCTGTGTGCTCCCCTTGGAACTCTCTTTCATTATAGTGCGAGAATGAACAATCTTATAAAAACGATTAAACTATCTTACAGTAATCATCCCTAACTAGCTATTACAGTTTGTTTGGTATTGAATGCAAAGCTCAGCCTGAAACATTTTAATAATACATTGACGTTTTTGATTAATATTAACACATTCAACAAGTATAAGAATTGGCATAATCTAAACATGTTGTTTTTTCAAATTAACAAATTTAAAGAAATAATTTTGCAAAGACATAAAATTTAGCGATGTTGCCAATAAAGATGGGAGGCATGCAAAAGTGCTTAGAAACCCGTACAATGGACCACTTAACCCTGTGGAGGGGCTGTAAACGCCATTAAACAAATTGAACCTCCCCTTCTCCAGGAATCATTTTTTATCCGGCTTGAATGGATAATTTTGTGGAAGAATCGCCAACTTACTTAACCCCATTGACCGCCCGCTGGTGCCCGGAGATAAGGGAGGGCGAAAAAACTCGAGGTTTTTATTTTCAATCATAACTCGAGTGGGGGAGCGCCCTCTTGGAAATTATAGATAATGTGTTTGGGAGATTATCTGCGTGGTGGCTGAGGCGGGTAGAAGGCAGGTGGTAGGGCTATAGACGACAAGTGTGGTGGTAGTTACGCCACTCACATCTTGGCAACACCGCACACTTGTTGGACCTTAACTTTTATTTCGCAGCTTAATCTGAGGTGAAGACTATGAAGTTCAGTGTGAGGGTATTTTGCACCGAGGTCCGAAAATTAGGTCTCGCAGGGTGGAAGATGTGCTTCAAAATGTCGAGAGTTTGTCAAACGCTCTCAACCAAGCTACAAATTTAGTTTCCAATAAAAACAAAGTTTTCATAAAATTGTTAGGTGTGTCAAAAGAGAAAATCTAGTAGAACCTGCCATAAAAATGACTATTGAGACGTGCTGCGGTAGAAAAGTCCAAACCGTTAGCGAGTTTTGAGTGGATATCTTGTTAAATAGGTTATTTTTTCTTCGGATGTCTTCTTATAACACACAAACGCACGGCACATAGTGAGTCATCATTTTTGTGATTTACTGTAGTATTATTGTATTTCAACGCATTATTCGATTGGAAAAGCGTGTTTTGATGCAATAGGCAATTAATTGTCATAAATTTACCAACCAAACACTGTAAATGAACGATTGTAAACTAAAAACTATATTCTACTCAATGACGCAAAGTCCAACAAAATCTCAAGTATAAACCCTTTTTGAATAAATCGTCTGAATCAATTGAACCAATCAAAGTTTCGCAGAGCCGGGCAGGTTGCCAAGTGGCGCGGGACTTAAAGAAATGTCCTCTCTTGGATATTTATGGGCAAGATTAGCTAATTTGAACCCGTTTGTAGCCTAGGAGAGAAGATCTTTCAAAATACGCTTACTTTATTGTACATTTATCCTAGTTTAAAGCATTTGTTGCTTTCTCGCCTTTCAAAACAATCGAGATATTGGATTTCTACGCTCGGCTGTTTGTTTTGTTGTTCATTTTGTATCATCGCGATAAAGGTTTGTAAAGATTATTGTAACAATTTTGTTAGTTGGCTGAACAAAATTACATAAAATGGGCCATAAAGAATTGTTAAACCTAGTTTTACCTACGGATTCGAGTCGGTAATGCAATGTTAAGATAGTCTTATCGAGTTGTTTATACGTATGTGATTCCTCGTTTGACACGAATTATGTAAAAACATGTAGTTTTAAACAAATTGTCTGTGAATTTTCTAAGCGAATGTCGTACAATGAAACTCAAAATTGTAAACGGCTTAGTTAATCAAAGTTAAACTTCCACCAACCAAAATGATAAATCTCAAGTTACAGAGTAAATATTTTTGACTATGGAAGCATTTATAAAGGGGGAAAACAACGAAAAGCGTTCGTTGAACATTCAATATTCTAATGTTGAACCACAAATACCCCTCTTGTGTAAGAAATGCAAAAGTTCAAACTATATAAGCTATTTAGCTTCGCACAACGGAAAAAAACCATTAACATATATCAAGTTCCTACTTAATTTCCCAATTCATGTAATAAAAATCATAGAATAAATTCTTAACCATAAAATAAATTCAACGCCGAGGGAGACCAAAGCTGTAGGCTTAAGGCGTTTATACACGTTGAATTTTAATCTGATAAAAGCAATTCTTTCTACTTAAGTACGTTATAATTAAGAGGGGAAAACAATAAAACGATTAAGATCATTAGTTATTCAATTCTTTATAGAATTCGAATAGAAAACTGAAAACCCATTTTGTGTTGTTAGCTTGGTGGTAAGCTGTAAGCGTATCTGATTTCGACGCTTGTTCTATGCACAGTATAAAAAAAATATGGGGTTTAAACTGTTAATTATAAATACCTCTATGTTAGAAAATAAAAATACCTATACCAATTCAGAAGTAAAACACAAAAATGAAATTATTCACAGAGAAAAATTAACTTGAGAGTAGTTTTTGGAATTTTCAGCCCAATAAAAAGTAAGGCCTACTTAGACGGGAAAGTTGGCTCGTTTTAGGGTTGTGGGGGAGTGAAAGAGCGGCTAGTGGCAGAAGTTCTCACCTTTACGTTTACGGCGCCATCTTGTCTCACAGAACGATAAATACTGCACCGATTGATTGCTTCATCCCTCGATTTCCCTCTTACAATTTGTTGCTGGGAAACTCCCGCCAGCTTTTACGAGACTGACCTCTTCACCGGGTTCACAAGATGTGTTTATTTATGATTTTTATTGCAGTTTTCGGAGTATTTTCGTATTTTGTATTTTCGTTTTGTAGATAAGTGGGGATGGTAAATGAATTAAAAGAGATTTCCAGTTTTTTTGTTGTTTTTTTTATAGAAGAGTGTTTTGGAGTCATAGGAAAAATGAAGAACTGTTTATTCGTTGGTAAAGAGAATATTCTCTTGGAAACGTTTATTTATGTTTTTAGATAAGTGGGATGCAGATGTCGTATTAAGAGTCTGTATTGGGTTTATGTATTTTGATTTTGTAGATAAATAGTTGAAGTAATTGGATAAAAATGGTTCTTTTAGAAACATTTAAAACTTATCTACATAAAATGAGGTTACTAACCTGTCGTCAATCGGTCCTTTATTGTCGTGGATGACTGTAGTTTTTGCGTAGTCTGGTTTTGTCCTTGGCCGGCCTCACGCGCATGTACATAATTTTGTAATTATAAATGTTTTTGTTGGTGTTTATATGTATGTGTGAAGTAATTTTGATGACGACTTGTGCAAGAGAATATGTTTGACATATGAGGACTTAAGATAAGATTTGAAAATGGGGATTTAACCCCGACACTATAGTCATCCACGACAATATAGGACTTTTATATATCTTAGAATGTAGTTTAGTGTCACTCTGAAAATGCGCATAGTGGTCTAATCGGACTTCGAGATAACAAGACAGTCAATCAAATACAAGATATTTTTTATTGAATGCAAGAATTGTGTTTTTGCAGTAATGCATAGCAAATAAAGTAGTCAACATATTTATTAATTACACTTTACTGTCGTAATTTCTTTTTGATGTTTCATAATATAATAAAAAAATTCTCAAACTAGCTATTAAATACTTAAGGTTTTTTTTAACACTTTATCTTTACAATTTATTAACGCTATTGAATTTACATAAACATGTACATTTCAATCCAATGTGGCCAGCTTCACCACTTCGTTTGCGACCCTGGACCTGATGTATGGGACAAATAGGGGTGAGTTGGGTGGATGCCCCATCTAGGGGGTGCAACGAGGGCGAGGGTGTGTGAATAAACATGATGGACATGTACGTTATCGGCTTAAAGCCTCCACCCTGCTCGGGAGACTACCAAAACACAGCATATGGGCGGATAGACGAGTATTGGAAAACGCATGGAGACAAAAGTAAAGGGTTGGTTTATGTTTTAGTTTGGGTTTTCTGACTTGATGATTAAACAGATGTAAACAAATCGACAATACGAAAACAATTGTTCTTATTTGTGAAAGAGGGTGTAATTTATTGTGATTTTTATTTATTTTGAAATGCTTGAGGTGTGGTATTAAATAAGGCTTGCTCTTTCAATAGTAAAGGAACTTTAGCCAATGGACCACTTTCGGATTATGACAAACAAACCTACTAACTAATTGTAATAGATTCACTAGATACAATAATATATCTTTCTACAATCTAAAACTACATTATTGTACTCTTACACTACAAAGCTACAGAGTGTTAAAAAAGGGGAGGGACAAAATTTACGTAGTCATTCATTAGTTGAAAATAAGCAATACGTTTATATATGACCTATCTAGTTTCGTCGTCTGTCTGTATGTGTTTTTAACAAAAACACATTCATAACTACTTAACGGTTTGAGCTACGTTGTTGCAATTATACAAAAATGTCCACCTTAATTGGCCATTATTTTGTGTTAAAACAGTAAAAAATACTCTTTTTCCTACAGTCACCTAACAATGTACATGTTCTCTCACTGATTTGAGAAAGCAACGTGGCCAATTCGCTCACCAGTGAGACAATGTTAACATTGTCTCACTCTAATTACTTTGTCTCACTCCAGATTTGCAACGTGAAGGCACGAAATAGTGAGCGCGTAACATGCAGACAAGGTCGCATGCGCGCGAAATACGTTGGCAGCACTGGCTGTAAATCAGCTGGTCAGCTGTTGTACTGTTGTATCATTAAATGTCATATTAAAAGTTCACTTTTGAGTAAAAATATGTTACGCTTCTTTACCAATTTATTTGTTTTATGGTAACTGTAGGAAAAATATAATGTGCAACTCGGGTGCAAAGTGCAATTGCCTCACTCGAGAAACCATTCCTCACTCGCCTACGGCTCGTGAGTAAGTATTTCTCTCGAGTGAGTCAATTGCTCACTTTGCTCACTAGTTGCACAAATAACTATTTCCGTTTCAAATTTATGTCTATTCTAAATATAGAATGCAAAATTTCACTAAAACCGTCAATTGTAAATATTTTTTACATTCAATAGTCACAAGAGTGAACTACCCCCGAGCATGCGTCAAAGCTACATTTTGAACTCACCATCGCTACAGTGGAGATTGCAGGGGAGAAGTCCGGTCCATTTGCCACCCTTTCGTCCCCCAGCAGACGACTCCCTCCCGCGGGGACCAAACCGCGCGACGATAAATCGACTTTGAAAAAACCGCGGGAAGCGGCGCTCGCGACTTGACATTCATGTTTTGAGCGGCACGCGCCCCTCCTCCCCTTTGACGGTTTAAAATGGATTTCGCGGGTCACACAATGTCCCAGTCAATTTGAAACTCTGCTTGTGCTTTAGCACTCGGGAGGGGTTGAAAATAAATCTGTTTCGATTTTTGGTACTTATTATACCGACCACACCGATAAATCGACTTCCAAATAAGATTTAATCAGTTTAACCTAACCTAACCACCCTATAGGTTAGGTTAGGATTTTAATTATTAGGTGTTGTCGGTATAATACGTAAATACCAGATTTTTCATGATGTGACGCTGGTAGAAATTATTTTCTCAGTAAAGATTTGAATATGATGATTCAAGTATTCCACCATCTTATACAGTTTTGCAGCTTTCCATATGCACGTGAACAATACTTTTGTGGTTAAGTTGGCATAATAAAAGTGAAATTCAAACAATTCGCGTTAATTTTCTTCTGAGACCACAAAACAATTTTACATAACCGGGCACGTTTGTGGAGTTATAACTTTTGCCATCGATTCTTGTGGTATTTCCTATTTATTGGAAAATTTTATTTTGTTTTTGTTTTGACTTATATTTTCGTCTAATTAGTCGACGGTATGTCAGCACGCTTAATGGTCTTTTCGAACAAATAATTCTCTTCATTTCTAAAAATTAACTTTCTTGTATTTATTTTCACAATGGATTTTCATAAAATCCCCGTACCCGTTAACATCCAAAGCTCTTTATCTCGATATTTAACCAAACAAGACACATGTTTTTGTTTTTAGTTTACATTCCTTAAGCGCTACGGATAACATTTTCTACTATTACTTTTGGGCAAATTATATTTGGGACCTCCATAACTATCTTGAGTTGGATTAGCTAGACCGTAACCAATTTTCTCAAAAATGTAGAACAATATCTAAACCATATTAAGAATTTTAAACAATCGATTTCCAGTACGTAGGAAATCGTTTATGAAAACCTTCAACCTACCAACCACACACAGAGCAATTGCTGAGAAAGGCGACGTAGCAGTCAGCCCCGAGTTGCCATTGACTATTGAGATAAAGCCATATTCAGCATGGGAATGTTTCAAAGACATAAATATTGTTCGACTCCCAGGGGAGATTGGGGAAGTTGCATCGATCGAGTTTGGGGAGTTTGAACATCGCATCCCTTAGGAGCGAGGGGACTAGGGACAACATGGGAGTTGGGGACAGGACTGCGGGTAAAGATATTTCTGTTGGTACTCACCAAGCAATGTGGTACCCTTGCATGGATGCATTTTTAACAGAAATTCACTAACTCGTACGTTTGACTGTTGTATAGAACTTACCAGAGTTCAGTATCCAAAAGACAATGGTCACACCTCCAGTTTTATTCTGATTTAAACAATAGTTGATTTAACACAAAGGGAAAATGAGGTTTGCGTTAATTTACACTTTTTCAAACTAAGTTTGAGAAAGTAGAACACTTGAAGAGATCGGGAGCATGGAAGAGAAGTTCGTTCAATTATGAGTTTCCTTTTAAAATCCATAAAATAACGGGAAAATCGAATTTCACAAAACGGTTAAAAAGATTTTGATTGAAGTTTAGTATGTTTAGTTATCATCCTTTGAACTCTAAACAGAATGGTGCAACCCCTAATGCTGCAAAAATCATGAAAGTTATTGCAATTTCCCTGATTTCCAATAGTTACTCAAAATCACAGTTACTCCCACTCAGCAATTATGAAGGTTGTAGACAAGCTTGTTGGAAAATAAGAGTCAGTATGCTGATTACTGATACAGTTTATTTATATTTTGTTTGATCAACTGAATAAAATCCCTCCAAAAGTTTTTTTTTCACGACAATCAAAACTATTGGGTTACTGCTTACAATTTACACAGTTTAAGGCGAAAATATAAGAAATTAATATTTTTTGTACAGTTTATGGGTTTTTACGTATTATACCGACATCACCTATTAATTATAACCTAAGGGTGGTTTAGGTTAGGTTAGGAAGATGTTGTTATTCAAACTAATTAAAATCTTATTTGGAAGTCTATTTATCGGTTGGTATGATACGCCAGTACCAAAAAGTCCCTTTAAAAATTAATATTTTTGGTACAATTTTTCTTTCACCTCTACCACACCCAATGGTAGTAATCCGTGAAATTACTATCATGACAAATCCCCATACGTTTCCCATCACGGGATGAAGGTCTGACTGATGTTAGACGATATGTTGCGGCAGGGCGTATTCGCGATCACCCCCCACGTCCCCCCCCCACACACACACTGACCACTCACCCTCTTAATTAATTCGCTGTCCAAGTATAATTTAAAAGCCTACATTAGAAATCCATCAAGAGCTCTAGGCTACAGCATGGCGGCAACAGTGAGGTTTTTGCTCGGTTGCCTTCTGGCTGTAGGGGTTGGTTATTAGCAAAGCTGATGTTTAATGGCTAATTTGGGAGTTTGTGAGAAACCATTGACTATACAGGGTGTCCAGTCATAAGTGTTAAATAAAATTTTGCATCAAACTACATGGTAACGGCGACATAATGACGCACATTTGAGGTTCCCAACCTCAACCGTTAGGGAATAACAAATAAATTAAGGTTTTCCAAAAATTATTGTAGTTGTTATGAAAAAGGTTATATTACTCTGTTAAAAATGCACTAATTGTTAATTTAAATATAATTTTCAGAATCCTCACAAAATTATAAATAGATATAACACCTAATCGTTGGGGTACGGAAAAATATCCTACTGAAATTTCTTCATTAAACAATTATTTTTAATATCGACGAAAATTTAAATAACATTCAGCAATTTATTTCTCGGTTACCGAATTCCGCTGAGTTTAACAAATATTACTAAAAACTTCCTTATTTAAAGGGCTTTACAATGGTGTATAATAGTTTTTACCAAGTTTCAAATTTCCTAATGTAATTCAATCATTGTTGTGAAAAAACATGGTAGGGCAAAGAAAAGCTATTGTGAAGAATAATACATTTAAGTGCAGGCAACGAATTATTTGTATTTTTTTCTCGCATGCAACGCTTTTTTTATAACTATTAAATTAAGAAAAGATACATATAGTTGTAAAATGTGTTTGTGATAAAGTTACGGTTATCGTATATTTTTCATATTTCAGATAATACTTCAATTAACTCGCGGAACTTCGGTTGTGGCTATACCGAAACTACCCGACATGGTTTGGACGTGGTCGACGTGGAGGAAGTGTGACATGCCCTCCTCGATCTCCAGACTTGAGACCGTTAGATTTTTTTGTTAGGGGTTACATGAAAGGTCTAGTTTACTCAACTGTTGTAAACTCTGAAGTTCAGTTACGGTACAGAATCTTTGAGGCTGCTGGGAAAGTAAGGGAAAATTGACGCATGAGGTCACAGTTGGCGCAATTCACAAGCGAGCTAGGGCCTGCTTGCGGGAAAACAGAGGTCACTTTACACCCAAACTGTGATTCCACCTTAATAAAAGTTGTGCTTCGGACGAAGTATGTCATTGAATTGATTTGTATTGTGTGTTTTTACTAATGTATTGTGTTTTTTTAATAACAAATTTTTCAAAGTCTAAACAAAAACTCTTTAGTTTGATGGAAGTGTAGTCTGGTCAATCATAAATTACACAAACCCTCATCATCAGTAGTCAACTCATAAAATAGTAAGTAAAATTCATTATTTTTTACAATATCTGTTTTGGTTTAACCGTGATTTTTCACAATAGTGCGTAAAATTCACCATAGATTTGACAGTAGCTAAATGTAGTTATACATCATTGTAAAGCCCTTTAAATAAGGAAGTTTTTAGTAATATTTGTTTAACTCGTCGCAACTCGGTAACCGAGAAATAAATTGCTGAAAGTTATTTAAATTTTCGTCGATATTAAAAATAATTGTTTGACGAAGAAATTTAAGTAGGATATTTTTCCGTACCCCAACGATTATGTGTTATATCTATTTATAATTTTGTGAGGATTCTGAAAATGACATTTAAATTAACAATTAGTGCATTTTTAACAGAGTAATGTATCCTTTTTCATAACAACTACAATAATTTTTGGAAAACCTTAATTTATTTGTTATTCCTTAACGGTTGAGGTTGGGAACCTCAAATGTGCGTCATTATGTCGCCATTATCATGTAGTTTGATGCAAAATTTTATTTAACACTTATGACCGGACACCCTGTATACATAATCAGTGGTGAAACTGTCATCTTAAACTGTCCAAACTTTACTGAATGTCGTGATTGAAATGTACATTGCCATGGTTTGATCTTGTTCAGGGATTTCAGGGATTTAACGCGTTAAAGGGAGTTACAACCACTGAGTACTTAACAGGTCTGTTGTTTTGCAGTTTTGTAATAAAAAGTGATGATATTTTAATTTAAATATTTATGTGAGTTCTAGCTTCCCTTTCCTCTGGTGGAGTAAAGACAGGTTTTTTTTTTAATTTCGATATAAAGAGACTTATTTTCAGAGCTTACGTTGAAACAATATCGCTCAGTACTAAATGGCGTTGACTTTGGCAATATAAACGGTAAATTGCATTACAATATCAGTGCAAAATAACTCAAATATTAAAAATACTAAACAATAATGCTTAAACGCTTAAGATTTAAATGGTTAGATCGACAGTCGTTATTTTAAATACGGCCTCTCCAAATAAGTTACTGTAGTTAGATATTAGATTGATATAATTAGTTATATCGATATGTTTTTAACAAGAAAATAGAGTAACATTTGAACAGACATGAGCATTTTTTAATTTTCTGTACATTTTTCATTCCTCTTGTATTTTAATAGGTTTTGAAAACAATCAATTTTCTAACCTTGACGCTTAGACCTATTTGAACTTTTATTCCAAATGTGAAAATAAATCAAACCGAAACTTAGAACAACCAATTGTATTTTTTTTTAAGAGTTGATGTTTTTAAAAAGCTCAACTTATGATAAATTAAATTGATCACAGTGTAATTCATAATCAATGCCTCCACATTTTCCCAAAAGTAACACCTTTAAAATTAATAGTTGAGAAGTAAAGCCAACTGAAGTGGACCATATCAGAAGGGGTGGGGGAAGTCCAATGTGGCGGAAATGGTTAATGTGGAACGTGTCCAATTAAAAAGACATCCAATTCGTAAGGGACAGTGGAGCGAAAACCAGATAGAGAAACAAAATAAGACGAAGGTAGGGAGGAATTCCGATCAGTGTTTGAGTTTGGGGCAATAAGGCGCTGTACGCTGTACATAGACGGGGATTGATTTGGGCAACGTTATCTGCTTAGGGCGAGGGCTTTGTGACAGACAAATAAAACGAGGGTGGGCTCGGGGATTAGAAATAGAAACTGGGGAAACTCGAGTGTGCGAATGTTGATCAAAGGAAATGTTGCGATTGGGAAATGCCAATCATTAGGGGAAGCAGACATTTGGACATGCTGATCAGTTTTTTACAAGAGAAAATTAGTTTAAAAGTATCATGGATTGTGCTGATTTGACATTAGTTCTCCTAGTTTTTTCACAATAATAAAGTTTTAGAAGCATAACAGATGCTGTATACAATTAAAACTATGAAGACAGACACGCACATTGGGAATTGTATGGTAAGATGAATTTAAAGCAGTGGAGATATATCTGTGCATATTTTCTTGATCATTGAATTTCAATCAATTTTTCAGGCGATGAGGAATTTTTGAGTAGCTTTTTGATGGTTTGAAATAGACCTAGTTCTCCATAATCAGTAAACTACCCTGGCTAAAGAAACAGCTCTAATTCAATAACCAAATAAACAATTTTCATTTAATTTAATTTCATATAACACAACCATACATGGTACCACTCGATTTCATATTATAATACATAGCATTATGCCCGTTCCTGCCTTGATTTAATATGATGAACTCTCTCCACTGAAACGGTCATGACTATATAATACAATGACCGTCAACCAGTAAAACACTAAAACACTATCATGTTATCTATCGATAGATGTAACTGCCTTGTTAACATGTCTTATGTAAGGTTTAATTTATGCTTTATGTTGGTGTAAACATTGTATAATGAAAAAATGAACACTAAATTGATAGCTTGTAGAATCTGAGCAATATTCTTCCATAGTATTGATTGGACTTTTGAAAGTTTGTGGAGATAAGACAAAATATTGAAACCCCTCAGCCGTTTTGTTTCCACTTTCTTTCAGTGTTTTTTTTTTACATTCCACACAACGACGTTGCTTGTTTACATGTACATAAACAATCCTGCCATGTAGAAAAATCCATTCCACATCCGATTGATGAGGATTGTGAACCTGTCAACGGCCTGCTTGTGATGAAGCTGGATATTCACTTTACGTCCCCAAACCACCCTGAATGATGGAGTCACGGCACGCGTCCTTCGTAGTCCTGATCAAAGTATTGTGTGTGTGTGTGTGTGTGTGTGCCCTCACACCCTACAAGCTGTCTTGTAACGAAGTACGCAGACTTCCCTATGTATCGTCTGTTGAATGTAACATGAGTCCCACCCCACCGCAGTAGTCTTGGTAGGCCTTCACGTAAATCATACATCTGAATCCCGGCCTTCAGCGCGGTTGTGAAGGGATTTGCAGTTTGGGGTTCGTAAATCGTCGGGAGGAAAGAGGATTTAAAGTTTGAGCTTGGTTAAATGTCCAAAACTCGCATTCACACAACAATCAACAACTTAGAACATACCAGTCAAAGCGATAGGGTATATATTTTTTGAAGTCGTGAACGTTGGCTACTGAAGCATTGACTTTTGGGCTTTTGGATACTGATAGACGTCCTATCTATATGGACTAGCTGAAGCCATTAGATTTTTTAAATACCGTAGATCATAGTTGAATTAAAGTCTACAGCTACAACAGGTGTTTTACTCCTTAAGTTCTTGGCATGATACCTTATGTGTATAACATTTCTATTAATAAATAGCTTACGAAGATTTGCCTACTCAAATTGACTTGGTTAAAAATTGAGAAATATTATAGAAATAACTTATTGACATCAGCGCACTAGTTTTCACCCTAAAACTGGCTAGAAAATTAACATGGCAATTGAATCTATTTTTTATCTATGGTTATACCCGAGGTCGGTGCGGAACATTTGATTTTAAAGTAATTTAATGCAAATAATATTTTATGATATAATGTATGTAGTCTTTTTTATTATACGGGTAAAACTGCCAAACCCCAGATCGACTATGAGCTTTAAAAACGTTTGTAAAATACACAAACAAACACCCTCGAACCTCGATAATAATTGTGTCTAACGTTGATGATCACATAAAACTTATTATCAAGGTGGACTTCTTGTCAAGGTTCCTCCAGCTATTAATTGAACAGTAAAGAATGTCCACAGGTTTAACAAACGCATCAATTAAAAGTGTAACAAATTTTTATTCAACGCACGATTAATCTAGTTAAAAATAAAAGAGATATGAATTATGAATGCAAAATTTTGACGGTGTAAACGACATTTGGACGCATGATTCACCTTAAGTTGACAGCTATCTACAGTATCGTGGCGTTTCTTGAAGGGTGCTGCCTCCCTCATCAGGGCGCTATCTCTAGGCACAGCCGCTAATAGGGATGGCGGGTGGTATATAGAGATATCAAAGCTGGGGGCTTATAAATCACCCCCCCCCCACAGTACTGCTCGACCCCTATAATTAATGTCGTCACCTGGACCCCCCCCCCACTGGGGGTAAACAAGTTTAATTTAATTAATCAAGTCGATTAACGAGTTAAATGTGGTGTTTGGGAAATGTTACGTTAGTGTAATTAAATTACAGTAAGGTTTTAAGTTCTTTGTAAATGACAACTGCTAATGCAGATCCAACGATTTCTATGAAATTGTACTAATGGTTTCTAAGTTTACAAAGATGAATATATTTAATTTTTTTGTATTCTGGAACCAATGTTGTTTTGCTAGGCAGAATATTAGACACTTTCGCAGTAACGTAATATTTCCATAGGAAGTCGTAGACTTAAGTGTTATTTTCATGGTAATATTTTATGTTTTTAAGGTATACATCTTGGCAACATTTTAATACCTATCAACGAGTTGTAGTGAGATATAAAACGCGCAACTTTAACACATATTAAAAACAACCGTACAGTGATGCATTAAAACCACCAAATGTCTAAATTCAATGCCCTTATGGTACACTAGGCAGACAACATATTCCTGAAGTAATAATGTCCTTTAAAAATAAACTAAACAACGGTGTATTAACTCCATCATTCTTTTAACAATTCAATTGTGTTGTAACCTGATAGAAATTAAAATACTAAAACCAAAAGGAGAGTAAGTTCGTTAAATTATAATTAAGTAACACTAGTAGTCAATATTGAAAATTAGCGGATAATTGAGTGGTTATGTTGCTCGCCTTAAAATCTGAAGGTCGCTGGTTCGATTCCAAACAATACAGATTGTGAACCCCAATGGCGTTTGTTGTTGGAACAATTAATTGTATAACAAAATGTTAAACGTTAAATCGAGTTTTGTACCGTATTCCCTCAAAAACTTAAACAATTCTAATAACGCAGAAAAACATAAAGACACAAAATACAAAAAAAAAAAAAAATACAAAAAATAAATGTATTCGATTTGTACACCATAATTATTTAGAAAAAATACAAAACATCTGTAGTGTTGCGCCGTGAACGCCAGAGAGATAGTGAGTGAGACAGTAGCGTTGGCGGGCTGCCTATCTCCTCCGTACAGGCGCAACACACCTCGTTCCCCATCCTCATAAATTTTGATTATTCAGAGAGCGAAACGGAATGGCATCTCGGCTATATTTTGGCGGCCCTCCACTCCACGGCATTCATGGACCTTGGAAATAGCGTTCTCCCCTACTTGCTGACTGGATGTAAACTTTACTTTGTAATAAACTTTTATGCGAAAGCTGACGTGAATGTAAAGCACGGTGTCGTAAAACGTGTGTTAGAGTTATAGTGGATGAATGTTATAGTATTGTAACATATAATAAAATGTATAAACGTTATACCGTAGACTAACTAACACAAGTAGACTTATAATGCCATTGTAAATTGTTAAGGTTGTTTTTCGTGTCTTTTGCACCGTACACTGGGCGCTAGTGTCGACGAAATTTTGTTTATATTATTTTAAGGTTAATTAATTAATTGATTTGGTGCCTTAATCTTTGATTATAGAGCTAAGGGACGTGTTTTCGTTTATGATTAGATCGTATTATTTGGTTTAACAAGGTTTGAATTTCTGAAATAACATAAACAAATTTGTAAAAAAACTCCTCTGCTGTACACCGTACAGAACTAACAATAAAATTGTCTTCAGCTGCTCCATAAGGATGATAAATCTACTAAGAGAGTTTGTTTAATCTATGGGTTATACATAGCTAAATGCATTCAATGCTTATTTAATTTAGCTGACAATCATTTAGATAATTGTTTGTACTCGAAGCAACGGTTCAAAAATAGACTGAAGAAACAGTTTATTTGCTATAATTGTATTACCTCATTTTTTTATTTCGGTGCCAGTGGTATTTTTAGACCAGATACGATGTACAGTGTGTACTGAAATTTTTTGGAAAAGCTGTCCAAACACGTGTTGTGGATGTGCCGGGAATCAAACCCGCCCCTCCCGCATCGAAGTCATTATATGTTGTGTATCATTTTGCATATAACTTCTAATCCAGTCTCTATAATGTTCCATTAAAATATTTGGATTGGGTGGATAAATGGACGTTTTAGCCGATTTCTATATATTGACGATTCAAGAAAATTGATTTTATGTACGCGTGGTAGGAAATTGGATTGGGCTATTAAATATAAAGAAATATGGATTTATTATATTTTACAGAAATTGTGTCTCATACTATTTGGAAAAGCAGTACCAAAAAAGAATAACATCAACAACAATGAAAGTGGCTGGTTCTATAGAAAATAGCCATTGGTTAGTGCTGCTGCTCTCGGCGACTACAACAACTATACTTATGAACCTGTTACAGACATCTGTTGGTTATCTAGATTTGTTGATATTAGTTCAAAATGTTATACGATATAACATTATACAGTGTGCACACGTATTTAACATTGTACATATGCTCTGGAATTGACATTTTTGCATTGACGAGGAAAAACACTAATTCCATTTATCTTTTAAAATATAGTTCATTGTCAGGTGTTTAACTTGTGTGCATATTCATTTTTGAAAACTAAAAACTGTAAATTATTCTAAACATTCTCATACATATACTCTACATGGAATTAAAATGTTTAGATAGTTTTTGATCTAAATAAAAGGTGTCTACGGAAATTTCAAGAATAATTTAAAATTAATTTAAAAGAAACTAGCTGTTACCCACGGGCTTCACCCCGTTTCACTTCATATTAATACAACTATTGATTGGGTAAGTTAAGCTGCAATAAACAAAACAGAATATAGTAATACAAACAAATGATCACTCCTGATTTTAATAAGGTAATAAATTGAAAGAATAACATACAAATAAGTACAGCTGAGGTATGTTTAACATTAGGTATATAGGAAAGTTCCCTTTGGAAAGGAATTGCGACCTTAAAGGACAATTTATGAAATAATAGTTTTGCACAAGATTTCTCGCCATGACGAACATTTTAAGTACATGGTTTATGGGGCTGTGACTTGTAGTTTTCTCAAAACTTCATGGGTAATTAGGGATTTATATATGGATTATATGTTTATTTTCCACATAATATACAACATGAACAAAATACACAATTTTAAGTACATAAACAAATTCAAAACATTCACGAAGTCTAATGAAACAGAACATTTCTGTATATGAAATCATAACCTCTTTCACATGAACGGTGGTCTTCCTTTTATTGACTTATTAAATACAGTTTTGGTATCATTCTATCATCTCCAGATTTACCGATAAAATTGCTTGTAAGAACGTATACGTTAATGAATAGATAGTCTAAATATGTATATAAGAATGGAAATTTTATATACCAAGTATGTAGTTTTATGTAGTTACGAATTCAATGGATCAAAGATACATAATTCATTCGCAATAATCATTTGCCATCCTGTGTAAACAGACTCATCTAGAAGACAATTTCCAGTTAATTATCCGTCTGGTATCTATAGTGTGGATATATGTTTACGATTTATTTTTTCCCGATTTCACAAACTTAATCAATTATTTACCCAACTAAGCGATCTATTTGTACACTATTACTTGTTCTCTCCCATTAACGAAAGCAGTCTTATACGATTTGTACAGAAACTAGAAATAAATATTTCTAAGATACCCATAAACTTGCATTGTACCACTTTAGCCAGTTCATATTTTAGGTACTCTTTTATTTTTTTAGCAAAATACTTTTCAATTCTATCTGTAATTTCCTCTCATCATCTGTAATCACTGACGATTTATTAAAATATTGAATTAAGTATGCAAATCAGAATACAAATCCGTTTATTACAGATAAACAGAACAACAACAGTTATAAACAGAATTAAAAAAAATCCCTCCCCTTATTTTCATGTAAAAATTTCCACACGATGAGTTTCTGAAGGGTTGACACCCTCTAAAGTTTAATTTTCCGAACGAAAAGCAGGGACAATCTCGGCGTGTAAACAACGGGCGATGTTTTTGTCCCGTGTAGTAGCGGGGGATGTTTTACGCCAGGGTAGTACAGTGGGGGTGGCTATTGATCGGAAGCTGTATCCCTGCGTCCCTCCCCCGTCCCATTCCGCCCCTATTCTCTCCTTCATTAGCAAAATGTGAGGAATATCATCACGCGATGGAGATGCTGATGGCTCCTGGAGGCGCTCAAGTTTTGCACTGTCACATAATGGCCAGTGCTTTGTACTGTCAACGCTTATCGGAGGTTTTGTATTGTGTCAGTAAGAGTAAATGCAACAGTGAAATTTGTTTATTTTTTAAATCGTAGTCTGCAGGATTAACTGGGTATCAAACGAGAAGTATTAGCTTAAGATTTTAACCGAGGTTATTAGGTGCGGATTTTAAACCAAATTTTGAGCGAAGGATGAGTGTAGAATGGGGTAAAATGATGTTTGTAGCTAAGTTACTGACTAAAGATCAGCTGTTTCATCAGTCAGGATCATCCATATGCATAAATCCCAAAGTACCCATGAACTTTTGAGAAAACTACAAGTCACGCCCCATAAACCATATACTTAAAATGTTCGTCATGACGAGAAATCTTGCGCAAAACTATCCATTATTTCATAAATTGCCCTTTAAGGTCGTAATTCCTTTCTTAAGGGAACTTTCCATACATCTAATGTAAAAAATACCTCAGCTGTACTTATTTGTTTCAATTTATTACCTTATTAAAATCAGGTGTGATTATTTGTTTGCATTACTGTATTCTGTTTTGTTTATTTTAGCTTAACATATTAACCAATCAGTAGTTCATTATTACTTATGAAGTCAAACGGGGTGAAGCCCGTGGGTAACAGCTAGTTTGTTTAGAGACAAATGGTCAGGAACAGCTGGGTCCGGTTTCGAAGCATCAAAAAAGTACTGACTTTTCTCAAGATCGAGCCGGCGACCTTTTGATTACAGTACTAGGCGAGCTCTATAACCACTACCCAGCCAATAAGTCAGGTGCCTCGATGAATATTTAGCGACGGTCAAATATAGTCTACGGACGCATTTTCGTACGTATAAAATTCACAACTTGAGAGCGTAAAAAACAAAATTGGTTGGTTTGAATTAATTTTAATATAGCGATGGGCTATTAATTTTAAATAGGGTAGTTTTAAATTTCGACAAATTGTCATTATTGTAAGCGAAATTAATTAATTTTACTTTGTATGCAAAATTACAATGTTCTTGAGTTTGTGATTTAATTTTAAGCGAGTTGATGATTCTTATTCATATTCTGTCCATTAAATAATGGGCAAAATGAGACCATCTAATTTTGACAGGAATGAATTAAACAAAATTTGACAAAGTTTTATTAGCAATGCACTTTCAATTTGCAAATAAACACACTTGTACGTTATGTATTACAAATTTATAAATCTTTAGTACAAAGGGTTTTCTATATTGTGGGAGGGTGCAATTTAAACAGGTTCCGAAATAGTTTAAAGCGACTATAAGATTGTAGAATATTTCAGTTTATATCGTTAGATATAAACTTAAATTTGTTACAGTTTTATAATTGTCATATCTCACAATTTAAATGTATTAATTTTGAGCTGTACCGTGTGAAACGCAACATTTTAGTATCCGCTGGCCTTTTTAAATTGAAGATAATAAAGAAAACAACGATACTAAAAACAAAGATAAACTATTAAAGTATACAAATATCGTTTTAAAGATTTGTCGTGATCTGTGCTAACAAAAACTATAAATGAATATAGTTAAACTAATTAATTTACTGTAAACTATACTCACTCACTTCTCAAATTTTGTATTGCAATCCTAAAAAATATGTGACATAGTAAACCACACAGAGAATATTATCAAACATTCGAAACAAAATTATTTTTGTATAGTATCAACTTTTTTATGAACGAATGTTATTTTAATACAATTTTTCTCAATTATGAAACATTATGAAAACCATGGGTTCGTTCACTAACGATATGGTAAAGGACCGATTCTTATAAATGAATCATTGACTTGGGATAATGCATGAAGACTTACATAATCTGAAAACTACAAATCTCTTTTTGGTGTAAATATCATGTTGGAAAGTTATTTCGTTCAAATGTGAACTTAAATGTTTCACACGTAAACGTAAGGTAAATTCGTTGCACTTAAAACCTTTGGTTATAATAACAATATTCTACTGTTACAGTAGTAAACATTAATATACTCTCCATATGTACCGGGCGGATAACCCAGTTAAACATATGCTCAGATAATCCATTGTACGAGTAATGAATGGCAATACTGATCCTCGTACGAAATTCTGTATCTTAATAAACAATTTAACCCCTAAAATCACCTTTTTTATTTCACATCAGCTGATCGAGATTCTTCTCAATCTCAACATTGAAATATCATTTCAATTCAAATGTTGATAGTTTGTCAGGAGAAAACTCAAATAATCTTGTTGACATATAGTTAGAAAGAGTATGATGACAATCTAATAGTTAAAGTGTAATTGCAAGAGGTGCGGGTAGGCTCCCCTATATACCTAATAAAATTCAAGACTATTGAACATCATTTCCTTAAAAAAAAATGCGTTTGTTTCAATTTATCTGAAATGCTAATAAAATGCATTGACTTTTTTTGCTATTTGATCAACAAGAATGAAATTTAAATCGGTGTTCCCTAATTATTGGCCCATGCCAATAGTTTATGCGGTTTACAGTAAATATCCTTTTCCCTTGGTAAAAAGCCGTTATGCAACAGAAATCAGTTATCATTGCACCCTCTTTTGGTGGTCGAATTCAGCTACGATCATTTACTCTAAAAAAGCTACAACTTTAGCATTAGGAAATTTTTAGTTTTATTCATAAAAGGCTAGAAATATCAATATTTAAAAGGTTCCCACATTTAAATGTTTTTGGAACAGCTGATACATGAATGAGAGGGAAAGTTGTGTTGGTGAATATTTCAGCAGCGACAAAGGCCCTGATTACACTGTGTGGGGGGGATGTTTAGCAGGGGAGGTGCATAACAAATGTGCACGGTGAGTCACAGGGCTGAGGAATTAGCACAAGACATTGCAGATCTCCCCTCACAGTCTACTGACTGGGTAGAATCAGTAATGAGGGACTTTCATCTGGAATTGATCACAGGCCGAATACTTTGTTTATCTTTGCAACCTTGCTGTATTTTTTGAATTGGTTTGCTGTAAAGGGATTTACAAAACTACCACCTGACTACGTGCATGACATTTGAATTATTAAAAGAGAATCGACTATGTGCTATTTTAAAAGCATTGCAATTATTCGTGGTTTATTACGTTTATTGTTTTGCTTAAGTTATTATGTGAAAGCCTATTTAGCAAAACCAAAATCTAATAAAAATGTCAATACTATTTTATCAATAGACAAATACGTTTCTTGAAAACCGTTTTTCTCAGCTTGTGTGCATCGCAGGGAAAATCAACGCATAGGCCTACTTTTAGAAAGACATTTTCCTACAGATGTGCAGAAAATCCTTTATAAATTAAAATAGGCTCGAAAATAAGCACAACAAATGAAAATTTTAATTAAAATTAACATGGGCCTTATTGGTTGCCATGCTGGTGACGAAATAACGACGAAATATAACAAGAAAATCAAAACAAATTGAAGGAATTCCAATTACATATTTGATTTACATCGTGGAGTAAAATAGAGAAGTCTGTAGGCTACATAGTTTTCGACCACTGGGCAACCTCTAGTAAAATTTAATAACCATACTATCTGTAGACCCGTGGATTTATCCATAGCTTATGTTACGTGAAATCAGCTCAACTAAATCTGATAAAAAATTGATGAATTTATAATTTTAAATTAAAAAAAGACGAGGTGTTAGCCCGTCCTACGTACGGGAATTCAGTAGTCAGTTAAAACCGTGTACAATTCAGATCAGCTAGTTTACACATATAAAGACAAAGTTTCTTACAGTTTTAATGTGAAAAATCATCTTTTAAACATATGTTGTGTGACAAAATATGTTTTATTCCATCATAGGCCTATACGATAGGTATGCATTTCAAATCCGATAATTTTACAATAAAACAGCAATTCTGCAATTTAACAATAAGATATAAGCCCACGTTACGAATTTTGGTTTTGTATAAGGTGTCCTACGAAGAGATCTAAACGTTAGATTTTATTTTACTTGACCGTTTGTGATAGGGTACGAAAGTTTTGAAACTTTACAAATTTGTTCATGTAGCTTTAAAAATATTTTGTGATAATTTAAACTTCCCAATGCTTGTAGAAAGCAAATTGGTTGCATATTGGAAACTATACAAATTTTTTGTAAAGCTATTGCCTGTCTAGTTTACTGCGACGCTGAACGTTCTAGTATTTAAAGAAAAACATGGAAAGAGTCAGGCTTATTTACGAACGTAAATGATAACAAAGGAGATAAGCCTGTGCGGGTTGTCGCATACAAAGTATCGGCTGCAGCCACTCTGCTGCTTGAAAATGTAAACAGTTTCTTCTAGATAGGACGCCGCCGCTTTTGAACCGCCGCAATCGCTAACTGCGGCTAAAAATGGGTCTTGAAGAGGTTTTTTATTCCGTAAGTACATGACCGTATTCGCGTTTGAAGTTTATTGTAATCGTTAATAATAAGTCGTCCGATTGTCATTAAATGTTCGTAAAATTTATGAACCAGTAGGAGGAATCGGGGAACTAGTTATTTATTTGTAATAATGTAATTTAGGTCTGGGTGAGACTGGTTTAGTGGCTCATTGCGGGATATTTGTTTTGAGATATTTAGCTATATACAGCAAAGATACATTCCTCTAGCGAGAAGATATTTCTAGCTATTGGTGAACTTTTACGAGCCATACGATGATATTATTCGTAAACAGATTTGCTTCCTCCGTTGTTTTGCTCTACATTGGGGACATCACTGTCTCATAGAAAGCATCAACTAAAGTTTATTTTTGTAATTTTAACATATAACACTGAAGCGGATATTAAGCTTGAATCCATTAAACCTTAAGTTTGGTCAAGACTTTTAACTTAGTGGTGGCAATGCGTTTACGTATTAAGTAATTGGGTTTGTTAATAAACGTTGCAGAACAAACATGTAATTACCGCTTACAATAATAGGAAACAACATGTTCCCAAGCCCTTCCGATGTATTTATTTTTGTTTTTGAAAGCACAGATTTTGGCCACGATCTATCATAAATAGCCGTGGTAATTTCCTACTATCAGTCAAAATAGTGTCCTGTTGGCAGTATACCATGCTGACAAAAAAATTGTCTATGAATAAAAGGAATCTATTAATTATTAATCTTGACTCTTAAGTAAGTAAAAAAATAAAACACAAGTATGATGTTCCACAGCCTTTTTTGGCAGCTTACCACGCTGATAGTAAAAATGCCTCTTTGTCGAAGATCAAATCAAATCAAAATATACTTTATTTCCAAAAATATTCAACATAATAAAATATAAACATAAACTTCCAGTGAAACAGACACCTTACTAGCTATTGCATGGATAAAATAAATAACTATAAAACTACCTGTAAACTTAATAATAATAATAACAAAGGATGGAGGTTTCAGAGAAAGCTATGTTAATATAGTCATTTAGGAAATAAGCCTACATGGGCTGGAAGCCTGCGCGTAGGATCAGTCCCTATCAGTGAATTACGTATTTGTTGGAAAACAATAATTTTCATAATATTTCGAAAATCTTAAAAAAAACAAGTAATTTAATATAATTGTAAAGTACCGTCAACTATTCTGAGGCTAAATTAGTGACATGAGCAATTTGAGGAATGAGGCAAGGCGGAGGGCATAGACATACTATAGTTAAGAATTTTCTATGTTAGTAATTCAGTAATAATTGCGAGAGAATAAAGTAGGGTCAAGTCTGTCTGTACTCTGCTTTGATTAGG
Organism: Macrosteles quadrilineatus; assembly: GCF_028750875.1. Classification (NCBI taxonomy): domain Eukaryota; kingdom Metazoa; phylum Arthropoda; class Insecta; order Hemiptera; family Cicadellidae; genus Macrosteles; species Macrosteles quadrilineatus. Next base: position 166,880,020 of record NW_026542595.1, on the reverse strand, counting down.
AGTTCTGATTCATCTACACCCCACTCTATAAGACAACCAGTGATGCATTTTTTGAAAATAGTAATCGATGGAGAATGAAACAAATGATAAGAATTACAACGGGAGATAACATTACGATATAAAACTTCAGGAATGTAAGAGGAATTTGTTAATGAGTAAGATTTGGATAAATGGGAGGTAGTTATTCCGACATTCTGTGCATATCGGGTATTATAAGAATGTGATGTTTGGTTAAAAATAGAATCGAAGTTCTTGAAAAGATGAATTGAAAGAAATTTAATAAATAACTGTCTTACACTGAGTAAGGATAATTCACGAAATAATGTGTTAGTGGGGTATCGAATTGGCTTATTGAAACAAACTTTGAGTAATAACTTCTGAAGGACAAAGAGAGGTTCTAAAACAGTGGGAAAATCCAGTGGGAGATCATAACAGTGGGAGATCCATTACACTAAATTCTGATGAATGCACGCTTCAAACATAATAGGCTAAGAAACACCCTGTTGACTAAATATAACTTCCATTAGGATATGACCAAAATAAGAGGACACTCTTTCGCACATTTGGCTGAGGAACTCCCTGTTGACTGAAGATCAGAAATTAGCATTGCTATAGTGTATGGATTTCTTCAACTCAGACACATTATGCGTTTGGACTACTCTAACTATTTGTATCGCATACTACCAACAGAATAGGTTTGGGAAAACACCTTAATGATAATAATTTAAAATTAACATGGCTATTAGGAGGTAGATGCATCCAATTCAGAGACAATTCCCACTCTGACAACAAATTAGGCTGAGGAAAGCCCAGTTGATGATAAAAAAAGACTGTTCCGTCATCTTTTCTTGGTCGCGTCACACTGTCAGGAAAACCGTCTGGAAACATGTTACAATAGCCATGTTAATTATTCTTTAGTCAACAGGGTTCAGCCTATTCTGTTGGCAACATGCCACGCTGACAGGAGTTTCAATCGCCTAACGAACCAACTTCCCCCCCAGAACCCACAGATTTCCCCCACAATTTATATCGCCAACTTACCTTCGTTTCCCCTAACTTGGTTATTTTGACAGTTAATCGAGTTTGGTGTGTTTGTCTCCAGCGTTGATAAGCCACAGAACAAAAACGCTTTGATTGCAGAAACGCTGAAAACGTAGACACCCAGTGATATACGAGTTTGTGTTTTGGATTGTAAACAATTGGTGAAAAATATTAAAATTCAAGGTGTATTTAACAGGATCTTATGGGTTGAAAAGTAAATTTGTTTAGCAAACTATACCCAAACCAAAACCTGTTTAGTTATTTTATTGCGATTCCTTTTTTCTGAAAGTTCGGTAAATTAAAAAAATTATAAGTGTAAATAAATTTGAATGTTTTGGTTTAAAAATATTAATTAATTTATTTACTACTTTACATTTGGACGGCTCCTGACAATTCTGATAGTTTTGAAGACAATTTACACTGACATTTTTGAATTTTGCGGCAATATCCTATATGGCCAGTGTACACTGTACACTGACCATATTACCATATTAAACACAATATTTTTCGTCCTAGGAAGCTAGGCACGAGCCCGGAATTGTTTTTCACATTACTTCAGGCTAGACCTAGAGGTTGCGGCATTATCTTTTGGATAAAATCCATTAGTGATTTGGCGGGATTTTAACCCGGGACCCCAGCATTCAAAGTCCCACGCTCTAACCACTAGGCCAGCTCGCTCCCCATTAGATACAATTTTACACTTTACAGTATTAACAAGTTCGATTTTTCCTAACGTAAACAAAAATTAATCAGTATACACCCGGGTTTAAAAACGTTTAGATTATATTAACAATGGATTAAACTGTAAAAGGCATAGTTATAACGATATACGGGTGTTTTAAAACATAATCAAACCGAACAGCGTTTTAGAACTAAATTTTGAGCCGTATAAAAGTAAAGTTATACAATTTTTGTCTAAATTTTGAGCCCTTTTGTGATCACGTTTTGATTTGAATAAGTTCATAGTTAATTTAATATTGCACTTAGAAAACATTCCTAAGATAGAGAAAATATAATTTTTTTAATGAGGACTTAACTTTCTGAAATGTTATGCTGAAAAACTATAATGTTATTTATATTAGATGCGGATGAAAATAAATTTCTTGATATATTTTGATCATGTTTCTATAACATGTACATGAAGGAAAAAAATCACGTAACTGCATATTTTCTGCAATGGGAGTAGTTTAAATGTGTGATTCTCTACCAATTTATTGTGTCACTTAATTTGTATAAGTGTAATATAATATATTAATAAAAGTTTATTACTTGTTTTATAATACTAAAAAGTATGTTCAATGCAAAAGCGAACCTCACGTTCGGTTTCGTCAGTTATGCTTTTCCTATAGTATAATAATAATGATGAGTCTTAAAAACTTTTACCTTAATTGTTTAAAACAAATAGGTATGCTTATCAAAAGCAGTATACATTGGTGGTATGAATATAATGTTTTAGTCTTTGGAATATAAACATAACTGGCGAATATATTGTTCTATCTGTTTGCACCCTCGAACAGTTATGTTTATATGCCTTGTAACATATGTGCTGGCAATGATTCCACATACTACTTTATTGAATACGGGGTGAACAGAGAGCTGAGGATAATAAAATCGTTCCTCTCTGTAAATAAAAAGAATCCCTCCAAATACATTATTAGTTTTGTTTATCTAATACAAAGAAAATGTTGGCAGAGAGTTTCGGAACAGTTTTTATGCATGGTAATTTTAGACGTTTGATACAAGTGTCGACTTCTTACTCGTTAAGTTTTAAGGATGGTTCAAATCTTAGAGCTCCATATTCCCTTGGCAATACTGTCCGTTGCTTAAAAGCCATAGTACTATTTTGTTATTATTGACGATATTCATCAATTGAACATATATATCATTTTTGTACACAGTTTTAAAACCAATAGGGTTCAAAACTTACAATGAAAGAAATCGACCCCATAAATATGATTATGCGTGGCCTTTTACAAGTGAGTAGGCTATACACATTATTTCGAGAAAAAAATCACCATCTAAAAGTAAACCAACTCATAGGGGATGAAACGCTTTAATCGACCAATAACAAGAACCAACAGAGACTAAAAGCTTTAAAAACACACCCTTAAAGCACACTGTAAAAACACACCCTGAACACTCGCAGTGCACCTGGGATGGGAAATAAATAAAGATGGCGGACAGACAACAGACTGTACAAACGAAGACGCCATTTTATGAAATGTTGAACCACTCGAGTCCATTAATAATTTAATAGAGCGCACATTGTTTATTTTGGCGGAGTTGGCTGTGGAAGCTTTTAGGTAATTAGATGGGCTCCCCAGCGAAAACGTTATTAGATTGGTTTGGTTCGTTGGGACAACATTTCAAAAATATTTCATTTTAGTCCACCTAACTCGCTTACAGAAATTGGACCGACCCTAAGTAGGCGTTAGGGATGGTTGTGAGGACCACAACTCTCACTAGGGGGGTGGGTGTAAATTTAGGGCTTGGTACAGTGACGTTTCGTAAGTGCAAACGAAATATTATCTAGTATTTGGCCTAAGTTGGATTACTTGTCACATGATTGTACTGTATCATAGAATTTGGGTTGGTGCTAGATATTTGGTATTCAAACTAGTTTTGGCGCCGTATTTTTACATCCGTGTGGTTGCTAATCCTCTGCTGAAATCCTAAAAACACGGACAACTTGGAAAATTTGCTAGGTAAGAACCCTTAATCTGAATACCCTAGACTTATTCACCCGGATACACATTTTCAACACTTGTTTCTAGTCCGATGAGGGCGGGCATTAATTGCGCTAAGTGACCTGAGTCAGGTATTTCTGAATTGCGCCAACTACTCCAGAGAGCAAACCGACACGTTCATTAACTGGGTCAAGTGGCGGCCCTCTTTGACTGTATAGTTGAGTAAGTTAGGTGATGTTTGGTTTGGATGACACGTAAACAAGGAAATTTCTTCTGCCGGCAACTCACTCCTACCTAACTTGGGCTTGACGCAACTAAGAAACATTTTGGGACCCTTTGAGGGCTTGGCGCAATTAAAGAACTCGTTGGCGCAATTAATGCGCGACGTCAGTTGAGCATCATTCATACCATTTTGAAAGTGCAATGAGCTGGCCTCATCAAACAATGAAATACAAAATAATATTAAAAACTGTATGGAAATTAATAAACCTACTATAGTCTTCTTTGTCGTTAATAATAGTTTTTTTACAATCCAAAAGTATTTTATAGTTGAATTACATATACGTTTAAAGTTATTTCACGAATAAGTGTTGTTTACGACTAGACTACTCAGCGCACACATCTTTGTACTCATTCCTAACACAAACAACACTTTCCCTCAAAGATTTATCTCCTAACACCATGCAATAAAAAAATCCCTCTTAAAAATCTACAAGCACAAATTGAAGTTTCTTTCCCACTTGGCACATTATAAAGTGAAAGCAATTTCTTACTCGAGCGGAGCTTTTCCTCCCTCAAGTCACACAAAGAGGCTGTAAGTCTGTAGATCGTGAATGCAATTTATTTGGTAAAGCAGCCCAGAAAAAGCCGTGAGATAGTGTCGGCTTAGCCGCGACTAACTGCATGTATTCAGCCTGGGCTTTATTTGGCATTCTAGGCAGAACGTCGCAAATCCCTCCCTCTGATATATGTCGCCACCTCTTACCCCCCCTCCCCCCACCATCACACCCCTCACTTGTAAGACTATGTAACACTCGGGTGTTACCTTCCCTTTCTGTATATGTGGACAGTTCTGTCAAATTCCAAGAACGTGAAGAAAATTTAATGTTAGGTATGGGAGGTTAATTAGGTAATATTAGAAATTTCTACGGAATATCAAGGGGTTTTTGTTAAAATATGTGGTTTTAATTATAAATGCTATCTATCATATTGTTAATGATGCATGTTTAATAGGACGAGGAAAGTGTAAAGAGAAGGACCCAGAATGTCTACATACAATCTATGCCTGTCGAACTCCTAGTTTTAAGCGAGCGTGGAAACCACGACTCATAAAGAATTGTAATAGAGGCATACCCTATTAGAAATAGCTACAAAATGCGTGTAAATATGTTAAATTTATGTTTATATTTTCATGCAGTAACCTACTCGGTTAAGATTGCTGCCGTCATATAAAAATAAATATTCAATACGATGTAATTCAATTAATCAATCCAAATATTATACTGTACACAATTTGGAGGGCATTTATTTTCTTTATAACATGTATATGGTTCTTAAAGTTCTGTAAAGTATTCGTTGTTAGTTTTTAAGAACGTGAAGAAAATATACAATTTTTTATTGAACTGGTCACAAAGTTTGTAGCATAAACTTTTAAAAACATGAAGACTAGGGTTTTTCCTTTTTCATGATAATTTTAAGAAAAACGGATACAAAATTTGTTTGAATTATTTTACACTAACATGACTACTAATATTTCCCTCACTTCTCTTCAGAGTTCAATGGTAACTTTTGGCAACAAGCCAATTGTTTTAAGAGTTTGTCGGCCTCTTCCAAACTTAGATTTAAGTGTAAAGCCAGGATAGTAACACCGGTCTGTACCCCCTTAAAAATCTAGACATACGTATCTCCTAACACCATACAATAAAAAATCCCCCTTAAAAATCCACAAGCACAAATTGAAGTTTCTTTCCAACTTGGCACATTATAAAGTGAAAGCAATTTCTTAGGCTGTCCCCTTGGTCGAAACCCTATTACCACCATTCACCACAATAATAATGCATACTGATAGTCAACACAATTACAAATTTAAGGCTATGTGAAGAAATAATTTGAGGAATCAGCAAAAATTATAATAAATAGTTGCTAGGTAGCAGTGGCAATAAAACAATTCTATTGCAATGCTATGTATTCTGATTGTGTATTTAATATGCATTCATGTTTTAAGAAAGTAAGCGGGCAGCTGATTTTGCGGCCCTAGGGATGTAAAAACCTACTCGGTCCCCAAATGACGATGACAGCTGGCATGGCCAGTAAAACGTAACTTTCAGCCACCAATTAACGTATGTAAAACAGCTAAAGCCCTCATAGTATGGGAAAAGTATATATTGTAGTATATATTGTACAAACTTCTCTATTTTCACCCCGTAAACAAAACATGTGATTGAAAATTCTTACATTTGTTTTGATTTTCTGTTTATATTTTGTTGTTATTTCGTCACCAACATGACAACACTTAAAGCCCATGTTTTTTTTTATTTTAAATTAATTTTTTGTGCTTATTTTTCAGCTCATTTAAATTTATAAAGGGGTTCTGCACATCTACAGGCAAATTTATTTTTAACAGTATGCTAGATTTTCCCTGTGATCCACAGGAGCTGAGAAAATGGTTTTCAATAAATATGCCTGTCTATTAATATATAGAATTAGCCCCATGTTAAATCTCCATAAGAAAAGTAGAATTTCCATTTTTGACCCAAGTAACATAAATATTCTAAAAATACAAATAAAACCCGCACAATGCACATATAGGACCGATAACCTTTCTTTTGGTACAACCCGCGTGTAATTCGGTCCAGTGGCCAGGCTAGCTGTCATAACTTTTGCAATAGTGTGTTTAATAAATAAGATTATTCAATAAAGGGCTTAAGATATTACCCACACGATAACACATTTTAATGAAGGGCAACATCACTTCATTATAAAAACATACTAAAGCCGAAACAACATGAAGCTCGGTAGACGGGCGATCCTCTTTTCACAGTTTGAGTAGCTGTCTCTGTATCATCAGATTGTGTTTTTATCCCTCAAAAGTCATGCATTTTGCAAAAGACAAACAGTTCTGTTTACCGTAGCCCGTTTCCATTTACATTTTGGAGCAGCTGCCCTCAGAAGGGGCCGCGCTGATTCATAATTTTGGGCGTTTATGGTCGTTACAATCTCGGTTTTTCTGAAAACAAAAATGGAATCTTAGCTTGTTAAGACGAACACTAGAAGTTTTGAATTGAAAAAATCGTTTCGAGTCATCTAATCCTGTGATAAAGCTGTGGAATAATAATTTAAAATTGATATTTATTGATTTATTTTAAACTATTATTCAGGGTAGTTTTATAAAAAAACCGGTTGAATTTTACTGATCAAATTAGTTTGTTTGAAGTTCGAAATATGAAATTGTTGTATTGGGTTCAGACAGACTCATATAAAAATTTATGTTTATGCCATAAATGGCATAAAATTATTCAGAATATTTTTTTTCTATTTTATCTTATTCGGGGTTGTTTGTTTTAATTTTAGTAGTTTTTTAACTTCGGTAACAATAAATTCTATAGCTTGAACGTATTAAACTTGATCCTACGACTAGGCTCTTGGCATTCAAACTATACACGATGGAAGATGCAGGGTAATTTAAAGAGAAATGTAACACATTTGGGAGCTTTTTTACATGTTTTAATATAAAAAAGTCACATACCCACAGGAAATACTTCGGTACTGAGATACAGCAATACGAATATTGTGCTACATTTCATATTATTGTTACAATAAGGTTTTACTGATAAAATTGGCTACCGGCCAATAAGTCTAAAGTTTTAATCCTGTAAAATTAACAGGAAAAACTCAATCTTCATCTTTTTACTTTATTTAAATCCCAAATCTTCTGCCTGATCATTGATAATTGATCAATTACGATACCCCCACAATAGTGGTACGGGATTGTATCTCCTAGGCGTACTCATTTCATCCAGGTCTGTGCAACAATTTCTCCAATGGTGAATTTTGGCCTTCCGGTTGTATGTAACCGTGACATGTTTTCCAATTGACTGTTTTCCGGAAGTTTTTGAAGAATAATAACCATTATTTTCTTTAAGGGTGTGGTCTGGAGTCTACCAGCTTACCTCTTCTCATTTACCAAATAGAAGCTTCTCCGGAGGATGAGACTAGGCCTACACACCTTCTGAGATTGTTCGCATGGTCAACCCTCTATACTATTATTTACATTAACAACTGCGAATGATTTGTCTCTCAAGTTTCGCATTTAAAATATGGTATCATAATTCTCATCATCCAATAATTCATTCAAAATCATATCACAATCCACATCTATCCAATCATTTTCTTTGCGAAAGTTTGCTATCTTTAACCGAATGTGTGAATGAATATTCAGATATTGCACGACAAATACTGCCTGTTCAGTGATTTTGTTCACAATTCCTTCTGGATTCAGAGGAAGATATTGCAAGTACTATCCTGCTTAGATAAATGAACAGATCTCTAGATAGCATGAAGTAGAGTGGAGGATTACCTATCTTGGTTATTAGTAATCGGGTGGGTTTGAAATCTACCAGTGCCCTTAGTTCTTCTGACAAGGGACGTATTTCATTGGTATAAAACAGAGGTCAGCAGTTTTTACAGACCGAATTACCTTGAATCGACCTTTTATCAAAGTACCTTAAACTACTTTTGTAACTGAGGAACAAAGTCCTAGAACATTGCTACATTTTAGTCTTTGTTGAATAAAAATTCACGTTTTAACCACTCATCGCATCCATTCCTCGAATTCTAGAACCTCGTCCAAAGTAGGGTTCTTGATTTAAAAGTCTAACAATGTTGCAATACTCACATGACAGCAGTCTATTTTCTTTAGTTGTCCCCCAACGCAAAAACACCAGGTATCAAGTGGGGATTATGTTATGAAAGAAGCACAATTTTGGGGGAGCCACGTTATCTTAGCAGACCAGACCCCGCCATCGTTTTCAATTAGCGTCCCCTCACTGTAAGTTTGGATAATATCTCTGTTATGCCTTCTGATGTAGTGGACAAAAAAATTCAATTTGTCATCAGCTGATAGCCTTGAGTTATTATGAGTGTGTGGAATCACTGACCAAATGGGACGTAACAGGGGCTTTTAGTTTTTTACCGCCGTGTTTTGATCTATGGAGCAAATGCAATAAGACCCTCTGGCTATAAACTTAATTCATGTAGGATTGTGATCGTTTCGGGTTTTCAGTAATTTCATCAAAGTGCTTTCTTAGTGCTATTATGGTGTGTAATTTAAACTTATTTGCGAGTATTTAATCAAAATTAGTTTCAGTTTAAATATGATTATGTACGAAAAACTTCGTCTTTTGTCATTACTGTGCTAAACGATTTATATCTTTTTGGTTCAAAATACTCCTTTTTCCTAATAACTATATCAGGAATATATTTTAGATATTTTTGTTTGTCATTATTAGCCTAGGTTAGTAATTTGCTAACTTTTAAGGGGTTATCGTAGGCAATTATTTGATTGTTGTATACTTTAAGGCCATGAGATTAAAACTAATATTCCGAATATAAAAACTAGCTGAAATTGCTACGAAATATTGATACTTATATTAATTTACGTGACGAGCACCAATTTTAAGTATATTTTTATAATTATTTTCTTTAAAAGGAGTCAATTTTAAATTATAATATTTGAAGATGTTGACATCTCTATGCTCGTTTGGGTAATCATTGGACTCAAAACAAGTTTACCTTTTTGGGTCTGATTGAAGGTTGGAGGGTCCAATAATAATCGAATACCTCTTATATGCATTTACTGTTTTGCAAACAGTATTTATAAGGGTAAATAAAGGTTTTAGGTGTAACTAGACCTTTTTGTGATTTATTTTATCGTCAAATATGCTTAGCAAGTATCGATAATATATTCAAACATTAAACAAAAATTAAGTAAACTTTAAAGAGCACTCCACTCGTATTGTTTAAATGTTTAAATGCCCCCAGGTAGTAAACTGAGATCGAGGCTACTGACTGCCTCAAGCCTCAGATTGCGAGAGTTAGGGCCTCGTAAGGAATACCGAAAACACAAAATGGCCGACATATATTATTCAGGGGCGAGTTGGGCTCACAATTTTACGATCTTGGGTTCTTTAAAAGCCATTACGTTGAGGGAACTTGATTTATAAACATGGCGCCTTCTCCACGAGATAACCTTATCAGCTCTCACGATCGAGCTAAATTTTCAAAGAGATATCATTTGCTTAGGATGTTAACATTTGTGAAAATATTCGTTATTTGAGTTATATTTCGTAATGTTTGGAAATATCTTATACAGTTTTGGCTATATTTTATAACGAAAAAGTTAGTGTAATACTGTATGAAAAATGGGGCAAAGGATATTATTTCATGAAAATGAGTCATGTGAAAAAAATAATTGCTACATACAACCAATATCTTACATAAGTATTTTAAACCAATAAAAACTTACTATCGCAGTGTGAGGGGTTGAAAATCTGTTGTCCCCGATTTTTCTATTGTTTTTTGCCATTCATTTTATTAGTAGATTGATATATAATTTTGTAGATGAAGATCAGTTTCACTTTATAATCTTTAATTACTTCTACACTATTCAATATTTTTAACTGTCCGTCAAAACTAACGTAAAGTAGTTTGTTTAACTACGTTCCTAAAGTAATAAAATGTTGGTAGTTTAATAGTGTAGATTAAAATGCAATTCGGTAAATTTTGTTCAGTAATCTTTCTTCAATTCACAAAGTGGAAAATTCACCATAAAAATTATAAGACATTTTAGATACAAATTTAAACATTTAGTATGGAATTTATCCAGAGTAATTTTACTCCGAGAAATTATAACCCTTGTAAGTTTGACTAATGTTAATGATTAACTCATAATCTCTATGACTTTATAACTACTTGAGGTAACACATGTAACACACATGAGGTAGGCGTGTAACTACTGTAATGTAACTACTGCCGTACATTCTGTAGCACATGAACGTACCCATGAACTTTTGAGAAAACTACAAGTCACACCCCCATAAACCATATACTTAAAATGTTCGTCACTGAGGATTTCTTATCCTGCAATTAAATCAGAAATCAGAAAATCTTTACTGTTTCATATATTGATTTACAATGCTTACACACAGAGTAGACTAAGAATAACTTAGATTAACTAACTTACACACATGTGAATTATTTAACTATGAAACAATTCATTCCTTGGTCGAGACCTATTCGGGATGTTCTATTACGTACATATACATATAAAACAGCTCAAAAGATGGGATCACCGACATCAATATATGATACACTCTAAAGCAACTATAAAAAATAATATTACTAAGCTTCATTGTTAAAAGAGACCTAAATACATCAGACCTGATATATAGGGAAAACTCTACAAATAACTACAAGGGAGATTAACTAGATGCATTTAGGATATAAAAATATGTGGTTCAGAAGTAATATCATAGATAAAACATACTGTATGTTTTATCTATGGTAATATGTTGATTACTAAGATATAGAAATAAAATGCGATGAATTGGGAAATGGATACACGTCATAGATAAACTTGGCAAGAATTTCGATAAGATGCATTAGAATCGTTGGAGGGTAGAATAGACGAGTCAATTTAGCCCAAAAAAGCCTCTAAGATAGAACAAATTCCAACAAATGGTTTTTCAACGGTTTTTGGTAGTAATAGGTGTAGAAAGTACCAGAAAAAAAGTCTACCAAAATCGGACAACCGGAAGTCGGGGTTTTCCAAGATGGCCGCCGTGAGGCCCTCAAATCGACAAGATGACTGCAAATTCGTCGATTCATAGTTCCAGGATTGGCCGATTTCCACGAAAATTGGCAAACACATGTAGAACTATATTTCCAACCTTAAATATGAAAACTAGGCAGACAAAGTAACCCAAAGATGAATTTTCAGGGTATTATGTGCTAAAAAATAAGATTTTTTACCTCAAATATATGTTTTTCTAATATTTTGTACAAAGTTTGTTATATTTTCAAATTTATATTTTACATTAGATTCAACACAAAAAACCTAACAATTTAGTACATTGAATCTTTGTTCTGCTTCAATTTGTTACAGAGATATTGAAAGTAATAACTTTAGTATGTTTTCTTGCCGAGATAGCTCAATGTTAATCTTATGGAGAATAAGCATAAATATTAATATTATTTTTCATTAAACCTATATAGATAAGACTTTTTGTTCTGCTTCATATTATCTGTTTTAATATTTTTTTACTAAAAAATCCTTTTTTGGCAGTTACCATTGCAGCAAACCTGCGTATTCGGTTCCTCAGTTTTAATCGTAAAGAGAATAAGCAAAAATCAATTTCTTATTAGTCCGAGAAGTATAGAATATAACCTTATAAAAATACAAGAAAACGTTTTATGGTTTAATGTTGTAGTTTTGGGTGTGCAGAGTCGGATTTTCCCATCATTGGACAAATTTTGAATAAAAGATACCATAAGCATTTTCTATGCACAATTTTCTAAATATTGACTTGGGACCAACATCGATATTTATTGGGTGGTCAGTACTTCATTTCGATGGGAAACGTATTTTGGCCGCCATTTTGGATCCACCTTATTGGATATAATTTTTTGTTGTTGTAACGACAGTGTTGTGACACATTATTACTATATATACTAGATTTTCACGCATTTTCCATTGCCTAAATCCGTTTTTAAATACATTTTTTTTTGTTTTAAACGTTTTGTACTTTGAAATGTTTTACGATTATTTTCCTTATCTTTAGTTAGTAGTTCATTCTTAAATAGTTAATTATGTAAGGGCTGTCATTTGAGCTATTGATCATTAAAATTGGACGAGTTAGAGACGAGATACCAATCCCAACAAAATATTAAATTTAACTTTTTATAAATCAGTTTTTATTAAATGATTTATATCTCGGGTTCTTAATTTGTCACCAAGTTCTTTCTGGTCTCAAATCACTCAGTAGAGAATTAGGTTTTTTTTATTTTATTAGTCTCTAAATAATATCTGACTAATTAATAAAAAATGAGTCATGCACCTTAATTTAATATTAAATTATTTGCATTTGAAATTTGTCTTTAGTTAAGTACATATATCCCCAATTCTAATAACTCCCAATAAATAATCCATAACTACAGTAAAAGTCAATGATTTAATAAATCTTTTAAGATTATAAAGAGTATTGGGAGTTATTTTTCGATTTGGGGGTATATGTCTTAAACTAAAGACAAATCTCGAAAAAAAAAATATTGTTAAATAAGACAGACCCATATTAAATTTGTCACATTTTATTTAGTGATTTAAAAAATTAGCCCAAACATTTACTGAGTAATATTAAACCAGAAAGAACTTGGTGGCGTATTAAGAACCCGAGATATAAACATTTTAATAAAAATGTATTTCTAAAAAGTGAAATTTAATAATTTGTTGGGGTTGGTAACTAGACTCTAACTCGTCAGATTTTAATGATCAATAGCTCAAATGAAAGCCCTTACATTACTAAATGTTTAAGGCTAGAACGAACTGCAAGCGTTAATATGTACTGGAGATATAAGTAAAAATAATCAAAATGTTCAAAATACGAAACGTCCTTAAGAAATGTATGCAGGAGAATTTTCGTTTGGATATATCTTTAAAACGAAAAAATGATGTTTAAAAACTAATTTTGGCAATGGAATGGGCGTGAAAATCTAGTTTAAAATAATGTGTCACAGCATTGCCATTACATTAAAAAAATTATTTATATCCAATATGGCCGATCCAAGATGACGGCCAAAAACACGTTCCCTATTGAAATGACACTGTCATTACATTTAAACAATATTTATATCCAATATGGCCGATCCAAAATGACGGCCGAAAACACGTTCTCTATCGAAATGAAGAAATGGCCACCCAATAAATATCGGTGGTGGTAAATATCAATAAAAATGCATGTGGATTTTTTTAATTTTTCCAATGTTGAGAAAATCCGTCATATTAAATCTTGATTCTAGGGGTTTTCCAGTAGACCGATTTTTGGCAATTTTTACTATGTTACTCTGCATACCCAACACTACAACATAAAACCATAAAAGGTTTTCTTGTATTGTTTTTAAGGTTATATTCTATACTTCTCGGACTAATAAATAAGCAATTGATTTTTGCTTATTCTCTTGATGATTAAAACTGAGGAACCGAATACGCAGGTTTGCTGCAATGGTAACTGCCAAAAAATGAATTTTTTAGTAAAAAAATATTAAAACAGATAATATGAAGCAGAACAAAAAGTCTTATCTATATAGGTTTAATGAAAAATAATATTAATATTTATGCTTATTCTCCATAAGATTAACATTGAGCTATCTTTGCAAGAAAACTACTCTTTGACAAGAATATTACTTTCAATATCTCTGTAACAAATTGAAGTAGAACAAAGATTCAATATACTAAATTATTAGGTTTTTTGTGTTGAATCTAATGGTGAAAAAATAAATTTGAAATTGTAACAAACTTTGTACAAAATATTAGAAAAACGTATATTTGAGGTAGAAAATCTTATTTTTTAGCACATAATACCCTGAAAATTCATCTTTGGGTTACTTTGTCTGCCTAGTTTTCATATTTAAGGTTGGAAATATAGTTCTACATGTGTTTGCAAATTTTCGTGGAAATCGGCCAATCCTGGAACTATGAATCGACGAATTTGCAGTCATCTTGTCGATTTGAAGGCCTCACGGCGGCCATCTTGGAAAAACCTGACTTCCGGTTGTCCGATTTTGGTAGACTTTTTTCCTGGTACTTTCTACACCTATTACTACCAAAAACCGTTGAAAAACCATTTGTTGGAATTTGTTCTATCTCAAGTGCCTATATTGACTCGACTAGAAACATTTTTGTGAGATAACAAAATCGTCTTTTATTGAAACACGTTTTTATATCAATTGTCAAGTAATTAAAGTAAATATACTTGAATTATTCATTAAATAATTACAAAACGTCTTGTTTAAGTAATGGTTCCAAAATGATAAAACCTAAACAATACCCTTTCCTCTGCTCTCCCTCTTTCTTCTATCTTTCTCTGTTCACTATGTATTACATTTTCTTATTCATGGAATATTTTGTCCTTCCTTGAAAGATATCGGCGTCATTTCTCTCTTTGCTTGTTTTACCCGAACTAACCATTCTGAGTAAACAAATTTTAGAAAACTCGGGAAAAATAAAATAGTTAAATCTTTATTAATTTGGACTAATGAAGGAAGTTTTCCGAAATAAATTAAATAAATCTCTTACAAATAAAAGGACTGGTATCCTGGTGCAGTTTGGGTCCCTTGGTGTAATGTATTATGTAACACCTTTTGCAGGTAAAATCTTGGATAGAATCTGGATTTTAAAAGTAGCTTACTACTGAAACTGTGTTGTGGAACAAGGCTATGTAACTTAAGTGGTGCAGTCTTAGTTTCACTGTATTTTGTACAAACTGCTGTAAATAGCTTCACTTATTTAGCAAAATCAATATTAATAAGGACCCGTATTGATTTAAGTTTGTACCAAAAAGCAATTAGATTAATAAGGGTTTAATGTTTCATATTTTTAAGTCTCGTTCAAGACAATTAAATCAATATTTAAATATTTAATTACTTATTATATCATTTTAATTCATATAGAAATCCAATGTGAAAATGGGATCGTTGAAGAGGTTCGGGAATGTACAATATTAGTAATACTGTATTACTTTACTTTTTGAGGCCCTGGTAATAGGTCTACCCGTAATTCTGTCAAACATATGCGTCCATACATAGTAAGAGTGCGATTTATGCCTTTGAATTGTAAAAGGTTTTTGTGTAAAGTTTAAGCTGATGATATATATTGTTTGAGCATACAACAAACTAAAAAAAACATTTTTATAACCTCCATAATCTTATATTTAAAAACTTTTTCAAAAAACTTATGACAGCTAGCCTGACCATACTACTGGACCAAATTACACGCGGTTGGTACCAAATTAAATATATTTACCTGTAGATATGCAGGATCCCTTTTAAAAATTAAAAAAAGCTCAAAACAAACACGAAAAATGAATTTTAAATTAAAAGAAAAATTAACATGGGCCTTATGGGTTGCCATTTTGGTGACGTAATAACAACGAAATATAAACAGAAAATCAAAACAAATGAAAAATCCTATCACATGTTTTATTACAGTGTGGGGGGAAAATAGAGTTTACACAATACATATTTTTGTTCGACCACGAGGCGACCTCTAGTCCAATTATTTAAAAGAATTATAAAAACAAGTATTCTTACTATGTATCTTCGGAGCCGTTCATCCTTACATTCTATTTTCAAATAGATTTTAAGACTTTTTCAGTGTTATTGTTTATTTAAGCGTGGTCATATGATTTACCACATTTTGGCAAAACCCTATGACCCTATGACAAAACACACACATTGCAGTTAACAGCTTATCGAACCCATGGTTTTCACCGACGCTCGGAAAACATTCACTATTTAAAATCGCTCCCACTGACTATGTAGCGAGGGTGTGGGGCAGTTGTCATGGGAACATGTAAAGACATTTCAGTAAGGGTGCGATGGAGGGGGGGAGAGGGGTAGCCACCGGCCACACGGGGAAACAAAGGGGGATACATCAAAAGAAAACATTATCGGCGGGTGAGGTCATTTTGGAATCGCCTCCGGGCTGGGGTTCGGTTTTAGGATTTGATATGAATTTCAAGAGTGAAAAAACGGAGGTTAGGGGTCGCAGCGTGAACAATCGCTCCCTTGTCGGGGGTCAAAGGAGGATTTGAATGTGGGGGGGGGGAATCTCTCCCCCAGGGAGGGGGGTGTCAGTCAGTCGTGAGCGAAATACAAGGGGATCCTGGGCAACTGTAATGGTGTGGAGTTGTTATATACAGAGCATACAGCATACAACTATACAGGGGACCCCGGTATTGGTCTGGAGTTGTAATATGCAGAGCTAAAAACTGAAAAAAAACAATACTTAGATTAACTTTGTGGCCTGTTTTGTTAAGTTAAGTATGTGTTTCCACACAGATGAATTTTTTTAGTATAATGGCAATAGTGCTCGCATACAGAATAAAAATGATAGTTTTGCTCGGGATCGACTTTTGGCCCGGTTTTCATTCTGTCATTGAGTTTTAAGCTATGTCATTTTACAAAAGGTCATCTATGGATGGTAACAAGACCAGTTCCTAGATAATTATAAATACCTGCAGCAATAAACAATAAATAAGTATACACAACATTATTCAGATATAAAATAAACATAATACTACTAATAGTACGCATTTTCCCCCTACCAAATGTTTTGCACGAATTCTCACCGCGTCAACATAAGGTGGACATTCAGTTTAGTATCTCGAGCAGGTCCATTACCCCGACGTTGTAGGTGCGATCTCTGAATGGACGATTAATGGATGTCTCCTCCATCAATCAACATCCATTAACACCACATTCGCCATCTATTTATAATGGATCGTGTTCACTGACTTTTTGATCCACCTGGTCGTTAGCTTCTGAAATGTTTGTGAGTTTAACGCACCGTGGCAGTTGTTTAGGGTGATTTATAAATCACTAGTGATACCCGTGCTGTAGACCGTGGTAAGAACTTGAACAGAGGAATGTATGGGAGGAATAATTATCTAAAGCTTACTTAGGTGGTCACTCGAGCGGTGAAAGGTTTTTGCCTAGGATCAATTTCACTTCATGTCAGTATATCTTGCATCGTTTCCTCCTTTACTTCCATGCCGTTGACGTTGTCGCGAAGTTCCAGTGGAAACCTACTGAGGATGTTTTCTATGTCCTCTTCAGCCAGGGGTGGGATATATATTGTATTGGCGACAGATACGTGTATTATAGGGCTACGAATTTGTTGAAATTCTGTCTCAGCTGGCGGTAATGGCAAGGTTGGTTGGTTTTATTTTTTTAGAGTAAGGTTAGTTGTCGCACGTGGTTCGTGTTTGGTCGTGTGTATACTCCCACCTTCTTCAGGTACAACAGTTACACCACTATCGCAGTCTTGGTCGTCCAGAAGCTATTCTTCCTGCAAGGATTCTTGGATTCTAATGCCGTCTTGAGCTGATCTTATGCCGTGTGTTTTACCTAAATACTTAAGTTGTTTGAGGAACAATATGCGTAAATAATTCTTTTAGGAAATGCACATGTCTGTGACTTATGTGGTTTCCTCACAAAATCAGGTTCAATCTAAGTTGTGTGCATTGAGTTTATGTGATTTATTGAATTCACTTACAAATGCGGGTTATGTACAAAACCACGTATTTATAGGGGAAAACCTAAAACACTGTTGTTTAAAAATTTATTTTAGTACGCTAACTTTCCTTAGAGAATTCTCTTCACTAGTACCTATATGACAATATGTTATAAAATATAATTTTTGAAATTGTGTTTCTAAAATGCCTTTGACAATTTTATTACTTACAAGCAAACGCGAAAACTATACTTTTTATCACTGAATCTGAGAAAGTAGAAGTAAGATGGCATTGTCTACGATGGGAGGGGGAAGGGTGGTGTAACGGAACAAGGGAAGTGCAAGACGACATTTTGACGTGCGTCATTATATCCGGCCTCATTACTAAACTGCCCTTAGGTTACTTTTCCGATAATTGGGGCTTTACCGGCATCTGAGGGTCATGCCCTTGGTCCGTCATTAGAACTGCGATAATGGCCCTACACTCGTACAAGGTCCGGTTGGTGGAAAATAATATGGTAAAAGTGTATTATAATACTTTATACTTATTTTTTCTTGAATTTAAATTGGGCTGTTTATTTTTCTATCCTTAATTTTTAGGTTTCCTTTAAAATAAACTAGGGCCCATTACGTATATTGATATTTTGAAACAGTGAAGTTTATTTAAGCCCGTCTGACTTAAACCCAAGCGAAAGCATTTTACCATTTACATTGGACCCTAGAATGCATTCTAAATATATATTCCACCCCGAATATATTACGTACTTGTGTTTAGAAACTGTGCTTTTTTCATCGTTAAAAGTCGGTGCATTTATTTGGTCAAATGCAAAAACAAATTGCTGCATAAACGAAGCCAATAATCTCCATTGTCTTTCTCCTATGTGTAAAAAAGCGTTTAATATGTCGAGAATAATGCAAAAACCTCGTTGATTGTAAATCATAGGTACGGCAAAAAATTGGAGAGTTATCTTATGAGTAAATTATTTATTCCTCGATTACAATTTTTAATGTAATTTTGGTCAAAAGCTTTATTTAATCCTCCCAAAAGTAACGTTTTAAAACTGCAATAAAATAAATTACCAGTGGCCGCTTTACTTTTAAATGTCAAATCATAACATTAATTCCATTTTCCCTATCATTTTAAATGACAGTTGTAAAAAATCAGAATAGCGCATCCAAGTATATCCTCGGGGATGAAAACAAAGAGTATAATATTAATTGCTCGTAGATTCTTTTGATTAATTCTTGCATATTTATTGACTTAATGGGATGCTATTATCCACTAATTGAAACCTAAGGTTTCCACTAATAAGATTCATTTAGTACAAATAAATACTTATTATTATTAAAAATTATTATCATAAATAAAATCATACTCAGCAATATTCTTTGGTATTTAATGTGCAAACAAATAAACAAATGCATTTACATCTTTCTTCAATTTCTGTTTGCATTTTTAATTTTAACAATACTTAGTTTGCATTAAATAGACTGCGAATATTGATACCTCAATTCCATCTATTTAACATTGTACATCATTGTTTTTATAAACCCCCCACCTCTAAATGCCACACACAACACAACATTTAACGAAAAGCCGTAGAAGGATTAGCAGAATTTCTTCTCTCCCCGTTATATCTTCAATCAGCAGCACAGCCTCCTCATAAGAAGGGAGCCAAGCAATTATTTTTCAGATTTCCCTGTGAATCCCAATAGCCAAAAGTCATTACAGTCCTAGGGGGGTGGGGCGAGGGAAGAACTCACCAGGGGACAGTTGACGATTGGAAACATTTCATGAGGTATAAACGCCACAAGCCATTTACGTTTTACGTTCTTGGATTTTACTTTCGCAAGGACTTGGTGTGACACTATGGTTTAGGAATATTTAAATATACAGTTTGGGAGAAAAAAGATTTCGTGAATCTGTTCGGTCGATCTATGGGGTTGGAATTGGATTTTCCCATATTTTACCCCCAAAACATAACATTTTGCAATTTTTTTAAAAACCATTTTGCAGAGATTAAAACAGCACACGATTTAGTATATTGAAGCGTTGCTGTGTGTCAATGGCTATTATTGAAAACTGTACATTCAAAATCCCTATGTTATTTTTAAAGAGAAAAAATAAACTGTTACAATTTGCTTTTCTATGGATCAAATTTGGCAAATTTATGTGTTTCATTCTAAGCTGTTAATATTTTAATAAATACACTTTATAACCTTCCCTCTAGCAGCAAACCTAAGTACCATTTATCTTAATACTAGCAGAAAACCCGTCCTTCGTCCGGGGTTGATGTATGTTTAAATGGAGCTTTTTAAAATCTGAAAAGAAAAACAGTGTAAAATACGATTAAATTCCAATAAATGTACCTATCAAAAACTGTTAACTTACTAATTACATAAAAAATATTTTCAAACATTAAAACAAATATAAAAAAAACTCAAAGCTTTTTTACTTACTTTTAAATGATAAAATCAAACATAGACAAACAATAATTTACAAAATCTGGTTAATATTACAGTTTGAATGAAATGAACATGTGATCTTGCTTCTAAAAAGCATTGCTCACTAAGCATTGATTATAAAAAACATATCATTATATACTATGTGAACAAACAAAAACATTAACACTCTTACTACTTAAACAAACAGAAACATACTTAGCCGTACTATGTATAGCTCCTACTATTCATGCACCAAAGGCAAGTGCATAGGCTATACAACTTAGTTTTTTATTGTTGTTTTTAAATTGAAATATTTGTATATCAGATATCAGTTAAGAATTAGGAAATTTAACGTCATTCAAACAATGTTTATGTCGAGGGTAGCTTAAGTTAAGAGGAACTTGGTTGAAAATATACATGTAATGACCATGAAACGCTCGTAAAAAGTTATTCATTATTAGAATAGGATGTGAAATCTATAGGAAGTGTCAAAAGTTGTAATATAGATAGGTAGTAGTTACCTCTGGATTAGAAAACATCATAACTAATCTATGGGTTGTAATATGAAATTATGATTAAAAAATTTGTGAAAAGGCAAATGGTGTGAACAATATTTCTCTAAAAATGGCATAATATACAATTAATTATCTCCTTGAGAAAAGTTTCAATTTTTAAGCTGCCCTATTCTAAACACATGTTAAGTGTTCAAAAATGTTAAAATGATTCAAGTAAATGTAAACGTTATAATTTCACTATTTTCTACACCAAAATCCTTCAACACAATCATTCACATTAGCAAAATTTTAAATAATCAATTAGGGTTAGATACAGCAACAGATATATACGATCTCACTTATTTCATAAAATCAATAATCAATGAACCATCAAATCTATACTATTATATAAAAATCTAATGGTGTCTGTCTGTATGTGTGTTACCAATAGGTGCAAAAACTACTGAACCAACTGGGCTTAAATTTTACAAAAATATTGCTACCATACCAAGGACCATTATAGGACTATTCACATTTCGATACTGAAGGCTTTGCCCCTTTGGCTTTAAAGGTTCTGAGGTGATGATTTTAAAAGTAAATATTGATTGGTCTCCATGGCTGCGATTAGAACACTAATAATGTTTGTTTACATTTGCTTTAACATTTCAATGTAAAGAAGAAGAACTGCTAAATTGCATATTTCACAATTTCAGACAGCTGATACAAAGAAGTTTAATATAATATTTTATATAAATATGAGATAGGTTTTATCTAACGTTTTATCATGGATTATTTTATTTATTCTAAAACTGTCAATGATTGTAGAAAAAAGTTTCTATAACCGTTGCTGTATCAACTCCGGCTCGGCTCTGCTTTGGATTTTTTAAAGCGTCTAAGTTATGAAAATAATGTTCCGTTATTGATTTGTTTTCATGGAAACAGTATGAAAATTACAATGTATAGATGTTTTGTATGAATTTGGAATTTAGATTAACTTAACACAACTTGCACATCACATTGTTTTTTTATATGCATATTTAGGTAAATTTCCGTCATTTCGTTATTGTGTTTTGCTAAACCTATGCTTAAATTAAACTAAAGAATATCATCAATAACTAAATTGTACATCATTGATTTTTGTGTTCTAAAATCTGTTGTAATATGTGTAACTATATTTAATTATCAAATGGTAATTTAAAATACTCTTATTTAATCTTAACATAGCTGTTATAAGTAAATGTTCACATTAACTTTATTTTATTAATTTATTATTTGTGTTTTGCCACACCATTGATTAAATTAAACCAAGGAAAATATCATAAAACTAAGCAGTACACAGTGTTCTTTTGTTTCTAAAATCAATGAAATATCTGTTACTGTGTTTACTTAATATGGTAAGTGTGAAAATTTAAAGGCAATGGATGATGGAACTGATTAAAAGACCTGGTTTGTATATTAAGTTGTTTGTCGATATTTTTGTAGAGTAGAATCAGAGATGCAATGAAACATATACTGTATTTGCTATTTACATTTTTTAGTCCTTGATGCTTTGATAATCATATTAGTTTTGTCTGCTGTCTTTAATGCTAAATTATTTGTTAAATTTTTTTTTATAGTACCTATAGATATAGTTTCTTTAATATTTCAAAAAACTGTATTGATAAGGCACAGCAATATTTATAAAGTTTATAACAGCTGACTTAGTTTTGCTAATGATTTATTGTGAGTGAAGAAACTGAAGATGGAAGGATTTGTGATTTAATATGAAGAAGAGTGAAATAAAAAAAATGTTTATTTAAATTTAATAATTAGTATTTTTGCAACTTCAAAATTGAAATTTAAAATGTCAACTATAAATAAAAAGATATGTAACTAGGGGAGATGAAGGTAAATCGTATGTGAAAGTTTTATTCGAAGATTTGGTCAGTTTATCTCATATCAGCCTACACAAGATTTAA
The DNA here is from genome assembly GCF_028750875.1 of Macrosteles quadrilineatus. NCBI lineage: Eukaryota > Metazoa > Arthropoda > Insecta > Hemiptera > Cicadellidae > Macrosteles > Macrosteles quadrilineatus. The sequence continues at coordinate 166,857,111 of NW_026542595.1, read as the reverse complement.
AATTAATCAAAACCAAAATGGTGGTATCCACTACTTACCAGATTTAAAAGTCAAAACTTAAACGTTTAACTATTAAGGCCATAAAAGTTGATTTTTGTTTTGATGTGTAACTATTATATGCAACAGATGTAAAGATTAAAATGTTTCTATTTTGTATCCTCTTCCCGTTGCAAAGCACGGGTACAACAGCTAGTATAAGAATAAATAAACATGTCACATGATTGTAGAGAATATTATATGCCTATTTATAAACCAGCTGTGGAATTGTGAATTAATGTGGTTTGACAGTTCAGCTTCTTTACATTTGGGTGGCATAGCAAATTGCAAACATTGTTTGTGTTCTCATGGCAGCCATGGAGACCAATCAATATTTACTTTTAAAATCCTCACCTCAGAACTTTTTAAAGCCAAAGGGGCAAAGCCCACTTTCAGTATCGAAGTGTGAATTGTCTTATAATGGTCCTTGGTATGGTAGGTATATTTTATTAAAATTTAAGCCCAGGCAGTTCAGTAGTTTATGCGCCTATTAGTAACACACATACAGACAGACACCACTAGATTTTTATATAATAGTATAGATTATTTATATAAATCGGACAATTTTAAGGCATTTGAGTTAAAATCCAACTGGGTAAATGGAAATTCATTGTTGATCTGCAGGTTTGCTGGTGCGGGGGTATTTTATGTTAGATTTGATTTGGTGCTTTGTTTGATTTCTTAGATATTATGTTTACGACCCCTACAGTACTCAACAACAAAACTATCTACCATGGTACAATACTCATGAAAAGGTTGTACGCCCAGTATGGTGGCGTTCCATAATTAGTTTGATTTTCACCCGCAATATTCTAGCACATGGCGGGGTTTGTTGTGGTATGTCATTTGATTCGTCTATTAAGTCGTTTTTGTATTCAATTACACGATTACTTGATTAAATATTGATTTAAAAACATCGCATCATCTTACGAATACGATTTTTATGGTCTATTGCTGCATAATAGATTATATGAAATCAATTAATGGCATGAAAATTCTATATCCAACCAAATTTCAGTACACAATTGTTTCAATCTACTTCCTACCCGAATATCTCCTTCGGATTTCAAACCACCACTCAATGTATAAGCCAAACAAACTCCAGAAGCGGAGTTGGAAATGACTAGCCGGAACTGTAATGACCTGAGATCTCATACCGTTCTCACAGTTCCCGCCAGAATCAATACCAGAAGCAAGTGGCGGGTAACACAGAAGGTAGCTATTGCCGCCAATCTCGCGGCCAATTGCAAATATTGTCCGACAATTATCAAGTTGGCTGTGGCTGAGCCGGCGGTTGCGGTCGGCGGCAATTTACATGGCCACTCAGGCCAAGATGGAAATATTGATGAAGCTGCATGCTCTACTGACAGGAGTTACAGTTAGTTCGTTCAACCGTGTACAGTATTAGGTGGTCGAGCTTTGCTCAGGGATATTGATTAACTTGACCGACTACCAGAAGCTACCATTGATCTCATTCTTCAGGTGTTTGCAGTTTTTTTTGTGGCTAAGTTCAGGAAATATTAACTGATCAACTTCTGAAATGTCTGGTAGCTAATTTGACAAACTGGTTCATCTTCCTGAGTAGGCTTCCACGACAAATGCTTGTATAATAGTGCGTGCACAAGTCAAGTCGCCATTAAATGGCACGTGGCATCGGTACTTCGGTAAATCGAAATATTTTGTATTTTTAACGGTAGACTCTCGAAGGCCATGAAATTACAGACGGTTTAATTTTACCTGGGGATCGAGTTTTACTCAGTGAAATATAATGAGAGATACTAACGAAAACAATATCAATGGTTACTCTGGTAGGTCATTCAACACACGATTTCAGTTTACCTAGTGAACAGACTTTGCTTGGTACTAGTTACTGCTAAATGTTCTGTCCAGCCATCACTGATCAATCGATGGCGCGTCAAACCCTGATCGAAATCTTAGAGAATAAGTTTCGGCGACGCGACTGTCCGCAAAGTGAAGTCGGCGAGAAGGTAATGGGCGGAACCTCATTACCATTACCCTGATTCTCCAAAGCCATCCGTTCTTCTGAAGAAAGCCGTTATTGTAAATTGGCTGGTGGCGCTGGTGGCTTACAAACAATGGACACACTGTAGTATGTAAGTGTACCGACACCGAGCGACGACGAGATTGCGGTGGCACAGTCACGTCACGAGGACTTAATTAAGTCAGCCGTGATCATCTGTAATTGTTGGGCACGTCTGGTTCAATATGGCAGTGCAACTAGTCTCATCAACAATCAACCACTGTCCGCCTCCGGGGCCTGATGAACTGAAAGCTGTAGTTGGAGAGGGTGACTGAGTTTTAGGAGGCGTAGGCTGAAGAGGAGTCTTAAGGTCCCGATTGGCTAATCACCCTCTGAATCTTCATGATCAAGTTCCTTTATGGTGTTGAAAGTTTGAGGACCTGAAGGGGGAGATATGGTCGAGTCTGAGGGTTTTAGTATCCGGGTTTGAGGTTTGGTGGAATATTGTTTACCGTTAAATGTGGCTAAGTTGATTGTTTAGTTGTCCAAATCTGAGGGTTTGAGACATGCGTTTTTGAAGGTCTGTGTGACTGAGTTTTAGTGTTTTGGTATCGTGATTCAAGAATTTGGATTTCTGAATTCAAAAGGTTAGTGTGGCTTTTGGGGGCTAGGTAATGTCTGAGTTTGATAGATGCGCTCTTGTTTCATAGTTTGTTGTATATCTCTACGGAAGTTTAGTCTGTTTTGATAATGGAAAGCTGGTTTTTATTTACAGAAATCTTGAAAAAAGTCATAATTGCAGTAATTAATGGTTAAATTAGACGACAAACTGTTTTATCATTGAGCCCAATAAAAATGAAGTCAACGTCCAACTGGTCCATTTTTAGACAATCTTCCATACACTCCATTAAATTGTGAAACAGTTAATCATACCACAAGTAAATTACCAATTTGTTACCAGTTAATTGTTGTGCCACTAAAATTGTATAAAAACAAAAACGAATCCCTGACAAATCGTTTAAAATACGATAAATTAAATACCAGTAGCCAATATAATAAGATTTGCTTCAAATCTAAAATAATCATAACAAACGAATAATTGTTTCGATATTAATATTTTTACTCTGCTTACTGTATAATATAACGAGCCGGGTTTCCACAACCAACAGCCAAGTTGCTGGGGGAGAATGATTGACAGGTCTTGGCGATTCCCCTTTGCATTCCTCCGTCTTATTGATGTCTCCTCTTTTCGCTTTCTTTTCTTATTGACTAAGTCAATTTCGTTTAGCGGAAATTCCCTTGCGGAAAGAATAAAGACATTCCTCCCGAATCTGTAAGTGACATTCTGAATGCTGGTCTTCCCTCCGTCGATGATTTCTTTTTCTGTAAATCGGAAATCTCATTTGGTATATATTGGATTGGATGTGCGATAAAATGTTGCAAGATAATGCTACTGCGGATTTAAATTTGTTTATTTTTTTGTTGTGTGTTTAGTGTGCACGTCTTTTGAAAATTGTGTAACACTTACAAATAACACTTAACGACATCCTTTTATCAAAATTGATAAGTCTGTAGTTAGATTTGAACATGTATTCACACTAAGTATGAAAAATATACTGAACATGAAACTTAAAATAAAATCGAACTGAAATATATTTAACAATACATACAAATTAAATACATATTTATATTAAGTTGTAACGAAATGAATTCGAAATGCAAAGTTTACTATATGTATTATACATTATGTATTATTTGTATTTATTATATGTATGAGAGATTATTGAAAATTAGAGTTATTTAATACCGTCACTAACCTTAATGCGTATAAAATTTAAGCTGATTTTCTAATTTGCCATAAATAGTATAACAATACATGAAACAACAATACAACAAAACAAAAACAATACGATACATGGTTGTTATCTTATAAAGCTAAAAATTAAATTTATTTCAAATATACCCAACTGATTAAAAAAATAACCCCACTACTGTACACACATTAGATATCGATGGTCCATGTGAACAGTGTGATTCGAAACCCCCTAATTTACTATAAGATTAAAATAAAGGCATGAATTTGTACGTTTTAACACTTTGCATTATAGTTATACAAACACACAACAAAATGAACTTAATTTTTTTTTTATTTTTAGTTTACTAATGTGAGCACCTTTAACGTATTCCTTCAGATAGGCCTATTCAATAAAACGGCCAGGGGTAAACACTAGGAGGATTAAAATCCTCCTAGGGTAAACAGGCAAAATGAGTACAGCGTTCAAATTGCCTATCCCGTTCGATAAGGCGCTGCCACATCTGCCATTGTGCAGAAACTATCCTTATTTTAGCTTCTACGTTTCCATTCCATTCCTTCCCAAAACGAAGGACATTTTTAAAGTGCTTAAAAAAACCAACAATTTTAGGACATCAAAGTGTTTTTTTACGGTTATTGGTAACGGAGAAAAAAAATTAAATTAAAAATTCCCATCTTATTGTTATGGGGAATATTGTAAAATGTTGTAGTTTGCTTGTTTATAGATATATTTTGATAAAACTTTGCAAATTTATTTATTTTATACTATGCTATTAATATTTTACAAAAAACATCCCTAGTTTCCATGTAGCAGCAAACCTAGGGACTCGTTAAACCTAATGTTATTTAAATAGATATAATTAAAACCCGATTCAGACAAATTCGCTTAGTCAGCAGGTTTGCTGTGGCAAGGGTATTTGTATCTTAAGGTAATTTAATAAACGTACATGCTGCTGATCAAGAAGTTCTTTAATTAAAGGACAATAATCAATTATGGAGGCAATGATGAATAAAATCTATTTTATGTTTACACATGTATTAAAATATTGTATTATAATTTACTATCATTTCATTATATTAAATTAATTTACGTTTAACTGAAGATTTTTTTTACTGGATTACCATAATATCACCAATTTGTATGACTGATGAGTTATATGACTAATAAATAATACAATTGGAAAACGTGTAATACTTTTAACACCTTTGTCTATTGCAACAAAACAGCAAATCCGGCTCACAAGAAAACCGTCTCATCTTAAAGAAATTTATTCCTTTTTGTTCGCTTTGAGTCCCTCTTTTAAAGGGGCGGAGAAGAATTGAAAATACAGAATCAATCTAATCCTGGGAGGCCGATCTCTTGAAAGTATCCATTGTGGAATTGTTTGTCTTTGAACAGGACAATAAAGGATAAGACGCAGGACATTCCGGGATCAAAGTCAAACAATCGCAATCACATTGGTTCGGAACCACTTTAATTAACTTTACCTCCCATACTTGTTAATTGTTGATATAATTTGCTTTGTCTGATTGTTGTTTGCTTTGGCCAAACAGACAGGGACAAAAGATTGAACCATTCGGCTTTTCTGAAGTTTGTTTCTAGAATGTTAGGTTTATGGGTTTTAGGGTTTCTAAATTAGCGGTTTTGTTGAGTTTTCGATAGACATGTGATGGTTTTTAATCGAAAACATTAATTAAATAATTTTTCAAAGTAAAAATATTTGAGCGCAGCGAACGAGCTCCAACCTAAAGGTGAGTGAGCGTAGCGAACGAACTTCAAAAAGAACCGAAATTTCTTAAACCATGTCCTCACTCATAACTGCTATAAGCATTTGATACTTATATGCCAACCCCGTACGAAGGACTGGTACTCTGCTAGTATATATATAATCCAAAGTATGTTTGTATGTATGTTTGTTTGTTTGTCCTTTATGGACTCCGAAACCGCTCGACAGATTGTAATGAAACTTTCAGGCATTATTAAGCGTTATTCAAGGATGGTTTGTGTGAAGTTTGGTGCAAATCCGTCAAAAGGGCTCCGCCCCAGTGGCTCTGGAGTTTCCCATGTTAACCTTATGAGTACTCATATTTAAAAGGAATTGAAGAATCTTAACAGCTGGTTCAACTAAGCAATTTGATTCTGTGATGTTCAATAGCATTAGAAAGTTAATAAGTTTACCAACAGGGTGCAGCACGATTATTTTTTTTAATTTATGACAACAGTTAATTTGCAACCAAAAGGTGAGTGAGCGTAGCGAACGAACTTCAACCTGGAGGCGAGTTAGCGTAGCGAACGAACTTCATCCAGGATCTTGAAAATGAACAAGCATTTGACATAAAACCACATTAGGACAGGACGACGTCTGTCGGGCCAGCTAGTTCTTAAATAAAATGTATTGTAAGATGTAGCCCAATACGATTTTAATAAAATACAAGTATTGTAAGGGGGTTTTTAGGCACGAGCCCGGGATTGTTTTTCACATTACTTACCTAGGGGTTGCGGCATTATCACTTCGATAAAATCCATTGGTGAATTGGAGGGAGTTGAACCCGGGACCTCAGGAACTGAAGCCCCGCGCTCTAACCACTAGACCAGCTTGCTCCCCCAAGTACAGACAGGGTTGCGTTTTAAATATTTTGCATACTATTTTTCTAAAATATTTTTGTTTTCAGCCACTAAATTGAATATACCTCTACAGTTTAAATATTTTTATTTTTAATTCATAAACACGAGATACTCGCACTGGAAAACGTATTATTGAAATTAATTTCTTAGTTTCAAAACACGATTGATAATATTTTACATCTATAATAAACAAAGAAACCACAGCAATAAGTTTAAAATTGTATACATTCAATATACCTTTTTTAATATACCACTCCAAAATATTATTCATGCATACTTAAATACATGATCAATCAGAGATATAATTATTAATTTAAATCCAAACACGTTTATAATTGTGTACCTCAGAACCAGACTTTTTTCAGCACATGTTTTTGACCAATGGACAATAACCAAAACCTATTTCCTGCTGGTAAGAGCTCTTCCCACGAGCACGGACTTGCAGTCCATTCTGGGGAATACTATTCTTACCCTAATAATGTTTTCCTGTATTTGTTAAGCTGAATAAATTGATTTTTGATTTGATTTGATTTGAGACTAAGTTACGTCCAAAAATTTCAATTTTCAGGTAATACAATTTTTGTACTCAGAATTAAGACTTTTGAGCAGTTAAAGTACACACACGTGGTATGTGCGCGGTGTACGCGGTTATTAAGTACATTTCAACATTTCTTAAGTGCCTTAAATTTAAGTACACTATGTTTCTTCATATAAAAATCTCCACTATTACTAATAAATTGCTTGGAGAAAGTATCGTTTTAAAAACGGCTCTTAAAATACAAATTATATCAGAAGAGTTAAGTAGGTCTATCAGTATGGACTATCAATCTATTTGTCGTCGCTAGTCATAAAAAATCTCTTTACAATTTTAATAGTAAATTATTAAAACTGCCCTGTTTTATTTCTTACAGTTACAAGTTTATCTGAACCAACACGTTTACCTATAGAATATGTACATGCTGGTCATATTTTAAAACAAAGCAGCCTAATTCAAAAGACATTCCTGTTGGCCAGCGTGAAGATTCGTCTCCAGTAGATCTCCCGTACGTGAGGCAGGATGAACGGTCCCTGGACAATGGCTATCCTGGCATATCCTGGCGTGTATAAGTAGTGCAATACCGAACGTGCCTGTGGGACCACCCGGGACTACTGGGAATAACCGGGAGCTATGGGGAGTGGAACAGCCATCCTACAGTGTCCTTTAGCTTGTCGAGTATCTTATGCCTCATCAACCGAAAGTTACTATTGACTATTGATAGAGCGCCCACATGTAAAATATGTAAAAAGTTTATGAATAAAAAATATTATAGTAGAATTGAGCCACCAAAAAAGTACACTGATTTAAATAAAACTAGTGTTGCTAGTAAATAAACATCGTTGTTATAAACATCTGTATCGAATTCGAGCAATAGCTAAGTATTACAGGTGTTATTTCAAAACGAATAACAGTCATAATTATTTTCGATGACTTAAAAGAGTAAACTCAAAGATTATGTAATCAATCACTCCACTCCAGTTACGAACGCTCTTGTCTGTATAATGTATTTCCTACTAGCTGTACCCGCGGGCTTTGCCCCGGTTAACTTCACAAGTATTCGCATGGCTCAATCACGTCCTGGTTGGAGCTCGTTCGCTGCGCTCACTTGCCTTCAGGTTAGCTCGTTCGCTACGCTAACTCACCTCCAGGTTGAAGTTCGTTCGCTACACTCACTCACCTTTTGGTTGCAAATTAGCTGTTGTCATAAATTTAAAAAATAATAGTGCTGCACCCTGTTGGTAATCCTTGTAACTTTAATGCTATTGAACATCATAGAATAGGACCAACTTGTTTAATTGAAACAGCTGTTAAGATTCATTAATTCCTTTTAAATATGAAAAATCATAAGGTTAACATGGGAAACTCCAGGGGGCGGAGCCCGAGAGTCCGATCAGAATAAAAACTACTTAGTTTTCCTATTTAATACATAAAGAATCAGTGCACCAAATTTCAGCAGAGAGAATTAGTGATGAGTGAGTGAGTGAGTGAGTGAGTGAGTCAGTCAGTGAGGGTTTTGCCTTTTATATATATAGATTAACAACTGTAATTAATACAACTTATTCGTCTGTTTAAGTAAACAAAATCTTTTCTTCATTAGAAATACATTGGGATTTTGATGGTCTGTGGGGCAAAGCCCGAGGACTTTTATTACAGGAATTGGTGAAAGGGGGTGTCTACACAAAAAATACTTAATTTTGACACATCGTTTGTAAAAATCTGTCCATTATTAACGGAGGAGTAGTGTTTTGTATAAATCGTCTTCTAGTCTAGAGTTATTTTACTAACATTTAAAACAAGTTTATTTGTATACTGAAAATTTAGAGGGAGAAAGAGAAATAAAGATGATACCTAACTGTTTACAGTATAGAAAAATGGGGAAAAACAGTAAAATTTACTGGCTAATTATATGTAGCTACTTTAAATTTAAGTATTTTTATTAAGATCGAAGCTTGGCTTCCAAGTACTTTATTGACATGTTTTTGTGTATTATCTGATTTTTTAATACTGTGATTTAGTTAAATTGAATAGATTTGTCAAAACTTAAGCATTTTTAACATGTAAATCCTTAAAATGTCCGTCACTTAGAATTAATCGCATCCTAAGTTAATTCGGAGAACATATCAGCACTATCAAAAGTTTTTGCGGACCCTCGCTTCTATACACACAGTATTAAGGATCATTTAAGAGGTTTAAACCGATTCTAGACTTCTAAATCAATTGAAACTTTACAGGACGTTCTTCGCAAAGTCATTGTCAGGATGTTTGGTCTTTGAGGGTGATCGGATCAGGACAATAAAGGACCAGAAGGACATTCCAGGATCAAAGTCAAACAGGACAAATCACATCAACTTTGCGCTTCGCCACTTTAATTAACTTTACCTTTCATACTTAATTGTTAATGCGCTTTACTTTGGCTGATTGTCGTTTACCTTTGTTGAGCCAACAATGATGTTAACTAAGAGAAAACACAAGTCGTGCAACAAAGTTTTAACCACCCTTTGTAGGTTTTTAATTTTCTTATATTGTTTAAAATGTACGAGTAATGTCCAGTGGTCGAAACTCGACCAAAAATATGTAATGTACTCACTTATGTTAATGTTTCACCCCACACTGTAAATAAAACATGTGATTGGAGTTTCTTCCATTTGTTTTGATTTTCTGTTTATATTTCGTTGTTATTTCGTCACCAGCATGGCAACGCATAAGATCCATGTTAATTTTTTCAAATTTTTAAACTCATTTTTTGCGCTTATCTTTGAGCCTATTTAAATTTATAAAGGGATTCTGCACACCTACAGGAAAATAGCTTTCTAACGGTATGCGTAGATTTTCCCTACGATGCACACGAGCTGAGAAAAAAGGTTTTAAAGAAACATGCTTGCCTATTAATATATAGATAGATAGATCATTATTTTACTGCTCTAGATTTTGTAAAACATGTAAAATATCTAATGAACGTACCTAAATTAAAATGATAAAACATGAAAATTAAAATTTTATTTAAAAAAGGGCTTAAATGGTTAATCTTAAACGTAAAATAATACTTCCGTATAACTTTAACACGATTAGGATTCACGTGGTAAAAGTTATTAGCTTAATGCGTTTTTCAGTTTAATTCTAGCTCAATAAAACTATTTAATTAAACAAAATAAACATACAGTCATACCCATAATGTTAGAATGAAGAATACCAAATATAATGTACTGTATGTGTAAAACAATAATTTTGACCTTGAGAAGATATCATAAAGTTTTTATAAATCTTTCATAAGCTCCTGTATTCAGTCTGAGCTTCAAAACATGCAAATCTTTTCAAATATAAGAAGAAAAAGATTAAATGAGTTTTTGACTACGTTACCATTAGGTTTTGCTGTGTATTATTTACCTTGAAACACCGCACCTATCCCAGTGTACAATAATATTTAGATAAGGTACGGCATTATTATTTAGATCTATTCTCGAAGCAATATAATTGAGATAGCGCTGTTTGAAGAGTTGAGATAACCAATTCAAACACTGATTCAATCTACTAAAAGCCTATTACCATTATCTCCGGGTCAATTGCTTTCATCGCTATTGAAAAATTCGTTTATAATCTTTCCAGGTAATTGTTATTCTTTAGTTGTTATCTCAATTGGTATTTGTTTAACATTGAAACGTTAGACTGTATGTCGTCTTTTTGGAAGCGTACAGAAGTTAAGTGTATACATTGCAAATTTGTTTAGTGTCAATAAATCATACAAAGTATTTACTTTTTATCGAACAACAATGTTGTTGTTGAATTAGATTGAATTTCAGTTGAAAGATATTGACTATGTATGTGTGTTGAGCTAGGCATGTTTGAATTTAATAAGTTAACTACTGATCCACGGTTTCGGGTATCAAAACTCATATTCACCTGGACAAGTTTCCCAATTTTAGGGACGAATTGAAAAAGGGACTACAACCCCTGAGTACGTTATCATGTCCTAAATTAAGTACTGTGGTGTCGAAAATCAAACAAGCTGGCAAATGCTATAGTTCGGCCGCTTAGAAAACGACCTGCGCGCTAATGCTAAACCAATGCTGGAGGAGGTTGCTTTCTAAGAGCCGAACTATAGCAAAGTATTTTTGACCTAATCTACAATGTTTAATAGTACACTTAAGAATTAGCGAGGGTAGGTAAAATGTCTCATGTTTGTCTACCGAAGATAATATTGAGCATTATATCAATCGTATGAATTGTGATATTTTTTGGCTTACACAAACAAGAAAAAATTTAGTCATCCCGGACCTATGGTTTGCCATTGTCGTTTAGTTCCTAGGGTTGCATCCTTGGTCAAATGTTTTACCACAAAGACTTTGACAATAGCTACTTCCATATTGAGAAACTTTTAAAAAACACCCATGCATGATTTTTTACATTCTCTATTCTTCTTCCTATGAGAAAATTCGTGATCGCCGATCAAAACTGTGTCCAAACGAAGTTTCATAAACGTCTCACTGGTTTCCTTGTTTTCCGTACTTTACATTTTGTGTATCCTGGCGGTGACGACGTCCTGTAATTCAACTACTAGGAAGTCACGAATTTTGGATAGGGATGCACTGTGGATGCGATACTCCCTGGTGTGGATTTACGTCCGCACTAGTGAGTACTAGGACTATCCGCAGTACTATCCTGGCAATGACACCAATTCGTTAAATACCGAGGCAAAAATGTGGTTCGGATTCCACTATAAACTGTAGGTCCCTTAGTTGCCATAAGCTGTATGGGCTATTAATTAAAAGCTGTGTCTAAGGAATATGTCGGTCTTAGTCACTAACAAGACTACAAGATCGTGCCACTCATCCTACACTCATCTCCATTCATACTTGGCTTAAAATACCTACTTTGTATGGTCGCCATTTCAATGAAAAGTATCAAAACCACCCTGTTCTGAAGTGTTTCACTCAATCTACTCTCACGTCGGTGAAATAGTGTAATTTGTACAGCATACCAGCAGGAGCTCAGGCACGGTACAGCGAGCAGACGTGCCTGCTACTGAGCGACCGACGTGCTGCACAACAATGCTCCAAATAACTTAATAATCCCGAGATGGAACGATCATATTATTCTTACATTATCACCTGACAAAGGAGACCAACTCGTTCGCTTTACCAGGCAAATCGGAGCGTGGAGCGACGCGGCTAAGTGGAGAACCCCCGCAGCGACAAAAACTAGACGTCTACATTTTTCAGACTCCCCGTGGAAAGATGGTGAAAATTAGTCGGAACGAGTGGTTTATGAATTACTCTGTCGTGGGTCCACGTCACATGGGTTTCTCAGGTGGAGAGAACGTAGGTGAATTTCCTTAGTGAAAAGTGCAAAGAAATATTTTACGCCATACTACACTATTTTGACAAATTTCCCACGCAAGGATTTAGTCCAAAACACCTGTTTGTCGGCAACCTAATCAAATGGGGTTTCATTACGTACTACAGTAATGAGTTTTACCGGACACCAAACAGCTGATTATACTGTATTTGGCTATGCGTGGTTATAAACAAAAACGTAACCTCTCTTATAGGTTATAACGTGATTGTTAGTCATTTAGCCGGTGGTAATATACTGTATAAGGATTTATACAGATTTAGTAGTATGGCGTAATTACTCGTATGGTAATCCCGTACTCGACTTAGTCAAGCACAGGAACGACCACACTCGTCCGGGAAACACCTATTTTCAGAACTAGTAACGTAATATACTATTTATTTTATTTGCAATGTGGTCGATGTATACAATTTTTAAGCTCCCCGTGAAATGAAGGTGAAACTTATTCGTACGAGGGTTCTGTGAAAATCACTGTATAGTTTTTTTGGTCAACCTAACCTAAAAAATATGGAGTTGTGTTGTAAATATCTAAGTCCGCTTTTTAAATGTATAAAAAGTAGATCCCTAGTGAGTTCAAATAAAAAATTTGCGTTAGGAAACACGATAATCTTTATTACTTTGGTAATAATCATTATTAAGCATTCCTTTAAAACACTTATAATCCTCGGAACTCGTTCATTAATGTTCATTAGTGGTTATAGCGATCGCCTTCAAATCTGAAGGTTGCTGGTTCGAATCCAAGCGAGATCGTTTCTAGACCCAGATACCATTTGTTATTGGGCTATGAATTAATGATGCTAACAAAAAGGTCGACGTTTAGTAGTAACAAGACCAGGATTTGGACTGGTACCTTTCAAAACGTAAAAAATGCCACTGGCGTAAAACACACAAAATTAAAAAAATTAAAAAAATAAATGTTTCCCAAAAAATTAATAGAATATGGAAGTGGGATTTGATCTCAGGGTTGTTCTTTAACCCAAACTGTTCAAGTTTCTAACAACCGAAAAGCTACTAGCGTTTTTACCTTGCCTTGTCATTGATGTTATTCATATTAACTAGTACACTATTTTAAGACTTACTTAAGTACCCAAACCGATTAAACAGTGAACAATTCTTATAGCAGGCCACCCAAAGCAGACCACCAGCGAAATGTTTCAATTTGCCTGGTGAATCATAACTTGACGAAGACATTTCAATAGGAGAGCCTCTTTACCTCGATTGTCACGGGGTGCCGCAGGGGTCCTATTTAGATCTCATGTTCTTTGGTCCGGAGGCTTGTCCAATCACAACGCTAACGGACGACCGATGGACCGTGGACCATGGACCATGATGTGTATCGATGATTGAAACCGAGGACATCTTCTCACAATCAGGGAGTTCGCGGCGAGCCTGCGGGGGTCCGCGGTTAGGTGAATACCTTGGTAGGGAATGTTTGGGAATGACCCTTGGCAGAACTGATGTCTGATAGGCAAAGCCATTCCTGATTGGGTATAAGTGTTCAAAATTCTTGACTACAGACATAGCTTTCCTTTGGTAGAATGTTTCCTTCCGATTATTTATTGTGAACATTGACAATGTCAGGGGGTTTACAGATAGGCTGGACATCATTGATGCTTTTTTAGTTACGCAGCTCAAAATAATTTGTAGGATTATTTAATTTATTTTAAACAAATATCCATAGAAAATGTTAATTCAAGAAACATGCATTTAGCTGTTCTAATTATTCTAGGGAGCAATTAATTAAACTTCAATAGTTGTTGCAGTAATTGGATCAATACATTTTTGTATTTATCTGAAAGAATCACTTACGCTTTCAAGGGATAGTGGTCTAGACTACTCATCTTTTGCGAATGCAGCCTGACTTGCTATGACGTGGTGACCAAACTCTATTATGTACCTTAAACTTAAGTAAAAAAATAAATCGAAACTTGAGAAAATACTCATTGTTAAATGGTTGACCACTTGTAAACTAAAAGAAAGTGTATAGTTCTCTGAGGTGGAAGAATGTCACCACTCATAATCTTTACCTTTTTTCTGTGCTATTAATTTCCCTTTTGTTCTTTATATTTAATATCATGTGTTCAACTGTTCTTTGTTTATTTATATTTTGTAAACAAATATCAATTACATTCGGTAGTTCATCCAGACTAGACCTCTCTCTTCTCTTTCATATGCTTGTTTTGATTTCAACTGCAGTAATAAACATTTCTGAAATAAGTAGTAATATTTCGTTAAAATCTACGATTTTCACTATACGGGTGAAAACTATTCAAGGTAACAATTTCAAAGATTTATTGCCACTAAATATAATAAATTAATTTGAATTCGCAAGCCCTAATGATGTGTAATATTTAATTTTACTTTTTCTTTCAGGGTCAAAAAAGGAAATCAATGGAGCTCTGGATATTGACGAAATGATCTGAAGGACCGAAGGAAGAGAGATAGTTGAAGCAGAATATCATCTTAATTATGTGACGATATTTACTGAAAATAAACAAACAACCTCCTTCCCCGCCAACCCATCCTAAATCCTCTACTGTGAGTTTCTCTGTAAAAATGTGATGTCGAAGAACAACAGTAATGAAAGACATTTTATACTGTATTAAATCATTCATCATATTATCTGTATGATGAAATCATGTATTAACCTTATATACATGATAAATCAATTGCAGCTGGTCCAAACTATCCAAACTTCATTATACCGATTATTTATGCTTCAAAATTCATGCCGATTATTTATGAAATGGTCCAAAGTTTCCTGCCTAAATAATTGGTGTTCTGGTGTTCATATTCTTGTGGATAATCACTATTTTGGTTTTTGAGCCGGGAATATATAATTTAATTACCCTTGGTGATTTCAATCCAGGTATTTGAGAGCCGCAATAATCTTCTCCATCGATATTTTGATGGTGATTTCAAATGTAGCCACGCAACCACGCAAACCGTCAATGAAAGCGCTGCTCATTAAATATCATTTCATCATATTTTGGGTTGTTATTCGTGTGTGGACGATCTTAGCAGTAAAAAATTCTGAGTTCTTGCTTATTACCAGATAGTCATAATTTATAACTTTAGGGAAAGGTAAGAAAATGGTATTCTAATTGCCAAGAATGTCAGAGACATAACAGAAAGAGTTACTTACAGGGTTGGCCAAATGAGTTAGTTAACCTAGCCTAACGTTTAATTAAACTCTCAGGTATTCAAAGTTGACCAGTATGACGTGTTCATTACGTTTTTCCTTCTTCTAAAATGTCATCTTCTACCTAAGAGTAGGAAGAAGTTTTAAAATTGGTGCGTGCCACTATCACAATAGCTTTTCAATATTGATATGACAATAAACCTTGTGTAAGGTGTCTAGATGGTCTACCACTACTGAAACTAGTGTGGCCTAGAGGTCGATCACGGGGCTTCGGTCCCTGAGTTCCCGGGTTCAAAACCCACAAATTACCAATGACTTTTAGCTTAGTGATAATGTCACAACCCTCTAGTCCTAGCTTACAGTAATGTATAAAACGTTTCCTTGCTATAGCTTAGCTTACTTAAATATGAAGATAAGACACAAAGTTTCCCACTACTTGAAGAAATACAAAGGTGCCTCAATTGGCACGGTGTAGGACAGACAGGTTGTCTACACTGGCTGCGTGAGGAGATGTCGGCAGGTGTGTCTGTGTGTAGCTGATAACGAGATAAGCCCTTCCTCTAGTGATAACAGTTCATTCTGTCGCCAGATCATCCGGGACTAGCGCGAAATCGAGGTGAGTCTCTAGCAATATCCTAGTTTACACTATCAACACTACTGTCCTTGGTGTAAGGTTAAGAGATATTTCATGAATGGTATTATTTGCACACTTCTTAAAATCCTATTTTATCATTATACTTTGTTTAACTGTGATAGATGATGAGTATGAAGATAAATAATTTGAACTATCAGTTTGACACGCTTAAAAAGTTGTATGTGAAAGAAAACAGTACCTTACATGAGATAGTGAAGTAGATATTCCAAGGATATTCGATGGACCAGATGTAGCTTGCTTAAAACTCAAAATAACAACTTTTTATTCCAAAATTAATCAATCTAGGATTTTGGATGTTGACATGGACAGGATCAACTACACGAGCATTTAAGCAAAACCCCAATTGGCTTATGTTATAAATAATATTATGTTACTACAATAAACTAATAAAATGTATGGAAAATGTACTATGCACACAAAATTATATTTATACTACTTATGACTTATTTTCCCTAGCTCAAAGTGAAATTTCCTACAATGATGAATCATTTCAGACGTCGAAAGTAAAAAGTCAAACGTATAAAATTGTAGAAATCCAACAATGGCTTTTAATTACCGACATTACATCCTGAACATAGTATTTTTATTTTAAGCCACCATTTCCTTGTAGCTGACTAATTTCACACGAACACTTATGACTAAAAGTATATCTAATCTTTTTTGAGTCACTAATTTAAAACTGAACTTGTGTCATACAAAATGGAATTGATAAGCCCATGGTTAAACATCAGGTACAGTAATGAAGTAAATATAATGCCATTAGTATACATAGCTGCGATAAGATATAGGTCTGTTGAGCATATCAATGAATGATAACAGATAATTGCGACATTAACATGTTTCAACGTTCGTAGAATAATTATTTTCAGGAAAGACGGGATTGGATTCTATGAATACTGAACTGTTGTGAAATCGGTTTAATTTATAATATGGTAAAGCTACGCGGATTTGTTGGAAATGTTTTTACTTGTGTAGTCATTACATGATAGATAAAAGACAAATATAGTTGATTATGATGGGGATAGTGATGGTCCTAGGATGCTATATTATTGGATCTATAGAATATTTTACAGTTAATGTTGTCTATTCACCTTTCAGCATATGCCTATACAAATCCTACATGTCATAAACGGCAGTGTTCTTAGTAAATTGTGATTTATTGAATAAACACTGATACATTTATATACACTCCATTCAACTTTCCTCTTGTTCTGTCCAAATTCATTCCTTGCTATGTACTGTACTTAACCGTTCTTTCCATGTCCCAACTTGTTTTGTCAATGTTCATTCATTTTTCGTCAATTTTTACATCTTTCCTTTCCAAGCTCAGCCTGATATTATCCACGTTTAATGTGAAAATTGACCAAATTCATTGTTCATTCTTGATCATATCTTTGCTCATATCTTTTCTACCCATGTGCTTGCATGTTATGCCTCCTTCCGTCTCGTTCTGTTCGTCTCCTTTTTCTATTCTTTCTACTCTTTTCATCTTCAATTCGCATCTTTTTGTTATACTGTCAGTATCTCCATTTTCTCTCTGTGAAGACAAACAGGGATTTATTTTTGTATCCTTTCTGTGAAAGAAAAACCTTGTTAGAAACACATAATAAGTTTGATAAACAAGTTTTCTCCAGCTTTGATCTTAGTTAAATATAGTGCAGACCGTTGTAAACGTCCCGACCAAAATGAAATACAGTGTGTCATTGAAAATAGAAAATTAGCTTTTAAGATTTTAGTATGTCTAAACTCTGCGGTTTCATGTACAGTATAATCATAGCCACCTCTAATACAGTGTGTACTAGAGATTGTTTTGGCAAGGCCATACCATGTTTTAGTGCCTTTCAGTTTTAGAGCACCTATCCTAGGGTATTATTAGAAGCGCAACATAACCTTTACCCAATTCTACGCATAGATTGTTTAAAGTACTTTTGAAAACCTATAAATACTATGCATTTTAACTTTTCCGAAATTTAATAAAAAACTAAATGAATTAAATATAAAACCTTTTTTCGCAACCATCTGCAGTATAGCAAACCTTAAACAACTCCAAATGTAATACTAAACCAAGGGTCCAAAGCAGAAATTGCTGTCCTTCACCTCCGTTGTAATTTGGCCTTAACCATTCTCTATGCTGTGCACCAATCCTAAATACTCTCCTTCGTAGTCACGGTCTTTCCCTAACACGATACATAACACTGCATTACCATGCTAACCTAATAACAGAACAATAAAATCAACAAACAAACAAATACACAGCAATTGTTTACATCAGGCGTATTTAAAACAACTTATAGAAACACTTCCATTAGAAAAATGACTGGATCTTTGACGACCTGTGGGGCGGAGCAGAGATAATTTTTGACACTTTTCATTTTTTTTTCACCGTCCCTCCTCAACAGCCTGCTACCTTTTTTCTAGCTCGAGATATTTCGTGGGGACCGATTTGCTTACGGAATTATATAGAATACACAGGTTATAAATTTATTTAAATCAAACACTCACACTATTTATTCTAAAGAGAGTGATCGCAGTCGAAAGTCCGCTTAGTTTGACATTATTAGATTGTAACGTTTTGAAGGGTCGTCGGTCGTTATCGAACAGTCCTGTCATGAGCATGCGCACACATCACGGATTAAGATGCAGGGGACAATGCCGAGAAATGTATGCTTTCCATGTGATTGCCTAGTTACCATGGCAACCGTGACGTAGCCGCCCGACCCTCCGTCATCCCGTGTAATTATACACCCTTGTCTGTTAATGCTGTGCATGCTAAGTGCTCAGTGGAAGGGGATGAGTGGAGGTCAAGTTGCTGCTGTTGGCTAAGAGTACAATAGATTTAAAGGTTGCTTAAGTAATTGACTTTGGATGGTCAAATGTTAAAGCTATTCTATAATTAGAAGATAAAGGTTATTTTTGTTACTTTCCTGGGTGATATTCAACTTATGACTATTGACTTTAAATATCAAGTAGACTTTCTCATCCCATTGTGACATTTCAATTCCAATTGTTCAATTCCTATGTTCAATTTCAATTCCGTAAAGTCGTGCATGCTAAATGCTCAGAGGAAATATGGGTTGAGCATTTCTAGAGGGAAACAAAGGTGTTGACGTTAGTGAATAAGATATATTGGAACTTGCAAACACTATTAAATCAAGCATAAATCATTTTTAAGGACTATTCGTTATTATATTATTTCCAATTGAAATTGGAATTGGATTTACTTTCCGCAATTGAAATTGTATGAGAATCTTGACCGAGGATATTTACCAAGTACATATATCATTCCATTGTAAAATTTGAATTTTTCCAATAATGGTGAGTGTTAAGAGATGGAACCTTGGGATGTCGGGATCATTTGGTGTTGACATTGCGTATGTTTGTCGGTGAATAAATTATACAGAATTTTTAAATTTTTTAACTAGACATATATGTTTAACTACTACTATTCTATTAAATCTATAAATATTCTATAACTAACAACTAGGCTATTCTATCTGATATTCGTTATTAAGGTTCTTTATTATCATCAACTTTATGAGAATTATCATAATCAACTTTGGTTATAACAAGTAAACTTCTTCAAGTAAGCCTGCTGTAAAACGGTAAGCCTATTTTTATTAAATGTATAGAGGAATATATTTTATTACTTTACCACTACGAACATATATTTATTGAACGTATTTACTGTAATTAGCTGTTAACGTAATTTAGTTCAATTGAATTGTTATTCCAGAGTTACGGAGATATGAACATATTTTACACAGATCTTAGCCTTTCCTAGGAGAGTCAATCAATTTCCAAATGTAAGCAGAAATAACCCCACTTTACCCTTTACCTAATAACAAAATAATATTATAACAGGTTTTAAATATTTCAGAGGGGGATTTCAGTCAGAAATTGCATCTGGTGTTGTAAACACTAGTTTACAATGAATTCTTAATAGTCTTGTAAATTTGCATGAGTTTTTAAAGTAAAGGGAGAAAACATGACGTATACAGGGTGATTTGTACTTAGTGTGACAAAATTTTTTTGGTGTAAGTACAAAGTAAATGAAGTGTGATGATGCATATCAAATGTTCCAAGTCTCAAAATTAGCGTCCCAAAAAATTATTTTATGTTTTTCAAAAATAACCATGCTTTTAAACTTAATACAGCGATTTCTCAATTACCTGTATATGGATTTGAGTAGATAATGTCATTTTCGTGTTCTACATTAAATTTTAAACAAGAATAATGGAAAATGACGGAGGATCAGTTTTAAAAACTCCATTGTAAATAGATTCAAAGATAAAAATTAAGATATTTAATACAAACTTAAAAAACAATGGTCTATTGCATTTTTCACACCCTGTATACAAGAAAGTGTCGGAATATGTTAAAAACTGCGCCATTTTATAAGCTTTCCAACGATATGCTACACTATTGAGGTTTATGTCTGCTTATGTACGCTTTAATGGTTTGAAGACTACAAAGCATGGTGTCTTTAACATTTAAAACATAGAAAGTTGGCATGTATTTAAGCAAAAGTTGTATTTTTGTTTCAGCTTGAACAGTAAAAACAGTAAAAAAGTTCCCTGTTTTCTGGTATTCAAACCACTAAAACAAACAAAAAAAATCTAAACCTCAATAGTGTAGCATATGGTTGGAAAGCTTATAAAATGGCGCAGTTTTTAACATATTCCGACACTTTCTTGTATACAGGGTGTGAAAAATGCAATAGACAATTGTTTTTTAAGTTTTTATCAAATATCTTAATTTTTATCTTTGAATCTATTTACAATGGAGTTTTTACAACTGATCTTGCGTCATTTTCCATTATTCTTGTTCAAAATTTAATGTAGAACACGAAAATGACATTATCTACTCAGATCCATATACAGGTAATTGAGAAATCGCTGTATTAAGTTTAAAAAAAACATGGTTATTTTTGAAAAACATAAAATAATTTTTTGGGACGCTAATTTTGAGACTTGGAACATTTGATATGCATCATCACACTTCATTTACTTTGTACTTACATCAAAAAAATTTTGTCACACTGAGTACAAATCACCCTGTATAGTATTAAAGAAACCGAAACTTACAGAAAGAACCTCCCTATTAAAATTAAATAGAAAACAATGGAAATAATATTTTACCGTCTATTACGAACCATACTACGTCAAAATATTTTGCAAGAAATTTGTGTTAAGAACTAACAAACAGAATTTCCAACACTGCATTAAATGTTGATAATATCAATTATTCGTATTAGAACGATAAGTCGTTAGATAAGTGTACTAATCTTATAATTCTTACAAAATACATATTTTTCCGCCCCTTGATAAAAAATTTCAAACTAATTGAAAGTTGAATTTAATTTAAATTAAGGTTACATAGGTTAATTCAGTGTAATTTATTATAAACATTCTTGTATACTAAAAAAATTACTAGAAATACACATACATTAAACCCGATCTGTGGACTTTCTGAGAGCCTACTGTGGGAATTGTCGCCAGTATGCGCGGCAGACCCCGTCCCGCGTTCTTTGAACTCCGATTAGAATGAATTCAGTTTTTCTCCCGTTAATTGGTCTCTATTTCCATGGCAATTGCCAGCCATGGCGTGTTTTACAGGCCATGTAAAACTAGATCCTGCTTGATTGGCTGTTTGCAAGTTTTTGTAGCTTTTTCATCGGTTGACTTCCGTTTGCTTTCTAATGTAGAATCAGTGTGTAAAAAATGTGTATGGGCAAAAAGGTGTGAATTTCACTCAAATCATCAATGGTAGCTGCTGCTGAAAAAATCTATAGTGAAAACTATGCTTTCAATTGGGTTATTGGGTTATCGTGTTAACGTATAGCCCTATATATTACCCTTTAAGGCACATGTTATTTAGAACTGGTAGTGTGCAGTTTTTTAAAGAATAACTCTAGCCTCATTCAAAGCCACAAAAAATACAATTAGTCAAAAAACATTACTTACACAATGTTTTAAGAACGTGTTAGGCCTATTCGGCAAAAACCTTATAAAACCAGTTTCGTTTTTTATGTGTGAGTGAGAAGTATATCCTTAAACGACACTGAAAAAATTGCATATCCCTGTTGCGTACAATTAAATCTACACTGCCATAGATTATAGTGTATTTATTGATCCTTACTAGAATCTGAAACGCTTTTAAGAGTATAACAATTTGAACAAAACCAAATCTCTCTGTCCGGGCTCAAAGCTATAAGACAATATTTTTCTAATGATTGTTATAACTTAATTAAATGAACAACAATGTACGGAACAAAATATATAAATTTAAACAAAATTTACACGTAATATATCTATACTAGTGGCTTGTAGGGACATAAGTCCCTAAAAATCACAAATGTAAAACAAATTATTGTAATATTTAAACAAACTCAGAATCAAATTATTCATGTGTCAGGATAGATATCCCAGTACAACATATCTTTTTTGTAAAAAATAGTTTGTTGTTTGTCTTTGTTTGCTTTTGTTGATGTTTTTTTCAATAAATAATTTGAATTACTTCAGAGGTTTAACCTTTGACTATTAATACTTCTGTATCCAATAGTCAATGGTTTAACTCTGCTAAAGACAGCAAACATGTTTGTAAATAAATATTTGCTTATTATGGTAGGTTTGATCTTTTGGTTAATGATGATAAAAAGGCTTCCTAGGTTGAAATATTTGAAATTGTCTTCGTAAAATATGAAGGGCAAATAAAGGTGTTGAGATAAGCTAAATTCTTGGTCAAAACCGATAAATTAGCACCCCGATCCAGTTATTATTTTTAATTTCATGCTCCTTTTGTAAAGGTTTAACAAAATTAGTGTAAAGTATAGGCATCCCATTGACAAAACCTAACGCTAAGTTTTTTTCTGATGAACATAAAAAACTACCATTAGCCTAGTGTAAGATTATGTGGTGGCCATTCCTTATGAAGGTGCGATTGACTTCACATATTCTTTCAAAATATGGCCTAATCAACGCTGATTCCTAACTATTTTGCTGCTGGTTAGGGTTCCATTACCCAGTTATTGAAACCAATCACGAAATTACTTTTTCATTAGCATCTTCGACATGCATACTTTTGGTAAGTTTTAAGAAACGGAAACTACTTCTAGGTTTTACTGTTATATATGGATAGTCCCTTTACTACCGTGCATGCTAGGCTATTATTATAACATTTTTTTCTTGGAGCAACAGTCAGTACCTCGTTAAAATGTCCTCTAAAACATATGTTTTCCGCCCATTGGAACCTTTTGAATGAACTAACTTAAAGGAACAACTTAATGAACAAAAATATTGCCTGTACGAACGTAGTTCATAGGTTGTTTTCTAAGAGTGGCCGTTGAGGTTATTCCATTTTATACAAAATATTGATTAAACACTACAATAATCTCAAATTAAAAATGTTAGTTAATATAAAAAAATGTGTAGCATAAATTTTTAACATATGTTTTTAAATCAAAACAAAGCAGAAAATTTCCAGTTTATCTTGAATAGTTTATTACTTAGTCAATGTGGTTATTTCATGTTAAACATTCCTTCAACACAGCAATAACCTTCAAATTAGAAGAAAAATTTCCCATGGTTTTATATAGTATACAGTACATTGCAGAATTGGCTGGCAAATTATCAGCAGTAAATGACTTCTAATGCTATTCTTATGGAAAACGTTTTACGTTATATCTAATTTTGTATTAAAATTTGGGGAATTTGAATAGTTTTCCCTCAAAATTCACGTCAAGACCTTTAAAATAAGACCCCTCCCATCCTTCTACGGCCATCCAGTCACTCACAACTTCTTTACAAAAATTTGACTTACGGAATTATATATCTATCTATATATATATATATATATATATATATATATATATATATAATTAATACGCCAACACAAAATTTGTCTTTTGAACTCCTTCGTCATTCCTCAACCGATTTTGATCATTCAAGTCTCATTGGAAAGAACGAGTCACGTAGATTTGCAAACTGACCTTATATTTTTTTTAATCCCTTGGGCTCAGCCCCAGTGGCTTCTAATGTTCTCACGTTATCCTTATGAAGAAAACATTTGTTTACATTATAATCAGCTGGATAATTTCGTTCCAATATCCGTGGTAGTATAGTGTCAACTACAATAAAAGAATGTAAGCCACCTACAAACAAAAACAAAATACACAAACTTGTTTGATTAAATTGAACTAGGCAATGTTTAGCCAATCCTTTTACAACCATGACACAATGATGATAACGCACAAAGCGCCGCCTTGGTATCATTGTTGACACAAAGCGACGGCAAACTAATTAACATCACAGCTGATTGCATACATTTGAGTAGGATTAGTGAAACTAGTCTTGTAGGATTACACTGCGAACTGTGTTGACATTGCTACATCTGTTCAGGATCATGTCTTGAACTTGTTACTTGGGTATTTTTTACGTTGTTAGCCCATCTTGCGTTAGTTAGCTAAATTGCCAAATGACACAAGCGTGGGTGTAATTTTGTAGAAAATTAACTTGTATTAAATTGTAAAACCTGATTAAATTAGTATGAGATGTTTTAACGTACAGTTGTGCTTGTAGCAGAAGAAAAGTGTTTCAAAGAGTAGGGTTAGACTGAAATATTACAAATATCTCATGCAATTTTGACTTAGAAACTTGTGGTAACACTAACTTCACACTTCACTTTTGTTTACAGTACTTAAATAAATAAATCAACTATCAAACATCTTTTGTGTATTTACGCCAGCGCATTTTTTTACGTTTTGAAAGGTCACGGTCCAAACCCTGGTCTTGTTACTATCTAACGTCAACCTTTTTGTTAGATAGCATCATTAATAGCCCAATGGCAAACGGCATCTGGGTCTGGAATCGATCTCGCCTGGATTCGAACCAGCGACCTTCAGATAGGTGAGCACTATAACCACTCGGCTACCCAGACAATTTGAGATGGGGATGCCACCTTGGCGCGTATTTTAACCCAAATATGAGGTGAAGGATGAGTATAGAATGTTGCGAGATGATCTATGTAGCTTTGTTACTGACTAAGACCAGCTGTTTTATCAGCCAGGATCATTTATTTAAAGACCAATGAGCAGGAACAGCTGGGTATAGTTTCAAACCATCAAAAAGCAACTGACTTTTCTCTTGATCGAACGGCTAAACTTTTGATTGTTAAGGCGAGTACAGAAACCACTCAGCTATTAAAAAATCATGTAAAATAAATCCTTTTTTTGTTCTAAATATTTGAATCGTCCAATTTGACCACCGATATTTAAATTTTAATTTCGATCTTTTAGCGGAGGGAACTCTTTCATGCAGATAGCTACCCTTATTTAGGAGAATTATGAGGTATGGACGATGATTGTTATTTTTAATCTATTTAAAACAAGAATCTGTAGCAGTACCACTACAACGCACGTAGTTTCTATAACCTATTGTATCGAAAAATATTTGCCCCACATGTATTTAGTCATACAAAATTATCTCATGATATAATTTTTGATATAATTTTTACAACCGTTTGCAAGTGTAACATAGATAGAATTTTAAAAACGAACAAAAGTAACCATCTGGATATTTTTTCCATGGAGATTAATCAATGCCTTCTTTCCAACGCTCCTCCTCCAAAATTTAAAAGGAAGAGCCCTGAGATGGTAAAATATAGGAAAGACGACTAACAATTTCCAGAGAATTAAAGAAAACCCAAATGCCTTATAAACTTAAATGAGATCAAATGAACTTTTTGCAAGTGAATGATGTACATACAGATACATTAGGTTCACTTTTTTTACAAAAAAATCTACACTTACTAACCATACCACTATTTTAGCATATGTCTAATCCCAGCTCGTTTTGCCACTTCTGTTAGTTGCCGCTTGGTTGTTTACCTCGACTGGGTGAAGGGTTTATAAATTTCGACCGACTTTAAGACTTACGACTCTTTAATTATGGGCGCCGCTTTCTCAGAAATGCAAACCGTCCATTATGTAAAACCTCGGACTTAACGCTCCAATTTTGAGTGTTATATTCAGAGAAGTGCGGCGAACAGCACGAAGATCCAATACGTTGGCGTTCCTCTTAACTATAGATATGCCTGTATATGGTTGAAAAATAAGATTAGTTAAATTATTAATAACTCATTTGAAATTTCACTTTTTTAAATAAATGAACGATAATATAACCGTTCCAGAGACACAGTATTATTTCCCGCCTGAATTTTAATCAATAGCTATCGATTATGTCATGTGATCATACCATGACTCTACAATAAAAAGGTAGAGAAAACTGTATGCATTGCATGTTTCACTCTATGATAATTCAAACATATTTGTACTAAATGCTACCAGACTACACGTATATTGATTTATCTGATTTCGATAATACGATTGGTTTGATAAGCTCAAAAATCTAAATTTATTCTTCTGTCAAAAAGCGCAATTATGAATATTCTATTTTTAATATCAATTAATTCAAAGAGAAGCACTCCAGACTGCACTAATTGTGCTAAATTTGAGTGTTAAATTAAAAGCAATTTGTTATGCATTCACAACTTGCTTTCCATATCTTTCAAAATGGGTTACAGAACAAGTATATGTGTTGGAGTATTTGGAAATTTGTTTGCATAAAAGATTTCCTAAACAAAGATCTCCTAATCCATAAGCTACTTGTAATAAAAATATTTTATATTTTGCAACTTGTGTGCTTGTGTGAAATAACACAAATTTATTGAAATTGCACTAAGATGAGTAAATGTAGAAGTTCGCTAGGTGAATACAACCTTACCAAGCAACATCCGCACTACATTTTGGGAATATTGCAGCCTCTGGGGTCCTCGTTGAATACAAATTTATCGCTGGAGCTCCGGAAGGAAACGATCTTAAATCAAAAGCGGTTCTTACCATTGGGGAGGGCCCTGTTATATTTTGTTTCTGGCTCAGGGTTGTTTTTAATATGTGAATATATTCATTATGCTGATCAGTAAGGTGAATATTACACATAAGTGGAGATATTGTGAAAACACTGTTTTTGTAAGCAGATTTTAACATGCAAATTCAAAAGCACGAATAGTAGATGTTTGTATTTGTGAGTTGATCATTACTGAACATAGGTCAATACTTGATTTTTTATGGGAGCATACCTTAAAATAGAGTGTATGTTATTTGAAAATAAAAAATAAAAAATGTATTCACTATCCCTACCCATTTAATTAATTTTTCATTTATTTTTTATCAAGCCCAGTACACTTACACTAATCATAGGGTTAACCTTTTACAGGGATGTTGAGCTCAATCTCATTTAGGGGTACAACCAATTATTAAGTGTACCAATTATTACCATACCAACCAATTATTACAAACCAATTATATAAAGTCATATCTTAACAAAGTTAGTTGGGCATCTTCTGCTGAAATTGAACTCATTTGGTAATACAGAGTGACCGATAGGGTGTACAGTACCTTTTGCAAGCAAGGACATTTCGAAATCTTCTTCATTGGACGTTCAGCAAATGAATCCTAAAACAGTCAAAGTAGATTCTAGTTACTGATGATATTTGCCAAGCTCCAGCATCTAGGCCGGGTACGTTATGGCTAAGTGGCCGACATTCCTATGTGTAAGGGGCATTGTGGGTAATACGTGCAGCGAGGCTTATTAGCAGAATAAAGTTTTGGAATTACTAGAAACTCTAAACTTCATTATCGTCGGGCATATGTAGCAAATGATGAAGCCGAAGGCCGTGCAATTCTTGCGATTAAAGTTTGATTCTGGGTTTATTTTAAGACATTGAAGATGAAAGTTGTACGTTTGTTTCAAAGATTTGTTGTAAAATTTGATTAATGTCTACAAATGTACTATTGGAGCTAGTCACTAGCAGTATGCCAGAAATTTACATGCCACTCCTTTCTGGGACAACTCTGCACAAATGTATAAATATACCCTTTCTTCTATATAAGGATGTACATTCTTTGACACCTGTATGAACACTTTACACTAGCTAGTGTTATTCAACGTAGTATTTTATTCGATGTAAAATTGAGTTGAGAATAACCTAATTGACGGACTTAGTTCAGATAATTTATAGTAATAAATATTTCTGAGACTTTTCCAATGAACAAATTCATAGTTTTAAGAGGGAGATCTGCTCTGCTTTCTACAATAATAAACCTACAGCCTAAGTAGCCACGAACTGCTGGTTGCAGCATTATTATAGTCAAAATCCACATTACCCAAAGAAAAATAGTTTAGAAGAATGAAGAGTCACTTGGTTTAACGGATGCTGTAATATCAGTCCACATAAAAAGGCGTTTTCCTACAGTCACCTGACAAAGTGGCCTAAAAATAGTACATAAATTTGCTAATTGCTGAATCTACTTACTTATGCAGCACGCTTTTTAATATTTCCGCACAGTTTTTCTACCGCACACCAGTATTCCAACCAAACAACACAAAACAGCGTGCTTTATTAGGCACGTAAAGCGGCCCACACACTACACGTGTACGCTTGAAAAAAGTTGGCAACACAAAGATATTACGTTACGACTAAATGCGAACGACAACGATCAGCTGGTGCAGCGTTTCCCATTTCGTCCAACGTTTTGATTTAACCTAACCTAGAAACGTGTTGTACAGTGTTTGAAAGACTAATGATTATTTACATGCTTTATAGTAATTGTAGAAACAATATAATGTGTAATGCAAGAGCAAACTGCCTCCCTTAGTTACACAAATAACCATTGCAATGATTTAGGAATTTTAACATAACACTGACTATTAATCAATCCCCTTACTACGCTAGCAATTTGAGAAACACTGTGTGAAAAATTAAACAAACAAGTTGCTCAAGAGGAGATTCAATCAGCCCAACCCCTTTTCTAACATACCTGTCCCGTCTTTCATAACAGATTCTCGAACGTAACAGTTGGTGCATGGCGCGTAGCAAGTTCTATACAAGGCTGGGTTGGAGGTTCTCATACTAGATTAGCTGGTCAACGTGTTCTTGCAGGTTACCGTTTATTGGATAAGGAAATTCGGAAATGCATTTCTGGAATGAACTTCTGTGTTGCCGTGCATACATATATTGGCTAGAGAATGAGTCGTAGTTTTTGTAAAGAGTACCTAGTAGAGTACGGTAAATACATCTAAAACGATTGACAAAAACAAAATTTCTTGCTTAGGGTTATTTCGCTATAGAATAGACTCCAGGTAAATGAACAATTTAAAGTGGGGTTTACCTGTGTTACAGCCTATTTAATGAGGCTGGATGGGGTTTAGTGTTCGTTAGTAGCATACATCATAAATCTAAAAATTGTTCAGAAAAATTTTGTAGTCCCCTAAACTTGATATTATTAACCTAATAATGCATTTTATAACGAAGAAACAGCTGATTGGAAACTACTGGCAAGCGTTTGATTGAAGCTCAGGTCAAAAGAATGTTGAATTTGTTTAGGTGTTTATTTTTTTATTTTTTTAGTTATATTTTTATCATTTACACAATAGCTTTGGTAATTCTGAGCAATTACTTGGTCAACCCCAATTTTTTTCATACTTTACTACGGTCATCAGGATGTTCTTAGAAAACAAGAAACATATAATTTAAGCCCCGCAAGGTTAAGTTAGGTTAGGTTAGGTTAGGTTAAGTTAGGTTATGCATTAACCTAACCTAACCTAACCTAACTTAACCTTGCGGTGTTCTGTTGCGATGGTTCCCCGTTGTAAACTTCACCGAAAGCCCGAAACAAACTGTGTAGACTCGATTCTATTCCAACAGTTAAACATGTGTTTTTTTCATTTTTTAACGTCATCGACCCGCCACATTGTGGACACTCTTTGGTACGTTGCAAAACGCTGTGATCGTTTAAATATAGTGTTAACTTTTCCTGATCTTCACTTAAAACCGTGAAACTAAGTAACGTGTTTCACCCGTCCAATAAAAAAGGATTATCGGAGGAACCACTAGCCATAGCCATAACGGTATTGTCACAACTGGCCTTCCGCGTGTATCTCGCAAACCACTGTTATCGCTTGGAATTTGAAAGTTCTTATCGCTCTGCAACCTGTACGATGGCCTTGTGGGGCTTAAATTATATGTTTCTTGTTTTCTAAGAACATCCTGATGACCGTAGTAAAGTATGAAAAAAATTGGGGTTGACCAAGTAATTGCTCAGAATTACCATAGCTTTGTTACACATGGGGATAAAGCCCGGTATCGTAGGTATACTCGCTACGATATATCGAAACAATTTATCGAACATGCCAATCGTTCTATTATCGTAACGAGTATACCACATTGGAGCGATTAATCGATCAATAATATACATTTATGGCTCATTGACTTTATCTTAGTTGGTAAAAAGTATATTACATCGTTCCATCACACTCTATAATAAACATCAGCAATACTATGGGAAAACTAAACATAATACTTATGTAAGAAACACCTCTCACTATTTGATTGCTCAAACCGCAGATCAAATTCCAAACCAAATTGGAATGTTTACTCGAAGAAACGCCAAGCAAATGAAGATAGCGAATACCCAACAACGCGAAAAACCGAGGATAACACCCGTAGCATATTAAATTTCTACCATTAAACCCGCGGGAAATTTCAATAGGTGGTTTACAGCCTTAGGTTAATTGAGTGTACTCAACCGAGCAAGAAATTGAACGTTGAATGCGAGCGGTATGCGATGGTAGCGGTTTACGGAGGCGATGTGGGGCGGAGCGGAGCGAGTGATCGTATCGTCTTCGGACCAAGTGAACCTAGAAACAAAAGGTCGACCGGTCGTCCGGAACCTCGGACTTGGGGAATCTGAGTTACATAAATAGTTTCTGCAATTTGCTTTCCACTCGGCGTCCTCAAGGAAGTGGTTTGGGACCGTTAATCTTTGTACGCTGTGAAGGTGTTACAATGTTAGATTGTTTAGTAAACTGGAATTGTATAAAGTGCAAACACTTTCTTTATGTTGAGAGTTTCTGATGATGCTCGATGATCCGGTTTTGTTTTGTACAAGGGGGCCAAGATTTGCTCGGAAGGGCCGCTTTGAAGGTGTTAGAATACTATAAAGTAAAATTTGTAGTTAGTCAAAAACTTTCTATTGACCTACTTAATATGTAGAGAGAGATGTTAAGATTCTGCAAGATGGTAAAATTTTATTTTGTAGTACATGGAGACCAATATTTGCTTGGGGAGAATCATTAGTATACACTAAGTGCAATTTACTCAATGGTATTTATAAACATTGTATTTAACAATCCCCATCTGCAATATACTTTAGATGAAGTAATCATCTGCTATGGTTATTTTGTTTACAGATTCCCTTAATTTTTAACCAGCATGGTATTGTAGTCCATCCATAGGAACACTGCTGAGCTAGACTCGCTAGGATGAGACTGATAATGCATTGTAATGATTTAGTTGATGAAACATTATCAGCGAAATGTTAGTGAAATTTGGAAACATACTTACCAGATCAGCTTGTAATGCAGGTAAAGAAAAACAAACAAAATCATACACACAGTAAGGTTGATTTAAAAAATCTTCTAAGATTATAATATTTGTGACAAACGTATTTCTGACTGTATGAAATAGTTTTAATATAAAGTCAATTGTAGCTACAATTAAATACAAATTAGTATTGCTAACAAAACACTTTTTCTAGGTCGTTGGGCTTTTAATAAATGGTCCTGACTAAAAAACGGTTTATCTTAGCCAGTAACAAATCTACACGAGGTATCATACTGTACTTCATTCTATACTCACCCATCAGTCATATTTAGGTTAAAATACTCTCATAAGTGGCGTCCCCCATATCAATTGATAATTAATTGATTCATATTAATACTGTTTTAATCGTCCAAAACAAAAAAAATGCCACAAATCTTGTTTTAAATTAGGCAGGTAATCAAAAACCTTAAATCTAATTCGACATCGACTCATTCTTCATTCCACAACGAACCAACACCAAGACGCAGTTCAACATATCGTCCATATTGTAGATCATCATCAGCACTGATTAGGAAGGCTGTGGCGAGGTCGAGGCATGCACGGCCTCTTTGATCACGTCGCTGCATATTAAGTAGAGTACGTGCGATCACGGCCGCCATAGAGCACGTACCGTCATTAAAACACGGCATTATCAAAATGTGTATAATTTGAATTACGGCTTCGTGGGAAACACGGGCCAAATGCCCGTTGATTGCCCAGTGGCTTATTGGAGAACCGGATTCGGATGTTTGTGTTCCGGTATTTTTGAATCGGTTTCGGTCATGATTAGATTCGCGGTTCATTTGCGTCAGGGTATTTATTAGAGAGATTTGTTTTCTGGGATGATGGGATTCTGCTCTCTTAGGTTTTGTGAGTTATTTGTTCGTTACGGGTTTTAGTAAATTATTTGGGCCTTCTTGGCTTTAGTTGTAGTTTTTGAGTTGCTATTGTGTTTTGAGCCAATTGTACCAGTCATGTTTGAGTTGGATTCGTAGTTGAAAAGTAACTGTCACCATCTCTAGGGTAAAACCTTGTCACAGGATTGTAAATGACATTCTGTCTCAGAGCCCGTCTTCATAAAAGTTACGGAGCACACTGTAGGTGAACATAGTTTATCTGTGACAATAATATTGATTATCAGACCTTTATTAGTTCCTCCTACCATTGAATATAGAGTGTTAAATATATATTCAATGCTCCTACTAAAGAGCAAACGCTCATAAGTTAACAGATTTTAACAGTTTCAGAGCAATTCTGAGGGTAAAAAATAAGCTCATGTTAGTAATGTAACATGGTTTACCTTGAAGAACCACGATAGCGTTAGTAACATATTGTAAGCCTTGTCTCAATTATAGTATACTTCGTTGTACTGAAATTTAATAATTTTGGTGGTCATGTATCTTATATTTCTCTGATTCAGCATTCATTTTTCATCTTACGTCCCTGTGTTTTTTTTTTTTTCAAATTAATTACACGACGACAAGCCTTGTGGAGCCTTGTGTTAAAACAGTTTTAGTATGTAAATAATAATATAAATATTTTAATTTTGTTTACAAGATATTGTTTACAGATCTTTGCAAACCGTACCTATTATTCACTATCAAAACATTCGCTGCACACTTTAAAATAAATTAATTAGTAATACTCTCGCCTGAATCAGCACCTTAGATTACCATTAAATAAACAATGGCAGTCAAGCAGTTTACTTCCGGTGGGCAAGATTATGACGTCACTTCCTCCGGAACAGTCATAAAGTCGCAGTCATATTTTGATGATGTCATTACAAATGAAGAGAGCTGTAGGAAAGTCGTGACTTGATTGTAATAACTCTAACTGTAAACCTTTATGATTTCAGAACAAGTTAAAAGGTAGGTGAAATACAAATATGTTTGAAAATACATTTAGCTAGTGGTAGCTTGTCATGTTGGCTCAGTAAAGTAAATGGTTATCTAAAACAATAAGTTAAGTGTGTTTTGTATTACAAAAGGCCAAAAAGGGGACGATAGGCCGTTGTAAATACATTTCTTGATGAATCTTGATCGTCAATTGTATCATTGACTTTATATCAGATATAAAGTCAATGATTGTATTTAATTGGCGAGTCTATTATTGAATCGAACAGTCTTGGAAGAATATCTCTTGTAAGTGCCTGAATAGGCAAAACATGTGGGACTAAACTGTTGACATAAAGTTATGTATTTACTTAACAAACTTGTGTTTACAGGTTAGTTTAGGAAGTGAATAATTTAACCATTTTGTATTTTTGTTTGTTATGGATACCCTTAAAAAAAAACACAATGATTAAAATGCAAATTGATATTCAAAATAAAACTTTCAGGTTAATTAATCGTTT
This sequence comes from Macrosteles quadrilineatus, assembly GCF_028750875.1. Lineage (NCBI taxonomy): Eukaryota > Metazoa > Arthropoda > Insecta > Hemiptera > Cicadellidae > Macrosteles > Macrosteles quadrilineatus. The sequence continues at coordinate 166,823,141 of NW_026542595.1, read as the reverse complement.
TTAGTGTAACATTGTTAACTCTAGTTATATTGCATGGTCGTTAATTTACATAGTTCTTAGTTAATATCAATGGCTATTTATGCACTGTTGAATTTACAGTTAAAATCTATAACTACAAAAATTTTGATGTTATGGATTCGCACTTTGAATGTTAAAAGCATGACATGTAGTTACCGTATCTATTTGATATCAGTCAAAGTGTATACTACTCGGAAGTGGTAAACCTAAAATACATGTATTTTACACTTAAAGGTTATGCGACACGTAAGTATTTCGTTTAGTTTTACATTTTATTAAGCCAGAATTGAAAAATATACCTTTCAGGGTTATTAAACAAATCAAAAATGCTTAGAAAGTCATATTTTTAAGTCATAAGAAATATTAAACCATCTACTTTTCAAACTAGAATCGATGCAATTTTAACTCGAGTCATAGGTTTAAAAAACGTTCTTTTAAAATAATATAAACTAGTGTACATGTTGCTCGAATTCGAGCAATTACAAAGTATTACAGGAGTTATTTCAGATTGAATAACAGTCATATTTACAATGAGTTTAAAATAGTCAACTCAAATATTACCGTTGTGTAACTCAGACCCTGTTTATCTTCGTTATTGATAAACCTATCCGGGCGGTTCTCTCCTTCTCAAAAAGCCTCGCTGTACAGGCAACACAGGTCATTAATAGAGGGCCAATTGAGAACGAAAAGTCGTTTTGGGGTAGTGTTAGGGCGCATTTGTAACCAAATAGTTGAAGTTGTCCAGGTTCAGGTTCAGACTGTGATGAGTTAAGCCTATTACGCGCCACTGTTCTGTAGCTGCGGTCGTTATCACGATTGCGCCTCCTGACTATGTTTCGTTGTCGTTGCGTCGGAGACATTTAAAAGAAATAAACAACAAATAATAAACCAATTATAGCTACACTAAACAACGATAAATACACAAATTTAAGATACAACCATACTAACACGATCCGTCTTGGGGGTTATGTTTACACAAACTCAAATAGTAAATAAATATACTCAATGTGTTTCATTGATTTGAAAAGTAAATAACAACAATAAAATTATACAGCTGATCAAAATGTAAACAATTATGTTCTTCATAAGGATAACATGGGAACTTTCAAAGCCACTGGGGCAGAGCCCAAGGGACTTTTTCAAAAATGTAAGGTCAGTTTGCAAATCTACGCGACACGTTCTTTCCAATGAGACGTCAATGGATAAAATTGGTTAAGAAATGGCGGAGGAGTTCAACCGACAAACTTTCGTGTAGCGTATTAATTATATAGATACAATCTGAAGTTGTAACTTAAAGGGTCTCATTAACATCGTAGAAATAGCTAGACTCATAGACAATTTTGTATAAATAACCCTCTAATAATACCACATCCAAATGAGATAAACGTAAAAATTGTTACCTGTCAAAATTGTGTAAACAATCGTTCATACAAAGACACTCAATTCACATTTCAAACACCATAACCGCACTCATTTTTGCACGGTGTTATAAAGGAGTCTGGTTTTATTGTCAGATAAATAATTTCATATTTGTCCCTCTTACAGAGCAACATCACCTCTCTTAACTACGGCGTGCAATAAAGAAGAGCTCTTAGCCTTTTGAATTATTAGCACGGTTATAATCCAATATGGCGGACACTCCAGTAATCTAATAACAAACACTTCCCGCCGAAATTACTGCTGTCTTCCCTGTTAGTGATTAAGAAATTAATTTATTAACTAAAGTATTTTGTCCTAATGGCTTGAGTGTTGAAGATCCACTTTAATATTTCATTTAGGGATTTAAAATAGTATTTCAAATTTAGAAATAAAAAAATATTCAAATATATAGGAAAAATGTCAAATTAGTGTTTTATAATTTACTTTTATATCAGGCCGATTGAGCAAAGATTTTTTCCTTTTTAAGATCTCTTGAAACTGCTCTTAGACTTGATGGTTGATGTTTAATCAACCTTTATCATAATTAATTGAGGAGAGAAAATTGTTGACGATATTACCATTAATCATAAAAATATGTAAAACTATATTCAGTAATCTAGTTTTTCAATTTTTCTTTTAACAAATCAAATTATTTTAACGAATTTGCAACTGTTTGCATTTAGTTGTTAGATTTATAAATGATTTGTTATTTGTTTATGCACCAGAACCCGTACATGAAAATGCTGTTTATGAGTTGAAAAGTAATCAAATTTGAAAACATGTCTCGTCTCTACTCATAACTCATACTTACAACTCGACTTTTAACAGTAACTTTTACTTTAACAAGCGTTTCACGTTTTTTCCCTGACATTTAAAATCTGAGGAGTTTGCTATGTTAGCTTGTAAAAACGTTTTCTATATTATGAACGTTTTAGCTTAGTAATGAAAGAAATTAATAAAAAAATGTAAGGAAATTAATATGTCAAGTAGTCATTTTAAATGTACAATCTTCAGTGTTATCTATAATATTTCATTTCGACTACATCTATATAGATAGGAGGGATCTCAACTGTTAAGAAAAACATCAGCCGCACACCTATCAACCGCATACTTAAAAGGTATTGATTTTAAACTTTTCCAAAAAAATATCAGTTTTTCGATAAACCCTCTCCTAAGGTCAGGAACCTCAATTAAAGGGCTGTATTTAATTGCATTTAAAATGTTGAAGATACATCAGCTGTTAGATTTGTTTTAGTTTGTTTATTTACTTTTTCTTAAGATAACCTTTTGATTCTACCATAGATCTCTATATTGCATCAAGAGAAGTGACAGTACGTTTGTCTTATAGTGGGTTAGTGTACAAACCTTTGAATTCTGTTTCGATTGTTAACTTATTAGTTCAGTGTTATATATTTCAAAATCACAGAAATTGATGTTGTGGACTAATATGTTGTGAATATAATTAAGTGACACAAGAACCATAGTGTTTGGACGGAGCCTTATGTGTTCCAACCGGGAAAAACGCATCTGCAGTGTATTTTTCTTTGTGACATGAACATTGATAAAACTTAATTTACATCAAGAACAAGCGCATATCGTCCAGCAAATCGCAGTGAAGAATCACCATAATATCTTCGCTGCGTTCTCTCCCCGTGTCAAGGTACGGACAGAACATCTAGTTTAAATATTGATAGTTTTTAATGCCTGATGGATTTAATTATTGCTTGGCCCTTCCACTTGAAAAGAACGTGTCAGAGCGGTCGTACATTAATTGCGGCAAGCCTTCTAAGAGCCCCAAAAAATGTTTCTTAGTTGCACCAAGCCCAAGCCAGATAGGTGTGAGTTGCCGGCAGAAGGAATGCCCTTGTTTACGTGTCATCCTAACCTAACCTACTCAATTATTCAGTGAAATAGGGCCGCCACTTGGAACAGTTAACAAACGTATCGGGTGGCTCCCTGGAGTAGTTGGCGCAATTATTGCCCGCCCGTTTAGAGGTGTGACGGAAACTTTAGTATGCATATCTAACAGCTCTGGTGGCCAATACAAATTAACCATCGCCAAAGTTAGTCGCGTAAAAACAGTATGGATAACTTCACCCGTTGGACGAATATAGAAAGTACCAACATCCCACATAGTTACATACTTGTAATCTATCTTGTTACAAACTTACGATCGGTGCACATCATTAATCTTCCGGAATCTAATGAAGTTATCCACATCACAACAATGTGGATGCTTGCCTAGAGGGGTGGGGGTATTGCGATCAGGGGTCAGTACACCACATTAAACTGGCGAGCACGCATCATGCTGTATCAGGGGCCGCATCTCGCGCGTTTATTACAGAATACATCACGATGAAAATTATTCTAATTATAAGAAATAAAGAGGCATTGTGGAGGCCGATCTAAAGTAGATCTCGGGCCGTATTCAAATTAAAATTCCTCCGCGGACATATATCGCCTAATTAATATCGGAATTAGTTTAATAAAACGTGCGCTATTGGGTGCGTGCTGCGGAGCGGGTTGAGGAGGGGCCGTTGTGCTCCGGGTCATCTGTAGTCCGAGTAGGGAAGTCAGTTGTGGGATTAATGCTAATAAAGGTTCGATCAAAACGCCAATTCATAAGATTTTCTTTGTAAGTTCATTCTTAAAGGTGACTAAAAAGTTAGTCAGTTCTATTTAGGAGGTCCATTCTTTCATTTTTAGATCTCATGTTGAAACTATTGTCACAGGTACCATAAAAACATTAGAAATTGTGTACGATGGATATTATCTTACTATCATTTTTCGTTATTTACAAAAAAAAAAAAAAAAAAAAAAAAAACTGCTTTGTTCAGAAACCTTCTGCAAATATAGTTTGGCTTTTTGGCTTTTGGACTAGTTTGGTTATTTTTGGTAGGAAATGCATAGCCTACCAATAAGCGTGTTGTGTTTTCAAAAGTTATTTTTAATGGCATTAAATTCCTAATAACTCAATATTTTTAATACAATTTTTTTTTACTTGCGACGAAGATGTAAAAACGACCAATTGTAAATTGACGATGAGGTTGTAAGATCCTTGTGCTACTTCCAGATTATATAAATAATTGTAACGTAAATCTTGAAATTGTGTGTCCATGATGACAATGAATACCTGGAGGCTCAAGCAGATTTAAAACTATAAGTAAATTAAGTTATGAAATAAACATGTTTAAATTTGCATACATCATTAAAAGCCTACCACAACTAAAGATCAAAAAACCTAAAATTTAATATACAGTTTGTCTAATTGTAATCAACATGTTTTTAAATTCCCGGTACTTTCCAGTTTCAACAATATTACAACAAAAATGTTTCCGTACAGTATGAAACCCACCATAGAGTTTGGATGGAGCCTTATGTGTTCCAACTGGGAAAAAACGCATCTGTAGGGTATTTTCCATGTGACATTGACATTGATAAAATTTATATACATCAAGAACAAGCACTTACAACAACCAGCAGATTGCATTGTACAAGGGAGTAAAGAACCACCACATTTTCTGCGTTCTCTCCCCGTGGCAAAAGGCAGAACAACTAGTTGTCATAAGCTAAGAGGAAGATTGGAACGAAACAAAATTATATCTATTCAGGGCGTACGAATTTTATGATTCTAATAAACTCAGCGAACGAAAAATTCTAAAGGTTATGCGCCTCGTACTCACTTTACTTGGCACTAAACACTATTCACATTTCCTCCAATCAAAACAAATTACTACCAACAACTAACACAGCTTATCACACTCGCCGCTTATTTGCCTACTTAAGCCAGCCACGAATGGTATAATTTGCCCACGATCTGGCGTTTTGGTCCGGACTGTACCCAAAAGAGGCTCGTCGAGTCCAAATTGCTTTGTATTCATATTCTCGCCGGCCCCGGAATTTTACAGCCTCATAACTCCCCGACGGTGATTTAAATAATGCTAATTGGCCATATTCGATAATTGCGAGGCTGTTAGTAGCCGAGTTCGTGTTTTGATATTTTTTGCGGTTTACGAGCTCGGCAAGGCTCGCGGCATTAGCCTAAAGACCTCTGATCACCGGCGGCCGAAACGTGCGAGCCGATACTTCACCCTCACCGCGGCTAGAGGAACGCTTCGATATTATGTGGACGTTTTGAATCTGGTTGATCTACATCTAGTGTTTCACCGTTCCATCACTGCATAGGGTCGGTTTTACGCTACAAGCAAAATAGCTCTGACTTGCCCTCTAGGGTGGCATTACTGGTGAATGGTGGTATTTGAACCCGGGACCTTGGTGAACAAAGAACGCTTTACCACTAGACCAGCTCGTGTACAAAATACATGTAGTTTATGAGTGTAGGATCTGTTCAGGGAAATGATGTGTGGAAAATATTACGCCCAGTACGCTGCAAGCTGTTGCAGGTGTTCTTGTTATTGTTTTAAAGTTATTATTACAAGTACTGTACATTATAAGTTACTAACATATTAAGCTGACCTTTTTATCTCAAGGTCCTCTTCTATATGTAGCCTGCTAACATGTGAGTAGGGGTTGAGCTTAAATTTAACTTATGGCTCTTTTGGCCATAAAGGGGTAACTTAATTCTATACCAAAACGACAACCAAAATAAATCCTAAGAGAAGTTTGAAACTGTTTAATGTTTAAAAACCAGCTATAAAACCAGCAGAACTGTCCTTGAACATTGTGCGTATGAAATGTTCTTGGCCAAAGAACCTCCGTCTTAACACTTAAAGTGCCGTTGACATGTTTGAACATGAAAATTGCATTTATTTCGATGTTAAGCAATGGCGGGAATTCCCGTCATCAGCACCTAACGTGTTAATACGCACACTGATTATGTGCGCTCTTTTAGATATATATTCTAATCTCTTAAAAAACTTTTTGGGGTAGCCTAAATGTTAATAAGCATACTGTAAACGAAGATCGCAATAATTCAACCAGCAATCCAGAACTACACATAAACACAGATTCAACGTCAACACATGTGTTCTATGTGCGTATAACTTCACACTCAGCGTCTATTAGTGGTGCAAACCAGCTGTTAAATAAGTTTAAAAAGCGCGCCAGTGCGGCAACACAGTAATTGTGCGGTAAGTCGTGCTGAGAATGCGCAGCGCGGCAAAAACGCGGATCAAAGACAAGCGCGGAGACACATAAATTATGTAAATGATACAAAATATTCATTTGATGCCGATGGCGAACTGGATTGACGAGCCCGAGTCCGCGCCGCCCTTTTTTCTGAGTAAATCCAGACAGTAAATACGACCAAGGCGATTGTCCGTCTGCGTTTTCAGTTGAAACATGAGTTTGGTAAAATTGTTGGAGTGACGGTTTTAAGGGGTAAAACGTATTTTATGTATAATTTTTACAAGTTCTTTCCAGATACCAATAACTATTATCACAATTATAAGGGGCGTAAAACGTGTTTCAACCCAAATGTGGATGGATGAAAGGAGTGTGCAGTGTGAGAACGAAGTTAACAACACGTATTTTAAACTAAACTCAGCAAAACCGAACGCTGATTTTTATTCCAAATATTTCGATGTTATGAGCGTTTCCCCCGTGTTTAATACGGAATGTTAGCTAAAACCCTCCCAAATGTGATAGTTGAACCTGCGCAACCTTGGCAATGCATGGTGTGCATTAGTTCAGTTTACAATAAATAATCAAACATAATCAGCTAAAATCTTAAGACATTAGGCTATTTATATGTTTGGGACGGTGGCGCGTCCTGTAATCCAGCTACTAGTAGGCCACGAATTGTGGATATTTATTGACATGCACTTTGGATGCGATACTCCCAGGTGTGGATTAACGTCCGCACTAGTCAGTACCACGACCATCCGCAGTATAATCCTGATATTTAGACCAATTCGTTAATGAAATGTGGTTTGAATTCCGCAATAAACTGTAAATCCCTTAGTTGCCATTAGCTGTATGGGCTATTAATTAACACCTGTGTCTAAGAAATATGTCGGCCTTAGTCATTAACAAGACTACAAGATCGCGCCACTCATCCTACACTCATCTCCATCAATACTTGACTTAAAATACCTAGGCCTACTTTATATCGTCACCATTTCATTGAAAAGTAAAAAAATATTAAAGTATTTATTCTTACTGTATAAATTGAGAATGATCGAGGGAGTTAGCCCAAAAGCGTTTTAAAATCAGTGAAATACAAGGAAAGAAAGAAAAAAATACATAACCTCACTACGTAGTTTTACACGAGACAACCCTTTAGGCCGTCTCGTAAAGGCCAGTACAGTAGTTTATTCGACGATTCCATAACCTAAGCTATTTCGCAGAGTGATTTAATGATTCCTCGAAACCAATTGCAATTCTGATGACACTAACAAGAAAATGTTAATTTAGTAAACACGCCTTACCATTTTACATACCAAGCTGTGCATGTTTCCTGGCAAGAAATCCTAGCTGTAATTACTGTAAGACCTTTAGACAAGCAAAAACAATAATGGGGTGTCCTTACTAGTAAGTTTTAAACAGTTAAACTGTTACTTATGTAACTCATAGGATTTAAGTTTTTAAATGCATGATTAAAGTGAAGATTAATCTGTCTCTCTGTATATCCCTTCCATGAAACTTCACAAAGTAATTTTTACTCTTCAAAATATTTACAATATTTCGCTTATACACACAGTATACATATGTTTAAAATTTAATTAGGTTAATGGGAAGAAAAAGTTATGTATTTTTAAATTACCGATGGATTTTTGTACCACACAAAAAAACTAACTGCTTATCAACCCCTCCTATTATGAGTTTATCTATAATAGTTCGAACATTAGCTTCTTGTGATTTCATTAGAGACACTTATTCCATCACCAGCAAACCACTTACGTATTTTTCTTTTTAATATCCACTGATGCAAACGCGTGTGTCACTTTTCTTCCTCGGCTGAAGGCTATTTTCTTCACATCACTTTTGTTCCGAGGATATCTCTATTGTTCCGCAAGAGAGGGGACTGCACTGTCCCTCGTTCAAATCCTCTCTCTCGCCCTCCTCCTAATTCTTTATTTCATAGGTTATGTTAGATTAGGTTAAATTATTTAAATTATTGATATTTTTGCTAAGCAGGAAACTATAATTTAACAAGTTTTAAAGCCCGCATGTCCCGAAATCTACTTGCTGGCCCCCGGAACAAAAGGGATGTGAAGTAATCATCCTTCAACCACGGAACAAAAGTGATACGATTCAAACTGTTCCCTTGGTGATTTCATCCAAACCAACTAAACAAAACTGATAAAGACCACGAACCCAGTGGAGTGAAATCCCGTTATATTTTATACGCTACACACATTGAGTTTCACAACCATTAGAAATGTTAATTGAATCCAGTTTACGATGTATTAAAGAGAAATTACAAATGCATGCATGCGGCGCGTCGAGCATGAGAAATAATCAACTTGTTTAAAATTTAAAAACCACTCGTAAATGCCAAGAGATGTTTTAATTACGATTTAGATAATGAATTATACATCCTAGAAAAGTGCTTTGTTATCGTTTACAGTATAAATAATGTATCCGAGTTAGCGAAACGGTGATTTAATATTAATAGCGACATTTTGTTATTCCTCAAAACGTGATACATAGGTAACAGTATCCTCGGTGCAGCAAACCTGCACATTAATTTCCATTTGGCGGACAGGTTGTATTTAAGTAAGGCACAAAGGGTTTTTAAGAAATAATATTAAAGTTTGTTGAAAAGAGAATGTGTCACTGTTATTGCAAAACGATAATGAGTTCTCAAAAAGAAGCTAACAATAATAAATTGGATTATTAATACCTACCACTGATACTAACGGGCTTGATTGTTCAATCATTTCGTACTTTTCAGTAATTAATTGTGATGGTAAGCATAAGAATTATTTACAAAACATTGACAAATGTGTATCAATAAAAAACATGCCTAAAAGATAGTTGTTGAGAAATAAAAAAATAATTGGCTAAAAAACCAGTTATTTCATATTCCAGCTCACAGCTACCAACTTTAAATACTTAAATAAATACTTACTTTAAATAATGTAAGAATTGGATTGTCTAGAACTTTATTAAACAGATTATCTCTTTAAATTATTGTTATGACATATACTTGAGCTATCAAACTTGTACTCCGACAATATCGAATTAACTCAATCAAATTCGGGATTTTACGTGTTTAGGGGAAATGCTAGACAATATGTGGTTGTCTAAAGAGTGTATTTGGTAACATGTTCAATTTACCTAGCCAAACATCCATGGATATTAATTTCAGGCACAACTCAAGCCTGACTAAAGCTTTCTTAACAAAATTCTATAGTGATTTTTACCAACAACCAGGCTATACACGTGTTAATACGTCGACTCGTACAAGGCCTTTTATACGCCTCGGACTCTTATGCATTTCGTTATACCCAAACTCCTCGTAGACAGCCTAATCTATCATTTTGAAATTTCGTTGTGATAAAGACCATATCGGTGAGTGCTAACATCTATATGGTGTTAAAAAAATCCTCTGAGGAATCCGCCCCACTGACACTCAAAGTTTCAATGTAATCTTTATAAAAGCAGTATTTAACACAAACCCCATGACATAAGATCAGCTGTTATTAGATGTCTTCGTTTATTTTTTATTTTTTTTTTTTATCACAATTTTATTTACAATCTGTTCATTTTTAGAACATTTAGCAAATACAATAACAAATTTTAATAAAACGTTAGTTAATCTCTGTCCATTGACAGAGCTAACTTAAAAATATTTCAATGAAAACATAAATATGTAAATAAACAAGGGAAAATTAAATTGTTCAAACAAAACGTGTGCTTAGATCCAAAACATGAATCCTTTTTAGCCTGTATATACTGGTGCTGTTGTCCAAGAGGTTTAGAGCCAGGTGATTAGGGTGATTTTCAAGTTTCTTTAGATATTTTGCACTAAATTTGGTTATTTCCTCTTCAACCGTAGGAATTCCACTGTCCTTGTGAAGGATATTGTTATTAACATACCACGGGGCTTGCAGAATGAACCTTAAAACTTTTGACTGAAATCGTTGGATAATGTTTATGTTCGACATACTGGACGTCTTCGTTTATGCACTGATTTATCGCATGACCAACCCATGGCATTGAAAAAGTTTACCATCATTAAAAAAATTAAATAAAAGCACAACAGATGGAAAATTATTCGAAAATGAAAATGTGTATAGTTCTACAATAATTACCTAATTAGCTTGTGACGTCATCTTATCGTGTCATGTCATCGTCAATTGACGGATCCATCATAGTTTAATCTAAGTGATGTTTACTTCAAAATACTTCCAATCGACCATTGAACTGTTTGCTGTCCAAAATTGTTTTGATGAACCAACGAAGTGATATTTATGTCCCCCCCACCCCCCACTTATGTGGCAGAGTTGAGTTTCATCCATCTCTCACAATTACTTCTGTAATCAACGCCGAAGCTTCATTCGTCTTCATTATTGCAGCCCAGTTATTGATAATATCATCTTTACCTTCCTAATTGCCCTAACTCCGGCATTAACTCGATCGATGTTACTTTAGTAGCGCCAACTAGTTTTGACAGAAATGCTGGAGTATGCTTTTGTTGGAACGTTCGTCTGCTGACTTTTGTTATTGACAACGAAATTGATTAATTATCAGAGGTGGAAATAATTCTGGATACTGAAAGTCGATTTTTCTCACTATTGTAATATTTGAAGGGTGTATTTTGATTTATGTTGAATTGCTCTAATTTTGCCTAAACGGGTGTATCTTATTGCATGATTGACCTTACTGTATTTGCTCCTTATGTCATAACCAGAAGGCAAGACATTTGTTCATAAGTCTATGGTTTTACATGGTTAAATTACAGATTAGAAGAAGGACTTATGGTACGAAGATTTATGACACATCAATTTTCTTCCGTATAAAGAAATATTTTAAAAGAAAACGTTTGTAGGCAGTTTTGAGGTAGACCTGCTCAAAGTATCTCCCAAGACAAACATGATCTATATAGTGTTTTAATTTCACATTTTGGACTTATCGTCTTATGATTTCCAGCTACTGCATTTTCAACGGTAAAATGACACACATTTACTAGGACGCTTTAATGATTGTTCAGTATGTACGCTGATTGTAAACTTATTATTGGATTTTTTTCAATCAATCACCAATCAACCATTGAGATGGGGACGCCACCTAGTTGCGTATTTTAGCCCAAATATGTGTGAAGGATGAGTGTAGAATGTAGAGTGTAATCAATGAAAGAACTTAAGCCGTGTATTTCTTGCACATCAATATATACCCACTTTGTCTCAAAAAATAAGATAATTTACGATGTTATCTTAAAAATCGCATGGTAACGATTAGATTTTTCCTCAGGAAGTATTTGGCTAATAAATTAAACAATTTCCTTACTTTATTGTATAAGTACATAATCATGTGACTTCTAGTGATGACATAACGCACATAAACATACGTATAAAAGTCCATGTGTCGTTGTGGCCTTAATCCCTCTGAGGTCAAAGGTCTATCGGTCTTCCCGCGGGTCTGTCTGTCTAAACGTCTGTCGATTATGACCCTTTGACCAAGATGGATCGCCTACTCTTGATTCTCGGGTGCTATCTTGCAGTAACTTGGAAATCTACATTTTTGCTATAATATAACTATTGCAACAAACTTGCATACAGTTTTTTATAGAATAGCTTGGTTTATTATTGAAACTAGGGTGTTGTACATATTTAAGTAATGAATAGGTTTGTAATATAGTTTCATCCTAGATTAACATATTCTATTTTAGATTTATTTAACCTAAAGAATAATTTTAAGACAGTTTAAATGCATTTTTCTAGGTAGACGTAGATTACGTTGTTGCATTTACTGTTTATTTCTTTATAATTTTATTAATCGTAAAATAAACTAATACAAATTAAAACCATTTTTTATTTGAAAATATATTATTTTTATCTGGTACTATAACCAAAGAATAAATAGCTTAGGCTATAGTAAAATGAAAAGCTAGATCAAATAACAAACGTAGTTGACGATAGCTCGTTCATATGTAACAAGACGTGAAGGTAATATAAAAAAATATAGGCTACTTTATAAAAAAATAGAACAGTAGAATATATAAACATACACATAAACTTAATAGTAATGACAAAGAATAGTAGGTTTCATAGAAACCGATGATAAATAAAGATTTAGGAAATAAGCCTACATGGGCTGGAAGCCTGTGCGTAGTCTCAGTCGCTATAAAGTGACTTGCGTGTTTGTTGGAAAACAAGAATATTAATAATATTTAGAAGATCTTAAAAAAAAGAAATATAATAGTAGTACCGGCAATGATTCTGAAGTTTAATTAGTGAAATGGACAATTTGAGGGAATGAGGCAAGGCGGAGGCCATGGACATAAAATAGTTAAGTATGATTAATGTTAGTAATCAAGTAATGATTAAGTAAAAACAATCCTCAGTTGTTGCAGTAGGACGAAAAGTGGAGAAGAAATAAATTTATATTGATTTGTAAATTGGATATTGATAAACTATCCTTAAAGCAACCAATCAAATTATATTGGAACGTGCTCTGAAATAAGTGATAATAAAAATTTTAGTTACTGAGCTACAAAGCATCTTCAGCATTTTTAGACACAGATGACTTGTTTTTTACTCGAGTGATCATTGGAACACTTATCTTATGGAATTCCTATTTCAAGAACGTCAAATCATCGTCGTCAGAGATGGTGTAGATAAGGAAACATACTTAGACTAAAACCATTACGTTTTGCCTTTTTATAAACCCAAATCTGATGTACTTTTATGCACAAAATTTGATTTATACTCCTAAATACCTATCTTTGATCACTCGCCATATTTACAACAATGTACAATGTCCACTTATTCATTAAAGTGGCAAATACACTCAAACAACTAGCCTATTTATCTACCTTTCATTTTTTTATGCGATCTAACACTCCTATTTACCTGTCAGTATTTGCCTCCTATTTTCATGAACATTAATTTAATATGGGATGCTAATATTTGTCACACTATCTTTCAATAAATTAGTAAAATAAAAAACTACAGTTGATACTAAAGTTACCTATCCCTTTATGCAAAATGTGTTTAACAAGTCTAAATACCCCCCATAATGCTCACTTACCTTTTTCTACCTCCTTTCCATAAACGTCCACCATCTTTTCAGTGAATGTGAAGAAAAAAATATTAGTTTTGAAACGATCTCTTTACATGCACAAATTTGATTAGCATTTGTTCTACAATGACCATCACCTCGTCCATCGAATGAAGAAAAAAATTCCTGCTGAAACTAACCATGGGTATCTACCAGTTTCTTGTTGTCCTTTTTTCGTTTTATGCACACATCGATGTATCATTCCTAGATACTTGTCTATCTTTACTCCTGTCCCAAGCACGTCCAATATCCCTCATTATCCAAGCCGCACGTATCATGATTTACACAAGTAGCCCTAGCGACGAGAAGGTTTTTGCGACGGGAACTCGACGACGGAACCAATGTATAAATATAACTCGTCACTGTCACCGTTTTTGCCTTTGTTTCCACCATTTTCGCGAACATCGTGGGCGTACAATGCCTGTGAACGTGGTACGTGGTCTGGTTAACCCGAATGTTCAATGGATAAATAGGACTTTCTCAACTCTCACTATAGTTGTCACTATGAATTCTACTATTACTATAAGCGAGAATGTTTGGATGTATGGATGTTTGCGACAAGTGAATACGAAAGATACTAGTCGGATTGGGCTGAAATTTTGATGATAGCTCACACTCTTGATTAACATATAGACGCATTCTTATATCAAGAAACCTTTCGGGCTCCCCCCCAGTGGCTCTGGAGTTTCCCATGTTATTCTATGAGTATCTATATATTAATTGGTAAGCATGTTTCTTTAAAACCTTTTTTCTCAGCTCGTGTGTATCCGCAGGAAATCCGCAGGAGTCGCGTGAAATCCGACTCAGGAAAGCTTGAATTTTACTTATATAGCATATCATAAATTAAAAGAAACAAATTTTCTTAAACCGTGTCCTCTCCCATTGCAAACGCAAAGCATATAACTATATAACTGCAATAAACATTTTATACTTATACGCCAGCCCCGTATGAAGGATGGGTACTCTGCTAGTAGTTTTATATGCTGGACAAGTTGGATATCACAGCTAATTTTGACACTTTCCTCTGCAATTAATAATTAATCTACTGTATAAGGTAGTTATGTGTAGGAGCAGTTCCTATAAAACATTCTATGTCGATCGCAATGTGTTAAACGATTTTGGTTGGTTATATAGGGGATCAATCAGCACCTACTAGCTGATTCATCCCCTATATAAACATTTTCAGCCAGGCAAATAGACTTAAAAGATGATTACTGTATGTGAAATCTGGCAAACATTTGGATATAAGATAATTTGCAAGGAAATGGATAAATTACAAGTAAATAGAAATATAACAACAGTATTTTTATTATACAAATTATACCATGAATATTACTAATATATAAAACTTTCACAAATAGTAGAAAAATTGAACTTATGAATAAGTTCAAGTTATGTAATATTCATCAAATAATATTTTTTAGATAATATTGGTTGGGTATAAGAGAAATTACCAACCAATTGTTTCGTCAAAACCGGTTCTGAAGAAAACTAAAACTAAACAAATATATAGGATAAAAAAACTGTAACTATTTCTCACTCAAATCGTTGGTATTTAATTTTAAAATTAAATCCAAACCCATTTATTTGCATAAAAGAAACCACACTATCTAAAAAAAATTCAAAACCGTTTGAAAAAATAAGTATTAATGAGATAAAATATTAAATTTCAATCAATGGCATTCTCCTCCACACAATTCCACTCAGACACTAAACTAACTGTGATAGTTTCGTCTCTTTCCATATCGACCGGAGCTAAAACTTAATATTCCCAAGACAGTGGGGTAACAGGACTGTCTGAAACAAAAACTGGATAATAAGGTCATGAGTCGTCGACTACATACAGTTAATCTCGTTACACAGGCCATGTAAATGGTCTGCAATTACGTCGATTACACATTCAATATGGATGGTTCGCGGAACCTGGCGGAATGAAGCTTCGCCGCGTCTAGAAGGTTTTTGTCGCGACTGCCTCGCTCGGTACCAGCTGGTATAGGCTCTTCCTGTAAGAATAATTCCCCAAGTAACATTCGTTAGAGTTGTAAATGTGAGGTTTTACTTCCTGGAATTAGTACTCGGAATCAGTGTCGAGTTTAATAAGCAAAAAGGTGTGTTCTTGGATTCCCCCTGGAGATCCGATGTAAGTGGGAGCTTTTGATTAGGATTAAATTATTAGTGTCCAGCATTGCTCCATAAAGTGGAAGCATTAGATTCTATCGCAATATAAAATTATCACATGCTGTCTATTATTAATTTCAAAAGAAATCTAAACTAAATTAAGGAGACTCAAATGCTACAAAGATGATTCTCAAGCATGGAATGAATCTGGAATAATTAAATGGACTAATATAAAGTTTGTGGCAACTTAAATTACCGGGACCTGGAACTGGGATATTCCAATTTGGTAAACGTTAATTAGGATAATAACAGGTGGATCATAAAAGATAAAACTCTACATAACATCCCCAACATAGACGTAGAATCATATTCACACAGATTTATAAAGATGGCATTAAAATATATCTGATGGTAATTAAAATAAATTAAGAATGCTCATATTCATGACAGTAAAGCCATATGGCCCTTTCTTACACCTTACCTCAAATATATGAAGTTTCTAAATGGATATTGGGGAAAATATCACTTTCATGCACATAGAAGGATAAAACCGAAATAATATTGTTTTCACGCTTTTTACTGGATACAAATTTATTTTACATTAAAAAAAAGATTACTCTGTAAATATTCAATATTTTAAATAATAAGGAATTTAAATCACTGAATTAGCAGTACTAGATACAGTGCTAGAACTTGTGACGTATGAAACATATGCCTCAGAAATATGTCCTTTTATAGTGTGTACATCAAGTGCTTAAATTTATTGCTTATTAAATTATAAAGTAACAATTGAACTTAAGATGCAGTAGTTTATTCTTTCTTCCACACTTTACGCATCCGATGTATTCACTCGTACCCAAATGTTCTCACACACACACTGACACACACAGACACACACAGACACAACACAAGTGTTATTGTTCCCAACGAACACAAAGAGGCCAATCTACTTTTTACCGGACAATGACAATGATATCGAATCGACATTCAAATGCCGGACACCGTGAACGGATGCAGAGAGATCTTCATTACAATAAGACTTCACGCACGACACTCGGTTAGTGACGATTTGATCGTTGTGTCTTCATCTTCATCATCACTCTATCTCGTATTGATGTCATCGTGTTGTATTCTCTACGATGGAAGTAATGCAGTATTAAGATTTAGGTGGTCGAGCTTTGCCCAGAGGACAATGTTGTTCCATTTAGTTGTGCAAAGTGTTTCGCTCATTTAGGCTTTCCACATCTTCTGAATTTCCCATGCTTTTGTTAACAAAGGTCTTTGTTATGCCAGAAACTTATTGCTACCGGATTTTTAGGAAATAATACAGAAATAAATTTAATTTAGTCTTTTTTCAACTATCACATAGAAAATGTAGCCTAAAACTACACTCTCTAACGTAATATAATTGCAACATAAAACAATTGTTTTCAAAGTCCCCTTTCTCTCCTTGGATGGATATTTAGTAATAAAAGTTGTGAATTTTAATATGAATATTCAATCTTAGAGACAATTGAAATTATTTAGATTTTAATGCAAATAAGGTAATTTTTAAGCAATCTATTTTTAAGATTTTATTTTTTATCTAATGATGGAATTATTAATTCTAAGAAAATTTTCAAGACGTTCCTAAATGACACGATGAAGAGGAATGTGAATTTCGTATTTGGTATTGGAAATTGAGAATAATTGTCTTTTAACGTAAATTTTCACGCAATTGTGCCTACGTGTAAGCTACTTTAACCATCTTCTTCATTTCTTTTATAACACAACAACCCTCTGAACTATTATATGTTTTTAACAAAACAATTAAAACATTCGACTCTTTATTTAATCAGTAAACCATCTTTTGGCAAACTTATAGTGAAATATCTATTGAGGGTTTTTTATAAATGATTATTCATCGTACGTAAAAATTCAACATTTAATATTTAAATTTTTCCAGGTAAATAAAGTAGAAACCTTACTTACTGCATAAAAATATGTTGAAACGTTACATTTATTCTGGATTGTGTATATCCTTCTTAATTATTTTGCTCAGTTTGTTACCTAAACTTAAATTTTAAAAAACCTTAATAAATCGTGTATCTACCATATTCTTTGTTCACCCTCACCCCTAGAAGTTCCGCCGGTAGTCGACAGATCGCAGCGCGCTCTCTTCCTCCCCAAGACCCGAGTACCATCGTAAAATGACAGTAAAGCAACAAACTACTTTTTATAGGTTACTGAGAACCATTCTGCTCGTCTTGACGTCTCGCTCTTGTATAGTCACCCTCTTTATCACAGATCAGCTCAACATTTCACATAATCAATTTGTTTCAAATTTGATTTGGTTTTTGATTTTTTTTTACGAAAATTCTGCATGTAAACTGTTTTTCAAAGTTTATTTCATTGCAACCTTATGTATCCATCCAAACTATTCCGTGTACCCTGCAATTACATGGAATGATAAATACTCACCGTGTAATATTAAAACAAAATTATTTTGAAAACCTTTGATTTAGTCACATTACTCGACCACTAGTGAACGTGAAACAGGCTTCTGACTTTGAGATAGAACAAAAGTGTACTTATCTATACTTATTTAATACGCAAGCACGATTTTTGTGACAATTACTCCTCCGAAACTACTGAACCGATTGACATGTTTTTGGTGTCATTGGAAAGAGCGTAACGTGAAGTTGTGCAGGAAACCTTCTTTTTAAGGAAATAGTTAGAGAGTGAGGCCCTGGGGCCCTTTAAAGTTTTGTATTTCTCCATAAGGATAACAAGGGAGATCATTTTTATTTATAGAAACATATGTTTGTTACTTGAAAATAGTCAAAGTCTACTACATAATAATTGCTGTGTATTATGACTGTTAATGTATATTACATTTCAATCAAGGATTGTGTGCCTTAAACTTTACTCATAATGGATCTCAATACTTTATTTTCATGCTGGGAATAGTAAAATTTAGTTGAGAATAAGTTACCATATTTAGAAAACTTTACTATAATAATTGATGTATTTAAAATCACAAATCTTTGACATTATTAATTCATTAGAAACGAAACAGCTGATCGAGAAATCAAACAAATCATCTACTTCATGCGAATAATGTTTTTACACAAACATAGTTTTTTTTAACCAATAACTTGATTATTTTTTACTGTACTTCTTTGCAATTGCTCGATTTCGAGCAACATGTACACTAGTAGTTAACAAAAACGTCAAAGATGTAAAGTACAAAAGCTATTCATGATGACACTTTTTTGCATAGCAAGCTGCATTTGGGTTACTTAAAATCGGGTGTAAACTTACTTTGTAAACCTAATACTCTATTCTCATATGGTTATCTATTAAAGTTATGACTATTGAACATGTGGATTTACCATTCTTTAATTGTCAGCTGATTAACCACTCAGTTACGATATTTTCAATTTTCAAATGCTTACATGGAAAATTAAGCTTTCTACAAGGTATTCTCTACCGTTTTCTACCTATCTTTCCATCATTTTAACTATAAACATTTTTTATTTAGATGTAATGAACATTTAAAAATCGCTTGATAATTGTAAGAAAAATTTGCAGTCGTTTAAACACCCTCAGTGTATAAAAAGTATCCTATTATTCACCCCATTATACCCTATTACCACTAATGGTATATAGTCAATGCCACTATTCACCACAAGAATAACACACTGATAGTCAACACAACTACAACTTTAAGGTTATTGTGAAGAAATAATTTGAGGAATCAGCAAAAACAATAATAAATAGTTAATAGGCAGTAGTGAAAATAAAACAATTCTATTCTATTGCTTTGGATACTGATTGTGTAGTTAATATGCATTTATGTTTTAAGAAAGTAAGCGGGCAGCTGATTTTGTGGCCCTAGGGATGTATAAACCTGCTCGGTCCCCAAATGACGATGACAGCTGACATGGCCAGCAAAACGTAACTTTCAGCTACCAATTTTAACATACGTAGAACAGCGAAAACATCATTGTGTGGTGAAAAAGAACTTACACAATTTAATCTAGATTTTAAATGTAATTCTGTACTAAAAAACTGGAAAATATTGCGGGGATCCAATTATTAACAAATCACACTTTAACTAACTACTTTTCTCGGAGGCAGTTAATTAATTTAGTATTTCCCGCAGTCACATGAACTTAAACTATTTTAACCTAATTTGTTCACAGGTAACTATGTGGTAATGGACTTTTAAACCCCGATAGGATTCCAAATACAAGTAATCTTATATTTATACCTTTTTACAAGGAGAGTTGATTTTGTAAATTTTCCGCAGCCACACCTGTTGTGTTTCGGGCCTATGCGGCGCCTTCGCATTGGCATTCAAGGCCGCGCGTCCAAATTCGTACCTGCCACTAAGATTTACGCCCCTGATTGCAGGGTGCGCATCCCCCCATCCCCCGGCCCAAATTATAAGGTAGTTAAATTAGAATTTGGTTTATGACTTGCCGTTTTACTGTATGGAAATGCCGACAAAAACTTCCCGCGTTCCCAAAATGAGTTCGTTTTCGATTACTTGCAATTCGAGAAATTACAAGGTTGCCTCCCTTTACTATTGATAATCTCGTTTTCATTGTTACCTACGTGATTAGTTTACAACTTTTTATTTAAATGTAATTTCTCATTTAATCTGAATCCATCGCCACGTGTAATCCACATAGACTTTAGACTATTGAGATTGATGTATTCAAAGTTTATTCATAACATAAAAAACAATTACATGTAAAATTACAGATTGGAAAGGTGTAGCTTACTTGCCTATTTTTCACTCCAGTCGCTCACTATTATTTTTGTATAGTCCCCACTACACATCATAGGACGTTAGTTATAGCCCGGGACTGTTTTGCACATAAGTTCAGGCTATTAGAGGGTTGCGGCATTATCACATAAATCCATTGGTGAATGGCGAGATTTGAACCCGGGACCTCGGGAACCGAAGCTCCACGCTCCACCACAAGACCAGCTCACTACCCTCACTATATACTTATATTTGAATCTAACCTGAAACATAAAAAAGTGTGCGACCTTAGGGTTTTGGCCGGAGTCACCTATTTACTTTTCAGTCATTCCCAGAACTGTACATGTGTTCTCACATTTCCCGGATGACGTCATCACGGGGTGCAGCGCTTGAGCAATTGGTGGGAAACCGTCGCAACCCTCAAGGTAAACCACGGAATAATCCTTGACGTCATGCCATTGCTTCAATCCGGCGTTTCATAAGTTACAGACTGGAATAATGGAATGATTCCTGTCTTTAACGGGCATGACGAGCATATCTGATTCGCGGAAATCGATTCTCAGCAGTTTATGTAGACGTTTATGTAAGAACCGGGGCCGTTGTTGGATAATTATCAGATCGGAATAATAATTATCTGAACTGTATAACAGCACGTTTGTTAATGTGCAATGTTTTAAAATTCCATCAATATTTAACATGGCATATTACAATTTTCCTGCTGATTATATGAGTCAACCACATCGGGCCAAGAAATAAGATTCTATTTCCTCTCGAATGTAACAAAAATGAATGTGTTCAGTGCTAGAGAAACGACTTCTCTAAAATACAAATTGTCATATTGTCCCACTGAAAAATAAAGAGGTCAGGTTAGAAGTTAGTAGTTTTTTTAGTGTGGCCTTGACCGAACACTGTAGTTTGGTGGTAAATTAGCACTTTAGACTGATAACTCAGCTGATATATCTGGTAGAGACTGGCAGTGGCAAGAATCGGCTATATCGAACACTGAAGACACCATTGGCCTGACTATTTAGCTAATACAGTATTGTAATAGTCTACCGTCTTGTAAGACTAAAAGGTCCATGGTGAAGGAAGAAGAAAGAACGAAAAGATAAAAGTCGAAAGAGTTGTTTAGTCTCAAATGTCTAAGTGATCGCAAGTGCGGAGGCAGTTGACAAATTAAGGAGGGACGAATGTATGTAAATGTAACGGACAGTAGAATGGTGACAGCACACAAGATAACGTCGAGAACCAATTTGTAAACATGCGCTCCCCCCTCCCCCCTCCCCCGGACCATTGTTCACTTTACCACACGTCACTTTGCCTAAAGAGATCTCTTAATGCAAGCCACCTGGGCTGTGAGATCTTGCAGAGGCGGAGAGACTAGTGATTCGTGGACTTGGTTTGAAACGTCAGATAACAACGAGTGTAGCTTATTTGGACACGTAATTATTATATGTAATGGATTGATTGATTGGATTACCTTCTCGTAATGTTTTACAACTATTCCTTTACCATTCATTGAAATGCAATATGTCCTAAATTTGTGCAGTAGGTTCCTCTCGAAATGGTACTTTGTGAGGTAATTTGCTTTTAAAATAATACTTGATGATGTTGACAAAGGTTTCCATAATTTATTATTCGTTGTATTATAATTCTCAAACTAGCATGTTCTCTTAGTTTTTAAACTATTTGTGATTTGCGCCAGGCTTTTATTGTAAGGGGTTTAAACATTTGATATTCAATAAAATATGGTAAATTATACGGTAAAATTTATTGTCGAGTTTTGGCACATATTGTAAAGTTATCTATATCCATGTATATGTAAATGTGTATCTATCTATCTATGTATTTTCGGATGACTATGCAATGGTTGTTTGACCGTTGGAATGAGTGGATAAATAAAGTGCTACAAACAAATTCATCGTTACGCTTGAGAAAATTATTTAATATGCTGTATTAGGAGTATATGTTGGCCCAATGTGTTTTTAGCATTTTAAACATAGTCTTTTGAGTTTAATATATCACTTTAAAAAATTATAAATGAAACACCACAGTCTGAAACTCCAACTAAATTGAAATTAGTTCGTTACACAGGCTCGACGATAGGGAATTCCGGTAGAATTTGCTCAAAGAAAAGAATCAATTGAGAACTCGACGCTTGAGCGGATCCGATTATATTGATCGTTTGTAAGATCTGTTTAAGCGGCGATATATAATACATCACAGGGCGCTCCCTGGGGCAAGGGTCAACGGGGGAGGTGTACTACAAGTGCCCGATTGAAATATTTTAACCCCGTAAACAACCGCAAAGGGCGTAGCCCCAAGAGGCCCAATTTAAATCAAAGTCCCACGATAAAATGGACTTTAAGAAACCAATTTCGAGCATTTACCTCCCCCCCCCTTTCAGAAGTGCATGATATTTTCACCCCGGGAAATCTTATATGTGGAACCTAAATTAGTTTTCCCTGCGATTCGGGGGTGGGAAAGAATGTTTTGTTGGTTGCTAAGCGACCGCCCCACCACACTCATCTAGTTATGCCAGGTCTTTATTCCTTATTAAACCATTCGCGTTACACTGCCTCCCCGCTATTCCATAAAGAGACTTTCCTTAGGTTTCTCCCAGGCCACATTGGAATTTCTTTATGAGTTTCATATTAGAGTCGCCGGCTCGGCATAGACAAGATATTGCTTTAGGGTATAATACTTTAATGCGGTTATTGGATTTTCAACAGTTGCTGATCGAATTTGGCTGGGTTTTGGCCTTAAATGGAGTACGGTAGTTGAAATATGCGAGTAACAGCTAACTTTCCAAAGATTGAAATATTTTTTGTAATTTTCTTAAAAAATCGAATAAAAATATATTTGTATACCTTTTGATATTGTTACCAGATACATTCTACTCATGTTACTCTAACCCATTCACAGAACAATATCTTAATGTAACGTGTCACAAACTAACCAAACAATACAAAAGATATAATATTAATGTAATTATAAATATATATATGTGTTAATATAGCACTCAAGTAGAAGTTGACATCATTTCACCGTAAAAGCTAACAAACTAAATTGCATACAACATATTTTTATTCATTTTTTATGAATAATATTAAACACAATGCTTGGCAATACAGTAAGTAAACATTTAAAATACAGCAAAAAAACGTAGGTACACAAAACGTCCAGCTTAAATCTTTAGCCTAATTGTGTACTGTCACATTATTTGTGGGTAGCCGTATGACGAAAAAGATCAAAAATAACCATAACATTCCAAATTTAAATTTTACATTGTAAACTTGTATAGAGCCCCATAACCCTTGGTAATTTTTTAAATTAGAAAATTAATAGAACACAAAGTTTTCCCAATGCGACCGAACATATCAATAAATTCCCCATAAAATCAATAATATTTTATTCATATTTTTTTACAACCCTCAACAAAACCATAGAATCTAAAACACCCCATAAAACCGACGGTTATCCCGTTCCATAAAGCGTACGCAGCCAGGCTACGATTGGTGGAGTAAAAAGCGTATGCAAAACATCTAACCCTTGCTCGTGATTGGGCATGCATCCCCCAGACCACGCCCCGCGAGCGTATTCAAATCGGAAAGGCTCTGAATTTTTATCGGGTCTACATCATCCCTTCCACTCGGGGTGATAAAAAATGATCGTCACCCTTCCGCGCAGGTCGACTTGCGCACCGGGTCGGCTCGATATTCAAAACACCCCATAACCCCTTCTTGCATCATATTATAGACAATCTGGTTCCCGGCCGCTATATGGCCGAGCGCCATTTTGTTTTTATTACCTTTCAGAATATTTTGTGCGAGATGAAACGATGTTGGAATTGCGAAAGGGCGGTTTTTGTCCGGTTTATGTAAATTGGGGTTGGTTTAGTTCACCTTGATTTAGTTGGGAAATTTTTTCATTGTTTAAGTTATTATTTTCTTTACTTTGGGTACCCAAGTTTAAAGTTTTTAGAGTATGTATGATGTTTGGGAACAGTTGACGCAAATTTATGCGGTATGAAATATCATAAAAATTTTTGAATATTAATCTAATAGATTTGTATTATTTTGGAAATAACTACTGCAAAAACACTTTTCACTATGGTTAAAACTAGAAATTCCTTCCCGAAAACCTGTAACTACTTTACCGATGAAAATGAACGTATTTGATTTGAGCCAAAGGTAGTTACAATCCTGTAGTAACAATATAATAATAATCAGTTATAAATAATCAACAATAATAAAATCATAACAGTATAAGTATGAATTACAACTATAATATGACAACAATGATATCTATGAATGCAAGCCAATTCGTGTACATATACGTTACAAGCCGTGTATCTGTTTTGCCTATCGCTAGATGCCACGGCGCTCACCACGCTAAGCGCTACGCCCCCCCCCCCAGTTGCCACCCCTCCACCCCCCCCCCAACTACATTACACGTCGTCGTGTACTGATTCTGGTCCGTAAACCTTTACCTCACTCTGGCTCGTTATGTTATACTGCCGTTGCCGTACTCATAGTCTTATCTTCTGGATTCGGTCCAGCGCCACACTTCACTAACATTGGCTTGATGTAGAGCTTATAGATAATTTTTGTTTTGGGTGACCGAAATGTGTTTCTAAAATTATTTTCAATACAATCTTATATTTCGTTAAACACTTTACAGATTATATAGAATATTTATATATACTTGTTCGTTATCATTAACGTTTTAGTTAACAATTTTCCTACGGATTCAATTGAATAAAATTATTACAGTTTTGATTAAAATCTATCTTTTTGGCCCCATGTGATTCAAAGATTTATAAGGTAATTCAGTTTTCACAATAGGCTACGACATACAAGTACAATGTTAAAGGCCCATAATCTTTTATATAAAAAATCTAATAGTTCTACAAGGTAGGATAGTAGAAGGGTAATCTGATATCATGTCCAAGATTTATCTATAAGATTTGAAAATAAATCGTAATATAAGGTTCCGTTCAGTTGCCTTAATGTATTGAGTGTAATAAAATGACTATTTCGCATAAATATTGGATTTTTTATTCAACAACCGTTTTATTTGATTTCGAGATTAGTTCTAACATTTTACAACATAAAAATATCCTAATTAAATTAAAATTAGAATTAGATATTCCGTCCTTTTCTGTGGCTATTCTAAAATAAAAGTGAACCGTAGAAACATTTTGCAATAGATCTGACAACGAAACATACAAAACATCGTGGCTTGGTTATAATGAAATGCATCTATACATCTCTAAGAGTAGGCTAATAACAATACCACTGTATTATGTATAAAGAGTATTTATAATATTTAAATAATTTTTTAAGGCACTGCCCACGCTTACCTGTTAGCAAAGTTGTGGTTGGACAAAGTATGTGTCAGTTTGCTGATACAGTATATTTAGATATGTTAATCAATGCATATGTTTTTGTGTTGTTATTTGTGAGGTCTACAACTGATAATTAAAAGCTACAAAGATAGTACCTTGACTATTAGTAGTACTTTCGACTTAGTAAAGGGTACGAAGTAAAGGTCCTGAAATTCCTACAAACATTTAAAGTGATTGAATTGCTGTTTCAAAATAAAAGTATTTGTAAATCCCTAGGTTGTAAGGAAAAACTTCAAAATTAACCAATCCAAATTATTTTCGATGGTTAAGTGTTCGACACTAACATATCCACCAATGCAGTTTTGAGTTCTTTACTTCGGAACCGTTATGGGTAAAATTCAAACAAAACTACCTGTTGCAAATAAAATTTAATAATATAAATTTATGGTTAAATTTTAAAAAATCATCCTTAAGCTTTACGCAAAATTAAAAGAACAATAACAACAATTTTCCTTCGAATAATACTGTGCTAAAAATCCCATTATAAAGTTAAGTAGCCCTTATGCGATAGATACTGTATTGTCGACGCAACAGTCTGCAGCAGCATATATTAGCCGGTGTTGTCGCATTGGTTTAATAAGAGGACTATAACTCCTGCAGGGTGTAGGGTTGGTGCTAGAGGGTTGTGGGGGGGGGGGTAACATATCGAGAGCCTCACTTGGCAGCCTCAAGCCTTTATTGAAACTTTATTGGCCACATTTCGTATACAACCCTCCCTTCTTTAGAACTTATTTATTGCATATTTATACTATTTTAAAGTTTGTGCAAAGGGTGGACTATGTTTTAGGCTAGGAAGATTTTGTTATCAAGCTAATTAACATTTTATTTGGAAGTCGATTCATCGGCGTGGTCAGTATAATACGTAATTACCCTGAAAGGTATTTACAATTCAAATTTAAATTAAATCTTAATTAAATCTCATATACACTGTGAAAACAATACAGCACAAATGGTGTGCTATTCAGTGAACGAATCGTTCGTTTTTACTTAATTTTACTCCTAATATAACCTTTGGGCCAATCTAATACAGTTCTTTTACAGCTGGTTGCTGTGGGAAGACCAAGTTACAAAACCAGGTTTTGGACTGTGTACTTAAAAGTATAAAAATGTCATCTACCAATGCCGTTAAAAATATTGCCCATTTTCAAAATTTAATCAAAACTCAGTTTCACTTGAACCACAGTTTTTTTTATATTTTATTTCGAATAATACTTGGAGGTTTGTACAACTTCTTGGCACTCTCTTATGATGGAAAGTGGTTTCATCCAAACTGAACATCCTACCCAAGTAGACATGACTGTAGAAACATGGAAGTAGACACTCTGTGGACAGTTTCTTAGTTAAAGACAACAGAATTAAATTACACACCTTTTAAGTGAACTATTCAACTTCTGTTTCTAATTTAGGTTTCTCGTGGTATCATGGGAACCAACGATATTATAGTTTATTTACTTTTCCTTTTAGTTTTGAGTGGGTAATAGTTTTGTTTGTTAAAAACCTTGTTATATCTTTTCCATCGGAAATGAATGCTCTTAATCGTTTATCTGTTCTACTCTCTATTGGTTTCAAATATTACGGTTGTAGTCCAATAGTTATAGTTTTAAACTTCTAAAACATTGAAATACAAATAATGCAAAATAATGTACTAAATTAAGATAGTTATTAAAATTTGTTATATCTCTTAAAATTATACATCACATACGAAGTCATCACGAAAATCATCATTGGTGCTCACACTTGCATAACTAACCATTACACTTTCTAAACTGATTTACAATTTTAAACAAAATCAGATAAAATGCGTTTCCCGATCTGTTCCGATCAATCCCATTTCTCCACTTCAGTATGCGCGATGCATTCTCGACCAAGCGACAATATCCATGTAAAGCTGGTAGTCCAGGCCTATAACCAGCCGGTCTTAGCTTTCCTTTAAAGGTACTGGCGACATTTATGCAAATGTAAGAAGACGTGGCCTCGACATTTAAGACATTTCGCTAAATGTTCCAGCTCCCTAGTAGGCAAACTGATGAATGGTTGTGGTGTACATTTACATAACCAACAGTCTGTGCATATTAGCATGAGTGAGTGATGGTCTCATTATGGTGTGAAGAACGTAGTAGAGAAGAATTTATAGTTTTTGTACTCCTTGTATTATACAAGGTTTGTCTCCTAGATCTGCTGAATATGCTTAACGGGTTTTGTTTAGATAGGGATTTATATGTGGAAATAAACTATAAGAAGAAACAAAGAAATCCTAGATCAATCAAAATGATTTTTATCTTAAGGATACATAAGAAAGTATCGAAATTGACCCTAAATCCTATTGTCGTCGCTCAAGGTTGTTCTTGTTGGCTGCAACATTTTTTGAAAACAAGGTACCGTAATCTTCAAACAAACAAAACATATCTACGGATTCAAGCGTTCATGGGTATAAACATACTTGAAAATTTTGTAAGACGATACACGATGATGAATATGTAAGGGAGAATGTTTTAACTGTTTGGGTAGACTTCCGTATCTGTTGGCACAAACAACCGAATGAAAATATCGATCGATATATCGATTATTCGAAATATCGTTTGGTTAGTTAGCTAAGGTTAACCTAACCTAAGCAACCAAACTATATATCGAATGAAACAATCGAACAATCAATATTTTCATTCGGTTGTTTGTGCCAATAGATGCGGAAGTCTACCCAATTGTATTGACTTATTTATGTTTTCTTTAGATTATTTAATTCCTCCGTAAAATTCTCATACTCTCTGATAGTATCAACTTGTAGTAACTATTGGCACTCAAGTAACCGATCGGCAAATACACACAGGACACGATCCTTGCATATTCGGTCATATGTAAATGTCGTAGTGATTGTAGGAACGTGTTTCCTGTGATGTTTGGCAGCACTGACGGCTAGTTTGCATGCTGAAGTGACTCACTGTCGCCAACCTGGCGGCGCTAAATGTCGTGCCGTGAATCATCTGGACATCACGTACTGAGGCTTCATTCATATTCAAAATTTATCAACAGTTTCATTCAACAGTTTTAATATATCTTTATAACCATACTGAATTTATTTGTAAGCATTTTAAGACATTTAATTGGAGCGGTCATTGACGTCTCTAACTGTAAACCATGCGATGTATTTGACCACGTAAGTGAGTCAAAATCGTTGAAAATTAAAGAACAAGGCAGGAAAACGGCAACATTATTTCTATTGAAGATTAATTTAGCTTTCCACTCCTAGCTGAAACTTACCAGTCTAGCTGAACCAAAAATCTAAGCTGAAACTTTCCAAATGAAGCTGAAAAAACCAATCTTTGCTAAAGCCCATTTGCCTGAGTAATGAAGACAACAATACAACAAGTCTTTCCAGAGGCAATCACATCCTTTATATCCCTCCAGTAAGCCTTTATTCATTCTATAATTGGTACGTAATTGCATTAAGAAGCCTATCCGAAATTGCACATTATGTGTAGAGCAACAGATAGAGATATTCCGAAAAAATAGGTCTCTTGCTTTTGCGTTGTTTTACACCTAAGCCTTTTAAGTTTATAATTTTCCCCAGTCTATGAAAATAAGAAAATTATCTTGGCATTCTGTCTCTATGGAAAATTCTATGCTTAGTGATTATGGAACGATTTCTAATAGTGATTATGACATTTTCTTCTTAACCAAGCCCTGAAATTTAAAAACTTTTCAAAACTGCTGGATGTACGCTGTATGTGCTTAATGTGCTGGATATAGACTGCTGTGTACTTATTAGGACTACATGTTTGGCTCCATGTGCCTTGAACTTATTTCAATGTAAACGTACCTAACTTAAAACACTGCTACCTTGAAGGTTCTTCCACATAGTCCTAACTGAATTTACACCCTCGTTTATGGGATCATCAATGATCCAGAAGGGAACTGTTCTTCAAATATAATTGTAATCTACAAAGTAGTTTCCTGGAAATCGCGTTGACATGTTCACAATTTAATTTTTATTTATTTTTAACCAGTATCAAGTGTGACAACAATGACATAGCCTAAACAAATAAATGTCTAACAAATAACGACACATCTACATTTTCACCGTAAGTGACTCCTACTCAAAGAAAGGATTGATAGTAAAAGTTTCAGACCCGATCGTTTTCCACGACGGTTGCGGGCGTACCCAGGCGTACCACAGTAGCCGACGGAGTTGAAGCACGTCAGAATTCCAAAAGCTCCGGGTATGCAGAACAGAAACCGAAACTCGCGTACAAAGAAGCCGCGACCGGGAGACTGACATTGACGAGTCCCTGACTATGCGGCCTGAAGAGACCGCGATCTGATGACAAGCTTATAATGAACCTGAAGTTATACCTAACTGATGACGCAACGTGTTTGATGACAGGATTATACATAAATCTGATAAAACAACTACATGATATATCTAATGGTACAATGGGACAATAAGTCTACAACGTGCGTGATTTGCGTCATATTACGTGTATAATGGTACAAGTATCTCATGATTTATAAACAATTAATATTTCTATTAATTATTTCAAATTCGAAATGTAAAAAGTTGCATATGGACATTTAACGTATCTGATGACGTAGATTGTTGATTATGTAAAGAATTTTTTTTTTGCCCATAATGTTTATCATGGTCAAAATTGTCTGATATATCTTTTCCACCACACTGTGATGTTTTTAGTTGTTTTACATCCGTTATGGTGGCTGAAAGTTACGTTTTGCTGGCCATGCCAACTGTCATCGTCATTTGAGGACCGAGCAGGTTTTTACATCTCTAGGGCCACAGAATCAGCTGCCCGCTTACTTTCTTATAACATGAATGCATAAATACAAAATCAGTGTTCATAGCATAACAATGTCATTTTTTTATTGTCACCGCTGCCTAAGAAATATTTATTATTATTTTTGCTGATTCCTCAAAATATTTCTTCACATAACCTCAAAGTTGTAGTTGTGTTGGCTATCAGTGTGCATTATTATTGTGGTAATAGTGGTACAGGGTATAGTGATGTGAAAAATAGCGTTCGTACCACGGACCGAAATGGTTTCGCAGCTCTCTCGACTTCGTCTCGAGCTTAAATCTATCTCGAGCCGGCAAAACCTCATTTTCGGTCCAGGGTACGAAATATACCATAACGAGTCTGGTAATTTAAAGTGTTATACATTCATTGATTACAAACAATGATCTCATGCTATGCAATACCTGATCTCGTACCTTATGAGACTATAGGCTTAAAACGTGTGTGATTGTTCAACATACCTGATAACACTACAACATGTCTAGTTATTATATTTGATGACAAACATTATGTATGCACTGTTTCCCTGCATACGGCAACAGCATCTCAAGGGAAGAGATGTCCCGATTGCAAAAAGTGCAGAACTCCGCAATTCGTTTAGTTTACGGTATCCGTAAGCGTGAACGCGTATCCCCGTTCCGGGATGCTGCGGGGTTGCTGTCAATGGGTGCCGTGTGCAGGGCGCAGACTTGTAGCCTCATCCACCGGGTCTTGGTTCAGCAAGAGCCTAAGTACTTGGTGGAGAGGCTTGTGGCACGAGGGGAGGTGACTCAACGTGTGACCCGGCAAAACGCCTTGCTCCAAATTCCAAAAGTAAGACTAGAAGTGGGTAGAAAAGGGTTTTCTTACTTTGGCCCAAAGACATACAATGATTTCCCCTTGGACCTAAAACAGCTGGGGGTCCTGGCTTTCAAAAGAAAAGTAAAGAAAATGTAAAATATTGTATATAGCTTATAATTTTGTTTTGTCATACACATTGTTTTGTATAATAATTTTTGTATATTTTTAAGTATTGACATGAGTTACTTTGTGAAACAGTTCATGTACTGAAAGACGCTCGCAAATAAAGGCATTTTTATTTATTTTATTTATTTATGTCTGGTTGTACCATGTGTTTGATGATGTGTCTGTAACTTTTCTTATTGGTTAGCTGGTTAAGAAGTATGTATTTAGTATTGTAGCTGAAGCATTTTCCTATTGTGTTGAATGAATAGTTTCAGAGGTCAAATCCTAGTACGATGTCAACTGATATTAATCATATTTTGACGTACACAACAGAGTATGAAATCAGGATACTATAACAGTTATATATATGCAGGAAGAATGAGTATTTTATTCAATATTAACTAAGCGAATCCACAAACGCCAATAAAAAGTGTTAATAGGAGAAAAATAACCTTGGAATGGATTAACACTGTTTTTTTTTTTCAATTGTAAGAAATCCTTGGCTTTATCTGTGCAACGAATTATTTTTACATATCTTTTACAATACTTATCATAATCCTCCCCATTAGGGAACATAACTACCTTGTTATAGGTAATTAAGAAGTTATTTCCCCGCCAGTTCGCATGACTGGGAAGGATAATTAAGTATTAACATTAATTAAAAGTGATTTAAGGAGATTCGCTAACAACAATAATCCCTTAGTAAACACATGTTCTTAATTTGTCTTGAAGGTGATTTGTTGGTTCGTGTAAACATCTGGGGTAAAAAGTGTAATTATTTTCACTTACTTTGATTTACGTGGCATCTCAATAACAATTATAACGATTCACGGCTATGAAATTATATTCTATACTCTCCAGGGGGCAAATAAGCTCACAATTAATTAAACTTACATGAAAATTGTTTTAAGTCATAACGTTTTTAGTTGAATTACTTTACACTTTAAATTCTGAATGCACATTTCTCATTCTATTGAAATATTTGGAGCCTTTTTGAAGTGGGTTTGATTTTGGAGACAAATGCAATGATTGGTGGAAATATACATTACCAATACACTGTTCTCAACTGAATATTTTACTTGTTTAAAGTATATTTTCCAATTGCCCATGTGTCTTTGGTTTTAGTACAAAAGGAAAAGCGCTAGTTTGCAAACCAATTGTTTTATTTAGTTGGGATTGATTTCAATTTGATGGAATCACAAGAAATAAACTACAAAGTGTCACTGACATGAGCCGGACAGAACTTACCTTAAATCTCTTCAAATGAATCTATTATATTAAGTGCATGGATAAATCGATCATATAAAATGATGTATGTACATTATTGTATCTAATTTGTTTATTTTCAAAATAATTGTGAATTTAAAAGTTATTATAATGTATTTGATTAGAGTTAATTTTTTCTAAGCTTACATGTCTTGTGCTAATTTATGAAATCAAACCCTATTGCCAAAACCAAAGCCTACGTCAAAACGCTAGTTTCAAGGAAAGCAAAACACTCAATGAACAAATCATAATTGTATTTTTAATTACATTACTATACAAATTTAGAATATTTAATTACATTTGTACAGTCTGTGTCTGCTATTGATAAATTACTCGTATACTTCTTAATTTAAATCAAAACAGTATTTAGATTTGTATAATGTAGTTAAACTTAATTGAAAACTAGTAGTTTCATCCGTGTTTTGCAGCCAGGCAAAAATTATAAGCCAGTCAACAGGTACTTTTATCACTGGGTAAAGAATGTAGATATTTTAATAGCCATAGTCAAAATTGCCAACATTATGTAGGATATAAGAAATACATTAAATTTATGGTTTGCACAAATTTTAATTTTTCTTTACCAGTCACCTGTCGTAGAATAAGGTAAAAATAATTCGATAAATTTAAACAAAACAAGTGTATCTATTACAGGCCACGGAGAAATAAGGTGAATTGTGCCTATTGCTTTTTGGCCGAACAATCTGTCTAGTGAATAAAACACATCTCTGTTTTGCAGGTATGTGTTTATTATGAGTACGCAGCTTCATCGTCTGTTGAACTCTTCACCTTGTGAGTATTTATTTTGTTTATTTAGTATAATTTTATTGGGTTTTTGTAAAGTAATATTATCAAAGAGTAACCTTTACTGTAGGGCCCACTACTGTTACCAGACACCTGCACTACACCAAAAGTTCTTGATACCAAATATTAATTGTAAATGATCAGCCATTTTGGTTTTTGAGGATTTCATGTATTGTAATCTCAAACTGCAAAACCTTGAATAACAAGTCTTGTAATAAGTCTATATCACCGTATAAAATTTCACACGGTTCTGCAATATATTTGTTGAATATGTTTACTTTTCTGTCTGTAATACGTTTAAACATTTCCAGTGTCATATGAAAGAATGTTTTATTACATACGTAAAGTACGGTCAACAGAAGGTTGCATGATATAAATAAATAATGTTACTGCGAATAGTAATACAGTAAATCTTTACAGCTACGTTTAGTTCCTAACAAACAATAACATATTTACTAACCACCTAGGCTATTAGTCTTTGTACCAGTGTTAAATGATTGTTTAAGTAATTTCCCATTTGGAAGCCATACACTGTAATAAACTAAACTTCTTTCAAATTTCTAAATGTATTAACATTAAAGTGTTAAATGGAGATGGAGCCAACTTTGGGAACAGGGTCGAAATACGTCAATTTATAGATATTCAGTACTTATTCTTCTACAATTCTAGTGTATAACCTTGGAGTATTCATAAAGTAAATCCTAAGTAATTCCTTCGCTGAGAACTACGGATTGTTAACTCTTTTATGCATTGAGTATTACATTTAAATTCCTATAATTGGAATCCAGCCAAACTTGGGGATGTAAACATGTAAATTTGTAAAAAAAACATGTAAATTTGGTTAGCTCGTCAAATAGACTAGAACAAAAAACCTTTGTTGAGCCCCTTAAACAGAAATATTTTCAAAATAAATTGAGAACAAAAGAAGCCTTAAGCTCTAATACTTCTTAGTTATTGTCATACATTTTATATACATACCCTTACCATTTAGCCCACCCTAGCGTATTGCCATGGATTAGTTTTCATTTTGGCCATGATAAAACGTACTTTACCCTCCAGCGTATTTAAAGGGACCTACTTTCCTGTACTCATCTGCGCATTGCCTTAGAATCCTCTTCCTCTTACTCCTCAGCGTAATAAAATGGATAAGTTATGATTTTTTGCTTAGTTAAACCTACTTCCTAGTATCAATTAACGTGTTGTCATGGATTATACGTACTTCTTTAACTTTTTAATACATTATGACGTTTTCTCTTAGGATTTTGTACTGCTTACCAATAGACCTAAACAAATAAATGCGTAAAGATGAATCTTGTCTTCTTTCACGAGTGTGTGTTTAGATGTGTGTGTGTGTCAGTTTGTACGCATGTGTGCGTGTGCGTATGATCGCCCGGGTAGAAGGTAATTGTCCGAGAAGCGTTATCTGCCCCCTACTAATGACAGTCATCCATCAAAGAGTTGAATGGCTGATGTGCAACGCGCATGCGCAATACATCATACAATCGTACGGTAGCTATCAGCGCATGCGATATGCATACCTAGCTTGCGGCCCCCAAGGAGTGCTTGAGCTACTCTTTAACCTCAACTGGGCATCGTTATAGATTGCTGATCCAACAAAACTGAAGTACATGATATGCAGGTTTTTTTTTTTTTTTTTTTTTTTGAGGTTGGCGGCCTCTTTTAACCTTGCATTTGCCCGTCCACATAGACTAAGCGCCCGTGCGTGGATCGTTAACAGCAAAGCAAGGGGTGAGCCGGTACAGTACAAAGGTGAACTGTACTGATAAAATGTTATCGGCAGTGACCAGGATCCGAACCCACGACATCGCTGCCTTGGGGCCGAAGTCCGCGATGCTACCGACTGAGCCACCGACTCACTATAATAACACTATAGTAACAGTCTCTTTAATAGAAAATCCAGTGTAGACAAGACCGCAGTGATGATAAAGCCACACTTAACTAAATGGTGCACTTAATATGGTGATATAGTATATTGGTTCAATCAGCCGGCCTCGAACCAACGCTTGCCAGATACTGTGTTCAAAGAATTCATAGCGTATCTAAATATTAACTTTATCTCATATTCAAGGTAAACTAATGATTATTTCAATATTATATGCATATATTTCATTCACACAAAATCAAAGATAGAATTGTGGAGCTGCTCGCACAGATTTGTTGGGAGCTCAACCAACATGTAAACGTAAAACATGTGTAAAATTCTGCCATACACCTAAATTAAATCCATCTTCCATTTTTAGAGATTGTTTTTAATTACAAAGTAGTACGATTATTAAATTTTATGTCTCTAAGCAATGGCGTGCTACGGCTTTCTGCATTAGAACCAAAGTACCAAAATAGTTTTTTTTTTCATTCTCATTCTCCACGGGTACAGAAACTAGTTTAATATACATTGTAGGAGTCTGTTTACCAACCAAACAGTCCTACTAGTGTGGTATATTCTGTAAATTAAACATTTTAAACTAACAAAATGATAATAGATTTTTTTATTACAGAGATATTTTTTATACAAAATGCATCGCAAGTCGCGTAAGTCCGGTAGACGGAGTACAGTAGCCACACCGCCGCCGGTGAGTGGCCGATTTGCCGGTAAAAACGCCGAAGGTCACTTTTTCTACCGACTACTTTTGGCGGCAAAAACCAACCATCTTCGGACACCATTCATCAGCATTTGACAGCACTCACACATACGCGAGTGCACACACTCGCAGACAGTCTGACTGATAAATAAGAGTGGAGGTTGGTTAAACAAATAGTTCAGAATAAAGGGGGGAAAACTATAATATTCCGTGATATTACGGAGATATTAGGCTGTAAGTTTAGAAATTGACTTACTTTTCGCAATTTACCGTTGTTATGTTTCGTAGTGTAAAAGGTAGAAAAATATACGAAATGACTTGTAAACATTAAAATGAACTCTACATAGACCAAAACGCTGTGGAAGGGGTAAGGGTTGTAGTGTGTCAGGAAGAGTAATTCCTCACTTTACCAGAACCGTTGTAGAAAATTCCAAGTAACCACATCTTATTTATGCTAGGTTCATACGTAAGGGATACCCGAATTGCCCGAATTCCCGTTTCTCCCTCATCCCTCCCAGCTACCTACTCCCGAAACTCTTCACCCACCAGTTCAAGACCGAAATTACCAGACTGAGACTCTTTACCCGCCGTTTACAGAACAAAGTTCCCATCATACTTCCGGAACTCTTTACCCACCAGTTCTAGACCGATGTTACAAGTCTGGGACTCTTTACCCGCCGGTTCCAGACCGACGTTCCCAGCACACTTTCGGAAATCTTTACCCACCAGTTCCAGACTGAAGTTCCCAGCATACTAGCGGAACTCTTTACCCACCAGTTCCAGACTGAAGTTCCCAGCCTACTCCCGGAACTCTTAACCCACCAGTTCCAGACCGAAGTTCCCAGCCTACTCCCGGAACTCTTTACCCACCAGTTCCAGACCGAAGTTCCCAGTCTGGGACTCTTTACCCACCAGTTTGAGACCGAAGTTCCCAGCCTACTCCCGGAACTCTTTACCAGCTCCAGCAGGAAGCGACCATGTGTCCACGACTCCGCAATAGTTCTTCATTAGGTCCTGTTCGTGTTCCATGGAATATATCAATAGGTCGATCGCATATATCAGCCGCGTCCTCAGTACTCTGATAAGCGCACACACGCACACGTCAATTACACAGCTGATAAGATCTTGATAACAACAGGTGCGCCGCGGGAGGTGTCAGCTGTAAATGAGATCGTCGGATACCTGTGAACAAGTCTTGTTGTTTTGCCGCGCTCTCGGATACCTGTGAACAGATCGCGTTGTTTTGCTTGGACAAAAAATTGTACTTTCCCCCGAGACTAGAAACAATGTATGGATAAGGTATTCCAGGATCCAGGTAGCTGGCGATGTACGGTAGCACTTTAAATATTTACGTAAATGACTACTAAGCATTGGCTAATTATATACACTGTATACTGATATTCAATTTGCATAAATGACGTTTTTGAATATAATATGTGATGGCCTTAATGCAAATTTAGAATTTTCATGTTCTGAGGGACCCAATAACACCACGTTCACTATCTGATCTTGCTGCCTCGCGAATTAAATCACGTTCATTTATATCAATACATTATAACATGTATAAAAATTGAACTATAGTGTTTTCGCCTCTGTAATATCAAAATAAGCTATTAAATCCGTCCCGTCTAGGTCTTAAGTAGTCAAGGACTGACTACTCATAAGGCCCATGTTATTTTTTTTATAAGTTTGGATTCATTTTTGGGCTTATATTTTAGCCCATTTTAATTTATGAAGGGATTATGTTCATCTACAGGAAAATATCTTTCTAACAATATGCCTTAATTTTCCCTGCGATGTACTCAAACTGAGAAAAAAATTAAAGAAACATGCTTGCCTATTAATGTATAGATTTGATAACAAGTGTTCATAAATTTAATATATTTTACAAGACCACTAAAATTAAAACAACATTTTATTTTAAGCATTCTGTTACTGAAATGTAAAACAAAGTATAGAAAGCCGTTACTTTCGGCACGTTCAAAGAGGTGAGACTAAACGCAGTTTAATTACGCTTTTTACATATTCTCATATAAATTGAGGCTGTTGCGTATTCATGTGTCGAAGAAGATAAGATTGCACATAATTTCCATTATCAGATGATAGTATCTCATGCGACTCCATAAACTAGGCATTCAACAAACCGTGCAAAATGGGTGGCTGCAACAAAATAATGGCTGGTTACTGGGTACAACTAAGAGAAACCGGTCATTTGAATATTACACATAATTGTTCTATATTTTGCAAACAAGGTCAATAAAGAAAACCTCTCTTTAATGTGAGTAATTTTAACTCACAGAGTTCAAGTTGAGGTTTTTTTTATGTGGTTGGGATTCGTATGTTACTGGAAGTTTCCACTTTCAAATTTGTTTAAGAAACTAGTTATTGGTTTTAAACTAATAATTAGTACGAAATATCGTTGCTCCATTAGAAAACTAAAGAAACGAAAATTTGTTTCGTAGGAGTGACATAAAATAATCTAATGAACATCTTTATGGAAAAAAGACTAAAATCTCGGAAAACCATTTAAGTGGCTTTACAAATACAGTACCAGAAATCACATTGATAAAAAATAAATTTACAAAACTGCAGAACTGATTTAGCGGTCAAACCTATTTATTATTGTTGGTTAAACTCCATTAACCTCTGGTTAAACTTTATGAGACAAATGATCGGAATGAGTTTGGATGAATTGTATAAACAGTTTACTCAAAACAAAACCGTGGTTCAAGTTTGCCTAGACAAATCCATTGCTGAATAGATTCTCACTTTTTGTACCTATGTACTTTACTAATCCCGTGCATATTCAAAACGAAGGCTACATTGGTAATCCGGGATAATATTTTAGGAATATGGTTGTTCAACAATGCACCTATTCAAATTATAATCCGGACTAAAGAACTTGTTAAAATAAAATATCTTGTTGGCTAGTTTGCAATACAATCATAAACTAGATAAAAATTTATGATTGCCTAACTAGTTTGCTTCACCTTGTAAGTCCTTATAAACTTGTTTTATTTTATATTTTCTATATAGCCACTGTTTTATAAGCTTCACTAGCTGGCCCGACAGACGTCGTCCTGTCCTAATGTGGTTTTATGTCAAATGCTCGTTCATTTTCAAGATGAGCTCTTTCGCATGGCTCAATCACGTCCTGGTTGAAGTTCGTTCGCTACGCTCACTCACCTTTAGGTTGGAGCTCGTTCGCTGCGCTCACTTGCCTTCAGATTAGCTCGTTCGCAACGCTAACTCACCTCCAGGAAGAAGTTCGTTCGCTACGCTCACTCACCTTTTGGTTGCAAATTGGCTGTTGTCATAAATTTAAAAAAATAATAGTGCTGCACCCTGTTGGTAAACTTATTACATTTTTAATGCTATTGAATATTGAACATAACAGAATCAAATTGTTTAGAGTCGGGACCACATAAGTTTGCATTTGAGGAGGAGCCTATTTACCATATGGTTTTGAATGAACCAATGAGAACCGTGTGGTGTTGCCAAATCTAATAATACCAGCTGATTTGAAAATATTGCTTAGTATATTTTAATTAGTGTTGTCAACGGGCGATGTGGCAACGTCGCACTAGCCTTGTCTTGTGATTGGCTGCCACGAACTGCAAACTTACGTGGTCCCGACAATAGTTGAACCAGCTGTTAAGATTCTTTAATTCCAGTTAAATATGAGTACTCATAAGGTTAACATGGGAAACTCCAGAGCCACTGGGGTGGAGCCCTTTTGACGGATCTGCACCAAACTTCACACAAACCATCCTTGAATAATGCTTAATAATACCTGAAAGTTTCATTACAATCTGTCAAGCGGTTTCGGAGTCCACGAAGGACAAACAAACAAACAAACATACATTGGATTTTATATATATAGAAGATAAATAAAAATAACAGTTTTGGATTTTGTTTCGCAATAATGTTTGATTAGTTAGAATCCTAAAAACTCACTGAGCCAATGTTGTTTCATATTTTTTGTGTAGGCTATAACCAAGTCTAAAACTGATGTTACTATACTTGTTCTAACATTGAAACCTGGTAGATTAAAGATGAAGGGAGTGGAAAATCGCTGCTGGTTTTTGGTGCAGGGTGTTGATTTATTGTATCTATTATAAACTTTGTTCACAATATTTAGGTGGTTTTAGGGGAAGAAATCTATCCCTTCCACTTGATCCTTATAAAATAGCTCAACAGCTGATTAAGCAACATACATTAAATATAAAAAAGTGGTTGGGGAAATTTCCCTCAAACTGCCTAAATATTGTGAAATAAGTATAATGTAATAAATCCTGAGTAAAGTCAAAATATTTCCAATGGTTGTAACTGGAACCAGATTTTTTTTGTTTAGTCGTCGCTAGTTTTTTAATCAAAATTGTCGTAGTTGGTGTGAGCCTCCGATAGATTGAGCTGAACTATATCACTCATTTCTTTGAAACTAATTTAATGACTTATGGTGAACAACTGTTATAGCACATTAACTTGGTCAGCAACAATAAATAGTGTAGAAAATTGATTTTAGACACTAAGGCATTCTGTGACTGGCTCACATGGCTGTTTTTTTTTTTATTGGCTACATATGTTTCATATAGATTGGATGTCTTCAGTATCCAATAGTTAAATTCCAGCATCCATCCTTGGCCAGCTTGATCATTGGGCTTTAATAAAATTATCCTAGCTAAAGATACAGCTGATCTTAGTGACAAAACTGCCATTTCATTAATGCATCGCTCATCCTCACATTAAAGTGCCAAAGCTGGTGTATCATATGACAAAATTCATCGAGAGATCAGAGAGGTCGATTAGAAATTTCTATGACGCCCTCATAGAGTGCCAGGGTCCAGTACCGAAACATGAACATGATGTTAATTTGTACCAGGATCGAACCGGAGACCTCTTGATTCTATATCCTTACAACTGTATCTATAACCTTATTGTTTGTCAATTTGCTGCATATCATTGTATCGCACCGAGACCTTCATATAACCTTGAAAGATAATCAGTGCATACCTGGGCACCGCTTCTGGTCTTTTTGCCGCTCCATCAAAGCTCCAAATTATTGCACGTGGGCATTCCTAATAATTAACCAACCCCCTCCACTGGACGGGCAAGTACAATTGTACGGTTGATTGACGCCGTCTTGAATCAATTCTTTGTCCCTACTTGTCCGATAAATTCCCCCTTCCCCCGTAACCGGTCCACAGCCAATGACTGCGCGGAGGCTGTAGACGTATGCAAAGTGGGTGGGGGAAGTCACTATGCAAAGTAGACCACGCCCCCTGGAGTGGGGGACAGGTAAATCATCTTCGATAGATGCTGTGACCGATGCACCGGCGGCCATTTTGTGCATCCGATGCACTTGACAAAAACAAGATTCGACCGTTGAATACGCAACTAGTCTGTCCGTTACTGGCCACTTATAGGATGATTGGAAGCTAATATGTTGAAGAAGGATGAAAAAGAGTTTGGTTCTTGAGAATGTTTTTACTCCAGTGTTAAAAATATGTATCTAACGATGCTGAAGATATTTGTTACATTTGGAAATGGAACCATGAATAATTCTTTTCAAACTATACGTCTAGCAATAGAGAGTGTTATGATGACAAAATGAGTATAACCATTGACTATATACCATAACGTGTAACCTATCTCATATAGTAATAATTTTAGCGAAGGTTAAGAATGGTAAAATACGTCATCGGACCGAATTCGATCTTTCTTATCAAATTGTGTACGATCCCCGGTGTATAATGAAAACACATCTCAATATGGCAAGGACAATTAACTGATCAGTATTGATCTACTCAGCATATCGTTTGTACCATAGCTACCAATATTGTTATGAAAGGTTGCGTAATGCACTCTATGACATTAACCAGAAGTGGTGTGAAGTTTTGAAACAAAGATAAAACTCCATGAAACGTGGTTTCTAATATTTTACACCAACAAACGAGTCTTACATTTCCATATAATATAGCAAATATATGGACCCTACTTAGCTATTTTTCCAAAGACAGCAATAAAATTTACAAACTGCATCTACAGCTTCCGCTTGAAATATGGGACTTTATGATGTCTTATGTCTACATCTATATATATATGATGAAACACGTCGATGTTAGGATTTAGAAGCAGACAACTTCACTAAGTTCTTTCAATTGTATTAACCAAGCATTTAATATTATTAAATAGAGCATAACTCAAAATAATTTACCAACCATAGGCTATGTTTGTAGGAGAGACAATTTTAACAAATGCTTTTAAGTTTATTGAAGTCTTTAATTATATTAATAAAAAAAATTTATTTGTTATAAGTGCTTTTCTCACGTAGTACAGTTATAGAGTAATACTATCAGTGCACACTGAAAATTAGGTTTGAAAAGAGAAGAACACATTTAGTCCACACAGTTCTGGTGATACATCAAAATTACACCAAACCACCCTCAGATTTAAGAACAGTATACAAAAATTGCAATGTACAAAGTCGATGCTATCACTTCACATACAAATGGAATAACTACAGACTTATATAATTGTGATATTCCGAAAGTGTCAATAGTACATCAGCACTACAATGAACTAAAATGACGTTTTGAGAATTGTATACATCATATTTCTTGTTATGTGTTTAGATAGTTGTATATAGCTATTACAAATTAAAAAAAAAACTAGTATAAAATGTTATAACATAGTTTACATTTATTTACATTACCACGAACAAGATTGCTATCGCAGCGTTAGGTCTGTTAATTTCTCACTCACGGTATAAAGTTGTTTCTGTAATTGTCAGATCAGTAAACTAATTGCTAAAGCTGTTACAGGCTAAAATATTAATTGGTATAATGTATAACACAGAAATCCAAAGCAATGAAAATCATCATATTGAACCGTGACAGGTTTTTTTTATTATTTCCAATTCTGAATCCACTTGACGGATTTTTATGATATTTGTGTTGAAAGAAAGATAATTTTTTATGAGTCTTTAGAACTAAGGAATGTCGAAGCAATATTAGGGTTTCAGTTTTTTTTTAGAAATTTAGTTTAAATTTTTAAAAGGTCTAGCAGCCGACGCTAACATTATAACCTACCTTTTGGTATATGTAATGCAATTTGCCTAACGTAACAGCTGTAAACATTCAGCGTGTGTGACACAAATTCAGCATTTGGGTAATAATGACATAATAGTATTTACTTATTTATACTATGTTATTTATACATTGCTATGTGCAATGTGATAATCACCGAATGGTTCATTTATTCGGCAAGAGGATCACAGATTATTTCAATATACATAGTTAAAAACTAGATGTTCTAATTTATTTTTAAAGCAGTCTTTAAAATCTTAAATTTGTCATTGATTATAGAAAATAAGAAAGATTCCATAACCATTGCTGTATACGAATCGAAGCTCTCGAGTCTTCAAAAGAAAGCTTATAAAATTATTTTACAACACGACTTTTTGAGGAAAGGTTGAGAAAATAACAATGATTATATGTTTGAATTAATCTTGGCAGCTTTTTCTTTACAATAAATTTTGAACTGCTTAACTATGCTTGGATTAGGTATGGAAATATTGATATAACTATACAGTTTTAATGGACTACTCGATTCCCGTACGTAGAACGGGCCATCAGCTCGTAAATACTTGAAATGTCTTTCAATGTATACTGTTATGATTACTCAAATATTTACCTAACCTGCATCAATTGCTTTATTTGTGTACAGTGGTAATAATTTTATTTTGTTAATTAGGTGACCTAAAGGATAAATTCAATGTTAAATAAAACATACATAATATGAAACAAGTTTTATACATTACCTATATGAAAAATTATGATGCCACAAATTATAGGTTATTTAGTAGTTATGTACAATCCATTAAACGTTTACGGATTATTGTTATTTTGGTTTTAGATAAACCACTAAAGTAAAAATCTTAGATCATTGTTGCAAAGTAACAAAACCTTTTAACGAACTAAACCAATCGTTGGTACAAACTAAGGATGAAATACTTTATAAGCGTGATTTGTAATTATAAATTATATCCAAATTATATTTCTAAATTATATATTCAAAATTATATAGTTAATTAATAATGATTAATCGTAATCATACAGTCAGCTTGCATGCTCATGATTTCGTAATAAAAAATGTACCTCTAATCTCATACTGTAATACGAGGAAGTTTTGCTTAAACCATTGACTATAAATGCTAAAACTTGCATCTCATGATCAGAGCTAAAATGTCCTTGGTTGCAACAACGAATTACTTTCAGAGTCTAATTTATATTTTAAAGGAACAGGTTTTTAATTATTCATGTAAACCAATGCATTGGATGATACATGACGAAATCTCTAAATCAAGCTCTTGTAAGCATAACTGTTTTTAAATTGTGTTTTCATACATTTGATGATTGATATTTTATTACTT
This sequence comes from Macrosteles quadrilineatus, assembly GCF_028750875.1. Taxonomy (NCBI): domain Eukaryota; kingdom Metazoa; phylum Arthropoda; class Insecta; order Hemiptera; family Cicadellidae; genus Macrosteles; species Macrosteles quadrilineatus. The sequence continues at coordinate 166,778,383 of NW_026542595.1, read as the reverse complement.
GGAAGAACAGTATATATTTTCCTCTCCACAATTCCAATGAAGGAGGTGAGTCGTTTACGTACTGAATTTCATATTTGTTTCTAGTTTTCCTTGTTTTAACCTCATTGTTGTGTCCGGTAGATCGTCGAATGTTTTAGCTTACACATTTGGTGTTACTATTGTTACATTCTTCTATTTTAGTATTACTTTTGGTTCAACTTGATTTTCTTCTCATATTGTTCCTGGCCGCCAGATAAATTTGTCTTACAACATTTTTTTTTAATTTCTATTCCCAATTATTTATTAACTGCAATATGCATATTACCGGTATCTATATAAAATTATAGCTTCTCTCCTTTTCATGTGTTTTTAAGATTATACAAAAAGTAATACATCATAAAAATAAATAATATTTTACCATATGGCTTCTTTCAAATTAGAGTGATTAAAAAGTTCGTGCTTAAGAGAAAAGCAATATTTTTTAGTTTCTTAGTAGGTGGAAAATTTTTTTTTTATAAAAAATTACTAAAACTGTACCAAAATGTACAACATTACGCACATAGTTCAATATGTACGACATAACATTGAAATATTATAATGTTAAAAGCCAATTTTTTTTGTCAAATCATTAGTACGTTTATCCAATGGAAAATACGATTAATAATATAAACAAACAAGGCATTATGTAAGGCCATTTCTTAAGTCCATTGACTTCTTCAAGACGTCCAAATTTGAGCGGCCTTGTCCAAAAAAACGACGGAGAATTCGAAACCCGCAGCGTCCGAGACTGCGAGTAAAAACCGAATGGATTTCTGGTGACGAACTTTCTATCGTGAACTTGTCTGATGATGCGAGAAAGAAGATGGACTGTCCACCTTTTCCTTATGATAAACATAACTGTCACACTTTAAACTGAAACCTTTAGTTTTATGGTCAGTAGATTTATGTAGCTTTCACTCCAGCAACTTTGTGTTTGAATCGTCAAATAAATCAAATCAAAAATAATAACCCAGGTGCATGATAATAGCAATAATAATAGTGGTCACCATGGGTTTTTGACGAACCATTTTATGTTGGATTGGAATATTGGGAAAATACCATCCGAGTATAGGCCTATTACCCTATAAAAATCGTATCCAGTTCTCAATCATTAGTTTCAAGTCATTGTCGACCTCTAGTTTTACAGTACGTACATTTTACCGGGTAACTTATCCCAGGTTCGGAGGGAATTTGTTTGTGTCGTGCATGTGAAACGTTTGTTAGGCTGCAGACGATATTTTACCAGAGGCAGATGGCTCCAACCTCCACCTGGCGAGATCTACAGGGGGCTCCTGAATCTCGCAATACTCTTTATTGAATTATAAACTACGTGGGAATATCTGGTTTTATAAGTACCAAGGTTGCACGAAATTCTACTCAACTTTCAAAGACAAAGAATGAGGTTCTGAGACGATGTTGAAGTTTTATTCCATCTCCACTCTCATGGAAAGGCTGATTTTGACATTTGTTGACGTGGTGCACAATTTCTCTTCCTCCTCTTAATAATTGAGGTTATGGGCTATAGGTGTGGATTTTATATCCACACCCAAGAGCTAAGATCAAAGCAAAGTGGTATAAAGGAGGTATTTCTGTAGAAAATTAGGTTGAGTTTGGAGAATTTTGTATGGAGAAAATCAGTTTTGACCCTGACTAAACTAAGGAGAGTTTTTTTTCTTGGTTTGTGTCAGAAGAAGCAAATACGTTGTAGTAGCTAGAACTAAACAAAGATCTGACCACTGGCAAAAATTGAATATTGGATCCACTATAGTTTTATCGTTTTTGCATTAGTTGTATAGTTATCAGAGTGTGGAAATCTTACAACCAAATACTCCCGCTCTCCGCGCATCAACGTACGACATACGCGCACGAGCTAAACCTCCAGCACGAGTACAAGAAGGGTTCACAGGCGCATACATTAACCTTTTCTGATTAAGTTGTACGGCGTGGTGCGGGCGCCGCTGTGCGTGGTTCAGCGCGTGTGTATGGTGTAGTAGATGTTATCAGCTTGAATATCAAACTGCACGACATCGTGGACCCCCGGCACGGCCATTGGTCCATTTACATACGTGTAAGCCAGGTAATAAGCGGTGTAATTATAAACCTGTACATAACTCTGGACAAGGGGTTGTGGGAAGGTTATGGGTAAATGTTGATTACGGTGTGAGAGTTTGAGTCATGTAACTTTTAGAAGAGAAAAATTTAAGGGGCGATGGAAAAAGATTGAATATATGAGTGGGTATAGTGGTCTGAGTGAGTGGTTCTGTTCTTAGATAACTTTGGCCATGACAATGGGACTGCGAAAACATTGAAACGTAACAGGTAAATTTTAAAATTAAGTTTTTGAAAATATAAAAATGTAACTTCAATAAGATGTTTAGATCACATAAAAATTGTACCTAGGACACTATGTCAATACACAGGTATCTTACATAGCCTATATGTGGTCAATAAAAATAGTAACCGAAAATAGTGGTTACAGCAAGTTATTTAAAAAACCTTAAAAAAATAAAAAATGATGTGGGTATTATTATTTGTCACGCTGATTGTTTATTCTGTTAGGTCAAATTATTTGTAATTTGATCGTGTAGCTTCTTAATGGCTCAACGCTGGACCCAGCTGTGCCTGATAATTTTGATTGCGCTCTTAATAAAGAACATAGGTGATGTCCACGTCTTATATGAATATTAATATAATATATATTGATTACCTATTTGAACTTACTATTGTTTCAAAATCTCGATTACTTCATAACTTAATGTAAAAACTCTAGTTTGTGTTTCATAATCGATAATAAATTATATTAGCTGTGTAGGAAAACATTAAAATTTGATGCTAAAATGCTCAAACTTTGTGCGGTTTTTATGATAACGTGTACAAAAATTTCCTATTTAAACGGTACAGAATAAAACAGTAAAGTCTCTTGGAGTTGGAGAAAAATACATAAATATATCATTACCATTGCAAACATGTACATTGTAAACATTACCCGTTAGTGCTCTATTGATTGAAAATATATTTTGCCTTTAGTCTGTCTCCAAGACATGATATATTTAGACATTTAAATACTTTGCCTTTGGACTGGCTCTAACACATGTTTTGGGGTTTTAGAATATTAACAGGTGTTTGATTATTATTGTTTTTGTTTATGTTTTGTGTTCATGGTGGAATTAATAAAAACTGTTGTTCTCAAAGTGATCTACCAATCAATGTTAGCAGTTTACTCGAAGTGATGATCTATCGTGACTAACTATGTCAACCTAGCTCAAGATTTTCATACCTCAAGAATTGAAGCTTTACTAGAAAATAAGTAAATCAAAATTCTCACACAAAGGTAAGCTCTCCTCTTGGTACTCGAGCCTGATGTTTATTCTCACATCTCTTATTCCTTAATCTCTAATCATTCCATTACCATCGTTGAACGAAACTCCAACTTTAAACATTTCAACTCAATGTTTACTAACCATAAAACAAATTCACACATGTAATTACAATATCCAGCCAATTTGCTGCCAATTTACAACTGATCATTTCCCACTTGGTCTAACAAGAACATTAATGGACTCTGGATACAAGACCATTAGAGCATTTAGCATCCAGTGGAGTTTAACTAACATTTGGAGTGACAGTTGACAAGCCCGTGTAGGCAGAGCTAATTCGGGAGCCATTTCCAATCTACGGGGGGCAATAAGATAGACCCTTAATTTGTATCAATTCACGTTACGTTGTTCTAACTATCAGTAATTAACTCTTTAGTACTCCCGAACACGAGATCTTGTTTAGTTTTTATTCGATCAAGCGAATTGAAAAATGACCGTTCAAACGATGTTTATGGTTCGATGATGAGTGTGGGAATAAGCTAAGGTGACATGACCATTCTTATTAGTTTTGGTAGTTTGAGTAAAAAAGCGGGAATTTTGTTTTAATCCTATCAATCACCGATAACATTTAGTTTTGTGATAATTTTGTGTCTCGATATTCCAAAACTCATATCTGCTATCCAAGTAAAAACGGCAAATCTCATAGAGGAGTAGAAATAACAATATTGGGAATTTCCCCTTACGAAATACCATAAGTAATGCATTTTTCAGAATTTGTCAAACAAAGTAATAGAGACTCGTGTAAAAGTTTACCTGACTATACTTTCCCATACTCCCAAATTTAAACTTGTATTTTTTCACGCCCAGCCTTACTTTATAGGTGAGGTTTACTATCTATGTACCTATTCTGTCTCTTATGTGTAGTGTCTCTGTATTCAGAAGCTCTTTCCACGGAAATGTTAACAATTTTAAAACATTCATTAGAGATTGGTGTAACCGAGATTCCTTTGAAGGATTACCAGACCCGCTCTACTCCACTCCAAGGGACCACCTCCCCAATCAACGTCTATATCAATTATAACGTGTATGTTTATGTGACCAGCGTGTACAATAATTAGGTTAGCCGAGGCTCATCGGTCCCCAATTAGGGCCCTCGACGACGGCCCACTATTTTACTCGTATTTAAATGAGCGGCTAGCATGCGGGCGGGACGCTTATGAAGAGGATGCTTTATGGATTTCAGCCTCACTGGGCTATAAAGATGCCCGGTTTGAGGAGGGGGAGGAAGTTTATGGCTGGCATTGCGGAACTCGTGGTTCATCTCTTAATAGTTGAGGCGGCGTGGTGAGCGGTCTGTTAGAGGTTTGATAAGAAACTGCGTATGGGATGCAATGCGGAGAAAGTATTTCTCACCAGATGAGACTTATGGGTTTCAAAGTCAATGAATCACTGGAGTAGTTTTCTCTGGAACCAAAAAACGGGTAGATATAACTTTGAGATTTTTGGTGTACACAAGCATTTGAAATCGAAATATAGCTCTAATACACAACCACAGCTCATTTTGAAACCCCTCAATTCAAGATATTTCTTCACATCTGAGAGTTCCACCGTTTTCTTTAATCACGATCTAGTAAGTAAATCGTCGCGACGACATCACTTTGTAGCGATTCATTTTGTAATTGTTGAGATATGAAGTCTGATATCACAACTCGTTCTGGGTATTTTTTATAGTTTTCTCCCTTGAATAACATACCATTTCTCCAACAAACTAAATCAAACCCAAAGCGTGAAGATCGCTGAAGCAATATTCTCAAAGCAGAAGAACTCAGACCCGTCATAATTATATTGTGAAACCCCTTTTTCTAACTCGCAGGGCTAGAACTCAGGTCTTAAAGCAGAATTACTACGATAGACTATCAAGCCAAAACTAATTGTAAAATTGCCAGTGTTCTTGAGGATGATTTATCACGAATTGAACAAGTGATGGATATTATGACCAAAGTCTTGCAGAGGAATCCTAAGGAAAAAGTTCTTTGAGGTTTAAAATATAGTAATTTGCAAATAGTGTTTCCCAATTTTACGTTTATGGATAGTGAGAGTTATCTTATGCTACCCAAGGAAGTTACTGATATTCAGTTTTACAACTTCGAGATCAGAACTATGTGATCTAATTAATGGGGAATAATCCCATCTTCATGCATTAAGGGAACTATAATATTATAACATATTCATGTAATATGTGCTTTATAACTTGTCCACAAGTAAACATACATTCTCATCCCAAGTCGTCGTGCATCTTGTGTACTAAACAGAAATAAAACAGTAATTGTGGAAATGTGTGAAATAAAATGGGCTTATTTCAAATTCTTCTAACCTTAAAAACAAAAGCAAATAGTTACTCAAACTGTGCATGAATAAATAAGTTACACGCAGAGTTTATTTACATTCATTTCACACTGCTCTAATAAAAATAACAAGCGTTAAAAAGACTAAAGCATTTTCTAAATTTTCAGGAACAACTAGGCAATATGCATACTGCACTTAAATTGCCTATCCAGGAAATGAAGGCAGCGCACTCATTTTTTGACCCTATATACATCTTTTGCTTATAGCTATGCTAAAGTCAATATTAAAGGTAAAGTGATTTACCTTTTGATGCTCCAATGTTCAACTACTTATTTATGAGATTTTAATATTTCTCCAAAATCAAGTTTAAGTGATTAAACCCATGATCTTAGGAAGGTGTGATATTCTTGAATATTCCAATAATATCCTACCTTAAATGTGGTGATTTTTTTGGTTTAGTTGTCTGCCTTGAGCGGGCGTAAATAGTTGCATTTGGTCTGTAAAAAAGGGGGGATATGATGGAAGAGATCAAAAATTGTGCAGGAATTGAAAAATAACTATATAGCATATGAATAACGATATAAAAGTTATAAACAAATAAATTAACTTATTAGATCGACCAGGGCCACAAAAGGCCTTAAACATCACAATTATAAGCGTACTACTGTATAACTACCGTACCAGAAAGCACGCGAAGCACATTAACCGAATCCATTAAATTACCATTGTCCATTTTACATTATTAAAAACTGCATGTAGTATCGCAAGGGGGAGGGGGAGGGGGTATAAGATAATTGAAAACGAGCATTTGCGTGCAGCGGGCCGCGGCGGCTCAAAGAACCAAGTTTATGGCTCCGATTGAAGCCCAACTGGGTTTTGAATACGTTTTGATTTACAACGGCCGTCGCAGCACGAACGTGGCTTTTAATTTTACTGGTAAATTGATTCTGAATAATTAGCCGCAGTTCCCAGATATTCCAGCTGATTTAAATGTGGTGACTTCTTTGGTTTTGTCTGCCTTGAAGCGTAAATAGTTACTTTTGGCCTGTAAAAAAGCCCCATGATGGAAGAGGTGAAAAATTGAGAAGGAACATTGATTGTATTTAAAGCGTTTTTCTTAAACTACGCCAGTGAAAAGAAAGAATGACTAACGTTTTTTAGCGGTACAAACTCCTCTTGTGTTTGTGGATGTGCCATAATTGGACCACTCCCCTCTTACGTCGAAGTGTTGGACATAAACCACTTGTCTAGTATCATGCCCTATAGGTATTGGAGTTTAACGTAGGACAATGATTTAATCACTGTTACTCAAATATTTGTATTCATTCTTAAATCATTGTTCTTGCATTTTGATTTTATTTTGAGTTGTATCACAGTTTAGTTTCCGCGTCGTCTCGCTCTTATTCTGTTAGATAAACTGTAGTTGTATTCGAAAATAATTATATAATTGCCTCGTTCAACTGTGCACTTTGGGTAGTTAAGTGTTTTTGTAGTTCTCTCGAAATTTAAAAAAAGCTCTCGGCCTACAAAATTATTAGCACACCATTTTGATTCGTTTGACAGCAGTACCGATTCATAATCATGTAGTCCCTGAGCCAGATTTGTGATTTACGTTACTTCGGCAAAAGTATCCGTTAAATATTTTACGACTAAAAGAAACTTCATAACAGCCACCATATACACTCTAGATATAGATCTAGTTGTACACAGCAATGTTCTCAAATTGCACTTTCACTCAGGAAAAGTGTGAAATGATATTTCCCCAACATTTATATAATTTTTCACGAATGCCAGCGTAAAAAGTATGAACGAAATCCAACAATTTACAATAAACTGTGTAGCAACAAACAAGCTTGTAGCTAGGTATGCTTGTGCAAGTGGTAATATGTCAAATAGCAGCAGGTAGAAACCAGCGTTCTCACAGGACGAAATGTCACCAGTGCGTGTGTGTGATGAGTGTTTACACGTGTGTTTCTGCGTGTGTGTGAGTGGTGTGGATGCCAACGTGATGCATAAATCCACTTTACCGAGAACCGTGTTCAAATGCGATCTCGTTGACATTTGCCATAAATGTTCAACGAGCAAAAAATAATGTCGATAGCGTGATTGAGATGTTTAATGTCACTGAGGTTTTCACTTGCTATCCGTTGATGGGATTACAGATTTGGTTGGATACATTATTTTGGTATTGAGAGAATTGTAGTTTTAATTAAACACAATGAGGAACTATCAAAAACTAAAAGTGTCAGTATTGCATTTACCCAAGCTGCTATCTAATCCACCGATTAATAGTATTATTTAACATTGAATATTGATTGTGAGTATTTTTATCACTTAATAATCTTTTAGTTGACTCTTTTAAAATCATCAGAAATTATGACTGTTATTAGTTTTTAAACAAGATTTGTTTATAAATAACTCCTGTACTTCTTTGCAATTGCTCGATTTCGAGCAACATGTACACTAGTTATTTTAAATTACTGATATTTTACATACGCAACCTTGATGACTAATATTCTTCCCACACTAATTTTTTTTGTCTCTTTGACGAATAACTAATTATTATCTATAATATTAAAACGAAACAGTGTTTTTTATTTCACGATTCTGAATCAACCACTCGACGGATTTTCATGATTTTTGTGTTGAAAGAAAGATAATTTTGAGAACTAGGGAATGTCGAAGCCATAATTTTAGTTTAGGGTCCCAGTTTTTTAGAAATTAAATTTTAATTTTTAAAAAGTCTAGCAGCCGACGCTAAGATTCTAAACTAGCTTTTGGCATAAAATAATTTGCTTAACATGACAGCTGTAAACATTCAGCTTTTGTGTCACAAATTCAGCATTTGGATAAAAATGTAAAGACATACTTAGGGTTGACTTATTTATACTATATGTAATGCTAATCATTGATACGTTCAATTCTTCGGTAAGAGGATTACAATATAATTAAATATACATAGTAAAATACTAGGATGTTCAAATTATTTTTTAAAGCAATCATTGTAATCTTCGATTTGTTTTAGAGCAGTATAATTTGTTTTAACTAACAGCTGGTTAAATATAAACTATGGAACTATGAGGTTATTTTATTTACTTTTATTTTTTCATTGATTATAGGAAATAAGTAAGATTAGTAGAGATAATTAGACCACAGTTTAAACCACAGTTTTAACCAAAATTAATTAAACCAAAGTACAAATCGAGGCTCTGTACACGAGTCTTAATAAAAAAGGATAAATGCAAATTATTTTACTGCTCCACTTTTCAAGGAAAGATTAAAAAAATAACATGTATTAATTCTTAATGGTAGCTTTATGTTTACAATTAATGTTTGTGTTTGTCTGCTTTAACTTTGTTTGGATTAGGCCCGGAAACATTGATGTCATAAAAAGAAGATCAAGAATAATCAGGAATCACGATTTTAAATTACCACCACAACCTCAGCCGGGTTTTATACAAAGATAAACAAATGGATGACAGATTGAACACAACGTCAACATTGACCTAGGATACTGCAATTAGACAAACCATCCTTTTATGAAATCGTGTTCAGTTGTGGTTACGTTTCGTTTGGGGGTGCCTATATCAGCGCCCCCAAACGTGAAAATATCACTTTTATTTCAACTATGAATATATTGTAGTTTAAATTAACTAATATGGGAAATTACGATGTACGTTTATTTAATGAGGGTGGGTAATTATCAAGGATAGAACTGATAACGGTATGGATAATAAACATTGACAATTACGTCATTAGCTTTACTAGCGTGTTTACTTTTTATATTTCTGCTACATGTGACCAGTTCTTTTTTTCAAATGAATGTTATTTGAACCAAACAGCTGTTTCAAAACAAACTGTTGTTGTTTTTACTTTTCTTTGTTTACACTTATTTATTTAGCAATTAATGCAGTGAAATTGATATTAAGGATAGGTGTGACGATTAGTTTTGATGTTAGGACACCAAAGTTAAATTATGTGTACTGTGAATTTTATTGGATATTATCGTTTTATTTTAGGTCGTTTCTATTCAGACCTACTGGAAATTGTGTATAGTAATTGTATTTTGCTGATAATAATTTTGGAAGAGGCAGGTATGCTATGGAAGCTGGTATCGTTGACTAGGCCTATACACTTCTCAATTGATAATTACTCTTTCTACTGCAGGCTGCAATAAAATTTGTCTTTATACGTGTAAACTAGCTGTTCTGAATTATAGGCCTACACAGTTTTAACTGACTACTCCCGTACGTAGGACGGGCTAACACCTCGTATTATTATAATTAATGAATAGCCTATTATTATAATAGACCCCTACTTTATTACAGTATTACGTAACTTGAGTTCATATTGTAAACTGAATTGTCATAGTTAGTGTATCAATGGAGTGAGATTGTCTTGTGGTATTGATCAAAATTTTTTTCAGCTAGAACCATGTGTAAAAGTTTAAAATACCGTTGATAATTAAAAGCTAGGTCTAGTTTCGAACCACTTAAAAACTTTTGGCTTTTCATAAGATTTAACTATAGATATTCTTATCGTCAGGCGAGATTCAGCTATGTCTTAAATCCAATTAATGTCCATCTAGGGTTGCGGATAAGCTAGAGGTTAAACAGTGTAGATTTTTAAATAGCCATGTACAAATCTCTCCGATCACCGGTGGTATTTAGCTATATTTGATCCCGCGACATGGTGGCGAAATCCCCTTAAGGTACAATTTAACACTCCCCACAATAAATGGTGGTCCATAAATAACGGATCATTTTTAAACATATGTCAATCAGCTGTTTTTACTCGTAGCATTTTCATTGTTGTACTGAACAACAACAAATGTCTTGCCATTTGAGTAATCATGGATCGTTGGACAGTACAACACTGTGCCTTTTGCATTAAAGCCTATTATAAGGCACCCCAGATAATTTTCACCTTCAGTCAGCTGAAAGAGTATTTGACAAAACATAAGACGTAATTTAGGGTCACCTTGATTGATCTTTTGAGAAAAACTAGTTTGTTGTGATGTAATTTAAATCGTCATGTAAAATACTATGCAAACTGGTTCTAGAAACATATAAGCAACATAATGTTTTCTTGTCGATCTTTTTGGACTTCGGAGAACAGATTCCCGAACTCTTGGATGTTCTCATCTGTACGTGCAGTCTTTGACGTCCCCAGAGGTTTATTCTTGAGAATAGGTCCCTTAGTTCTTAAACTAAACACCCACCTATAGATAGTATTCTTAGAGGGAACCGCACCAAGATGACGGACGTTGAAATGGTTTGGAAGTAACTACTGAGTTACTATCTCAGGCTCGTTTTTTAATAGGCCTGGTGGTATGGTGTTGGACTGTCCAACGACCCATGATTACTGTACACAAATGGCATTTGTTGTTGTTTAATACAACAATGAAAATCCTACGCGAAACAACAGCTGATTAACACGTGTTTTATTATTTATGGGTCAAGGGTTTAGACGAGACAAAAATCATCGTCTCATTCAGAAAAATTATAATCATCAAATTAAAACACCGCAAAACATCGTTGGCCGCGACCACGAGCTCACATATAGAACGCTCGTTCGTGTTTCTAATTACGCCAGGTCATGCATACATTAATGCCTCCCGCGGGCACATTAATGCCTGGCATACATTAATGCCGGCTATTGTAGCACGGCGCCAGTGCCCGCCGAGCACATGAGGCATGGGCCCAATTATAAACAACTCCCTACATCTGTTTAAACACGTGAAATCTTCATTGCGTCCGCTCCTTATTAATTGTTTCTATTTGATTTATATCCTTCATTGTTGTTTCAAATTAGCTTGTGGTAGCTGAGTAGAACATTGAATTCGTACTTGAGTTTGCTAGTGGTTTGAACTGAATATAGATGGAAAATGACCTTTGGTGAAAAATTGGGTTATTTGTTACTATTTATTTTTTTAAACCTTAATTGAACTGGAACTATTTTATGACATGGTAAACGAACTTTTATTCGTGTGCGACGAATTTCTTCTATATAATTTAAGTAAACTATTATAAAAACTTACCAAAACCGTGTTACTTTTTACTCAATACATAAACGCTTAATTCTGGTGTTCCTATGGTCAAATTGGACAGTACTATTTTTAACTACATTTTTAAATAATACCCCCGTCGCAGCAAACCTGACAACTAAGCGAATTTCCATTTGTCTGAATTGATTTTCAATTAAATATATTTAAATAACATTATAGGTCGAGTACCTAGGTTTGCTGCTACAAGGAAACTAATAAAGTGTGTTTTTTAAAATATTAATAGCTTAGTACAAAATAAATAAGTTTGCCAAGTTTGATCAAAATATATCCATAAACAACCGAACTACAATATTTTACAATATTCTCCATAAGAATAACATGGGAATTTTAAATTTACAATTTTTTTAATTTTCTCCGTTACCAATAACCGTACAAAAATACTTTTATATACTAAATTATTTGTTTTTTTAAGCTCTTTAAAAAGGTCTAAAGAGAAATTGGGAAACTTTGTGTTTTGAAGGTCAAAAGTGAGAAAAACCAATTTTTACCCCATAAAACCCCCCGTAAAGCCCTGTTCCCATGGTCCGATCATGCTGGTTCGCGAACTCATTCAAGTTTATCCCGCTTTACACCTTTAAACCAAATTTCATCAAAATCAGACAAAAATTACTCAAGTTATCGCGTTCACGGACACATATATATATATATAAATCTATATATATATATATATATACATATATAAAAATTTGAACGATTGGTGTTTTTGGCCTCTGGGGACATCAAAATGAAAAAGTAAATCGCTCCCGGCCTTAGGTCTTACCATGCCACCTATGGTAATAGCTACTTCCCTATAGGGAAATTCGCTAAAACAATGAAATGTGTCAATAAGAGGAATAAGATTTTTTATGATGGAGAACATGAACAATATGAAACAAAACCCTCCCCCCTCTCCCCCCAAAATTAAATTTCTTAAACAGAAAATAGCTCGAATTCTGCAAGGTTTTTACCCTAATTCAGAAATGTACAGACTGGAAAACTACAGTTGCATAACAAAACTTCCTACTTCTACGTCTCTAAGCAGTAAGCATACTCGTTGTCTGTCTCTGTCACAGTTCGCGGAACGGGCCGCGTCGTAAGCTATGGTAATGACACCAAGTCGGATCTCATTTGTTTGAAGGCTACCGCAACATCGTCCACATTCCGTCACAGCTACGGCCTGCTGTCACTGCCTTCTTGATCGTCGAAGCCACCGGTCACTGTGATGAGTGCTGCACTACCTAAGGGATGATCACTGATGTCACTGCCTTCTTGATCATTGCGAGTGCTGCACCACCTAAGGGATGATCACTGATGTCACTGCCTTCTTGATCGTCACAGCCACTGGTCACTGATGATGAGTGCTGCACCACCTAAGGGGTGATCACTGATGTCACTGCCTTCTTGATCGTCGAAGCCACCGGTCACTGTGATGAGTGCTGCACCACCTAAGGGATGATCACTGATGTCACTGCCTTCTTGATCGTCGAAGCGACTGGTCACTGATGATGAGTGCTGCACCACCTAAGGGATGATAACTGATGTCACTGCCTTCTTGATCGTCAAAGCGACCGGTCACTGATGATGAGTGCTGCACCACCTAAGGGATGATCACTGATGTCACTGTCTTCATGATCGTCACAGCCACCGGTCACTGATGATGAGTGCTGCACCACCTAAGGGATGATCACTGATGTCACTGCCTTCTTGATCGTCAAAGCGACCGGTCACTGATGATGAGTGCTGCACCACCTAAGGGATGATCACTGATGTCACTGTCTTCATGATCGTCACAGCCACCGGTCACTGATGATGAGTGCTGCACCACCTAAGGGATGATCACTGATGTCACTGTCTTCATTATCGTCACAGCCACCGGTCACTGATGATGAGTGCTGCACCACCTAAGGGATGATCACTGATGTCACTGTCTTCATGATCGTCACAGCCACCGGTCACTGATGATGAGTGCTGCACCACCTAAGGGATGATCACTGATGTCACTGTCTTCATTATCGTCACAGCCACCGGTCACTGATGATGAGTGCTGCACTACCTAAGGGATGATCACTGATGTCACTACCTTCATGATCGTCGCAGCCACCGGTCACTGATGATGAGTGCTGCACCACCTAAGGGATGATCACTGATGTCACTGCCTACTTGATCGTCACAGCCATCGGTCACTGATGATGTGTGCTGCACTACCTAAGGGATGATCACTGATGTCACTGCCTTCTTGATCATCGCAGCCACCGGTCACTGATGATGAGTGTGCACTATCAAATGGATGATCACTGATGTAACTCACTGATGATCACTGATGATGAGTGCTGCACTACCTAAGGGATGATCACTGATGTCACAGCTTACTTGATTATCACAGCCACCGTTCACTGCATTTGATCTTTGCTTCGATAACTAGGAGATGACCACTGTTTTTACTGCCTTCTAATTTACTGGTTTTTACTGTAATGATTTTTGCTGTTTCAGGAAGTGAAATGTAAAAACAATTCTAGTGTATTTTCGATTCTTTCAGCCATATACCGCTTCTGTTTATCTAGCTAAGATTTGTTTTACTAATCCTTGCACTTTAATATATACTGCAATGTGGATACGGTATCGTCCACGTTCTGTTTAAACATATTTGATAACATTTCCAATTATGTACGCCCTTACACATAAATTGCGATGACACTCAAACGATATGATCTTTCGCTGCTTTAATAACCAGTAGTGTTCATCATCCTCATACAAAACTAAATGCAATTAATCATTGTGCACTCAGCTAGTCTGCTCGTACGTTATGAATCATAAATAAATTTATACGTAGCTACAATGTATGATATCTCACAGATTGCATCTTATAACGGTGCTCCAGTGGCGGAAACTTATAATATCTCCATCGAAATCGAGCTGGAGAAACGCGTTAAACGCTACGTAAACATAAACAATACTCAGAAATGGGCGTGGTTGGGCATTAATGTCGTTAAAATTGAGCTATGGACTATGGAGCTTCTAATGACCATTCCGACATAAAATATATCCATCCGTTAGCATATCGTGGTTACCTAATTAGTTTAATTGCGTTTTAACAGGCGGGTATGCTGATTTGATAATTACATTTGGCGGAATACGAAGCCTATCTAACGAGGGGAAGGTTTTGGAGGGAGATTTAACATACAGCAGACATGTTTATTGTTTATGCTAATCGTTCTTTGTTGATACTGGTGTTACACTTGCTACGTAGTAATTGGTTATATGTAAATACACGGGAATTAAACACGGGGAAATGATCCGTTGACGCTGTTACAATGGCAGATACTGATGTTGTCTTCTACGACTATAAATTGTTTTATCATTTTAGCTTGATGCGATCCTTAATGAACTTAAATGTGAAACAAATGTAAATAAACGTAGCTAGATATACGACTTGAGGGGTGAAAGACCTTGTATGGTTTTGATGGGACAAGTGTTTAATGAGGTATTGAATTTATTATAAGACTTCAAGACTAATTAGGAAACATGCAAAACTTTAAATAGCTTTAAATAACTTTAAAACCTTTTACCTAAGGTGATTGCAGTTGTAAAGATTTTAAGACAATAGCCTACGAAATCTTAAGACAAAAATGATTGAACTATTGATTAATTGAAATCCTTAAAAACGCCTTTATACTAGACCTTCCTTAATTATAAGAGTCTATTCTTCCTTTGGTATTAGGTTTAAAATATTTCATACTGTTTTACTGAACTAATGTTTGAATTTACTTTAATCCTCCAGAATATGTTCACAAATATTTGCCTACAAGAAGTAATAAAGTAAAATCCATAAACAGATAAAACTGTACCTAACCTGTTGAATTTTTTTTTCAAGTGGACTCATAATTAAATGCACAGTTATTACACAGAGGGATTACTTATAGCTACAGCAAGAATAATATTATTAATACAGGAATATTGTGACTATTCTTGTTAAATACAACTTCTTCAAAAGACCATCCAGTCATTGTTGATAAAATTGAAATATAAAAAAATGCAACGATGTTTAAATCTACACTCATAAGGAAGTACACAGCCTTTGTTTCCACGAATGTATTTCCCGTAACTGCAGCAAAACTAATTAGTAATGCGAGAATTTAGCGATTAATTAATTGATATTCTCATGGAGTACCACTACTTCATTGATTAAACTACTGCATTAATATTAAACAAGGTTTACCATTGCGATTTTATCACCTTCAATGCAGATTAACTTACAGATTCTGCAATGTCTCTGCAATGACTACGTATTGCAATCAGCAGTTTTTAAATCACATCCTGTATAAATAAATTAGCAGTAATTAGCATACAAAATATTATAAATTTAAGAAATTGTATTTCGTTTTTACCAACATTTATTGACATTTTATTGATCATCAAATGTTTTTTTAACTACAGATAGGTTCTTTAGTTTGATTTTAATTTTTATTTTAAGGCAATTAAGGATTTGAGGACTCCGTAGTTATTTTAGTTTGTCAAGTTTTAAAATGTAGTAGAACAATTTAATTTAGATCCATAAATTTGACGGAGAAAATACTATTTTTCATTACCAATTGTACATATATGTATATATGTAATTTAATATTTTTCAGCTAGTTACTAGATATAATTTTAAAAATTTTAGGTTGACGAAAGTAAAGCCTATTTTTATCAAAGTGGAATCATGGTAATTTGATATTCATATTCTAAACCCTAGCTTATATGCCTAGCTAATTTACCATATCAACCTCCAATAGTTAAAGCGTAATGAATTAATATAGTTTGCATATCTTAGTATTTTTATTAAAACTCCTTTAAATGTTTACTTTTGAAATTAAAGCGATAAAAATACAAAACCTCATGGAATAATCAAATTTAATTCCTATTGTGTTACGTCGTGTGCCATCTTTTACTAGTTCAGTTTGTTTTGAAATAATAGTATTATTTATAGTGTTTAGACATTTTCAAGTTAAATAAAATGTATTTATAAACGGTATTCATCTTAGTGCACACTCCCTAAGTCACCTTTAGTTAAATGAAATTTTAAAATGTATAAAGTGTATTGACTAAACACTTCAAATCTTGTACATCTTTATTGTTTTCAAACGTCTTCGCTCATATTTTATTTCTGAAAACGACATTCCATACTCATACAATACAGCTCTCACAACGGTCGAGTACATAATAAAAATAGAGATAAAAGTGAAATGGCGGACGGCGACTTGGGGTGAGGATGAGGAGGCTTACATAATTCATAGCGACTCATGGACACAGAAATCTTTATTTATGGGACTCTCGGTACGAAAACTTGGACTGGACGACGAAAAAACCCTATGAATGACAGGTAGCAGGATTTACCGCGTCGGTGGACCAATGGTAGGCCGCCATCTTGTCACGTGACCTCTCATAAACTCTCGGTCTTACATTTATGTAAAGACATGCACACGACAAAGGACTGAAATAAATGTCAGTTATTGCAATATGTTTCCTCCCGTTTGTTGAGAGGAAATATATTTTTGCAGGAAAGCCTGACGTGAATTCATTTTGTTCGGTTCTTTTGGAATTCTAAATAATTCTATATATTTTTTATTTATCAAGAAACTTTGTTAAATTCGTCTTGTCACATGATAAACTATTAAGAGTAAATTTAACGTCTGGTTATTTATTAAGGTTGGTGTCCTTTTATTTTTGCATCGGCCCACATGGGACTCGAGCCTATGCATGAAACCTATGAAGACTGAAGAGGCGTGTACCTGTAGAGAGTAGAAAAGTGATACAATTAGGCCTACAATGAGAAATACTACAAAGGCGCCGGGTACGAACCAACGACATCTTCGCCAGTGGTCCATAATCCGCCACCCACTGAGTCATCGTATCATTGTATTGTTAGATTAGCAAATCAAATTTGTAAATGACGTTGGAAAAAAAGTGCAAATGAAATATGTAAAAAGGTGGTTGTAGTAATATCCAGTTAAAGTTCTCGCAAACTAAATGGGAGCTTGATTCATTATCGGTTCGCTCATCATCAATTGTGTTTCCTTGGGTTAAAAATTATCAAGTGAAATAATTTATCATAATAAAATCAAGTCAGTCAACTAGTCCAAATCACCTAAACAAATGTTCATTTTTGTTACGCTTCAGGCAAGTCAATTCTTTGGTTGAGCTGGGAAACAACATTAAAGAAGAAATCTTAAGTTTGAATACACAATGTATGTCTTGCTCTCATCGTTGATCTTTCATTCTACTCATATATACTGCAGTAGGAATGGTTTTCAAGGAGATTTAGTTATGCAATCCTGCAGATGGATATTGTAACTCTAAATCGGCACCATAAAGAAATCTATCCATGAAACTGGTGAACAAGTACAGGGTGATTCAAAATGAATGACCCGGTTTTAACGCTTTATAATTTTTATGCTATTAAACTTACCGCTACAAAATACACATCAAACGAAAAAGCAACTCAAAACGTTTATGCCTTCCAAAGACAGATCATTTAACAAAATCGATCCAGCAGAACTGTAGATTTAATTGTTCAAAGTTAAAAAGTAATATCCAACTTTTTTTACCACTATAAATTTGGAGGTTACTTGTCGTTTTTGCAAATAACTTTTAAATGGTGAGGAAATCAACCAAAGTGGAAGGTAATATTCCGAAAGAGAATCAAATTTCCTACAATCTACTAGTATGCATTTTTTTTAAATACTCAATAAAGGTACCAAAAATTGCCTCAAAATGAGAAAAATATGAAAATCCCCGTCTTGAGTGTAGACAATAAACATAGCAAACATTAAATTTCACACCTTTTAATTTTAAGCCAAATTTAGGCTACATTTATTGAGTATTTTCAAGAAATGCATAATGGTAGATTGTAGGAAATTTTATTCTCTTTTGGAATATTACCTTCCACTTTCATCGATTTCCTCACCATTTTAAAGTTATTTGCAAAAACGTCAAGTAACCTCCAAATTTCTAGTGGTAAAAAAGTTGGAGATTACTTTTTAACTTTGTGCAAATCTACAGTTCTGCTGGACCGATTTTCTTAAATTATGTGTCTTTGGAAGGCATAAACTCTTTGAGTTGCTTTTTCGTTTGATGTGAATTTTATAGCGGTAAGTTTAATAGTATAAAAGTTATAAAGCGTTAAAACTGGGTCATTCACTTTGAATCACCACATCTAACAAACCCTATAACAGTGTGTTGTATCACAGCGTTGTCCATCTGCATGACATGACAAGATTTGAGTACCCCTAAGGGTTTAGAGGCAGGTGGTAGCCAAACCATCTATTTGAGAATTTGGTCCTCAAATCATCCTGTTCGTACCAGTTTCATCCCAGTATCACATGCATATATTTCTTCCATATACATATCTTCCACTTCTCTATCCACAAGCCCATACAAAGTGTACCAGTTACGTTTCATTATCCAGATAATTTATCTTCCCTTAACGTCGGCTAATCTTTGACGCCGACAAGCGTCAGTTTATGAAACGTTGCTGTCTGTTGCGATATAAATTATTATACCCGCGACAAGGTAGTGAAAAGTTAATAAAGAACCCTCTCTCTGTCTAACACACGAAGTTGCGTATCGTCCTCTCTCACTCGTGCTCATGGGCAGTCGTGTCACGGACACTTCTAATGAAAGATGTGTTTAGCTTCTCACATAACGAAATGAGAAATGAGTTTCTCGCTGAAATACGACCGCATTACGGATGCCTGCCGCCTCGCCGAGTAATCCCTAAGTAGCTCTTCGCCCAATTTCGGATCGATTTTGTAGAGCATTCGTGTAGTTCAAGTAATGGAGTATTTCGAGGATGTGAATTTAGGCTATTCTGCATATTGCCATGGTTTGATATTGTTTTGGCCTCAACCTTGATAATCTCAAATCTCCACTTATAGACGTATGGATTTGTATAAATTATGTAACAATGAAGAATTCAGCTGAAAGACGGAAAGCAGCAGGAATTATATTTTAAAGGCTAGAAATGCACGATGATTATCAAAGTTTATACAGAAATCACACAACGTGTGCCATTGAGTGATTTAGTGGATATATTAAGAATTGTTCAAAGTGGAGGTTTACCTTTATGACAAGTTCTTTCAAATACACCATGAAATTAGGATGACATCGAAATTTCCATGTTTAGACTTTAAAAGCGGACAGAACAGCAAAACCAGGATCCCTCGCATTAACTCAAAGACAATTTACTAAAGTAACTTTCAATATTACATCGTATTTTCTTTGAAGTCGGCTGAGCTACTAGAGCATATTATCTTTGCGATCTAACCTGTCCTTTTGGTAAAGTAAAAGACCAACCCAGTTTTTCTAACAATGGAAATATAGAGACGGTCAACCAATTCCGCATCAAAATACTGGATGTGAGAAGCATGCTAAAAAATTTAGTTTTGTATTTTGGATCAATGAATCAATTTTATCCGTTTTCCTTTTAAATGATACTGCGAAAAGAATGCAAATGCCACAGGATAAGGAGGAGACTGAATCTTGAAGCTCGCCGATAAATCAATTGATGGTTCTTTTCTCATTTCTCAATTCTGAACACAAGTATAACACATTCTTCCCATCTATGAAGTTGGAAGAGGTGTCAAACACCACAAATAGCTGTTGTATTATGCCGCTACTGCTGATACAAAACTGATACCGTCGTCCGTCAACTGATTGTATTCTTTGATACGACTGAAGGTATCCTAGATCCACCAATATTTTCAGTGCGGTAAGGTTCTTAATCAGCCGTTGTGTCCTGCCGTTGTTGGTCAACTGTTTTTCGTTGATACTGTAGGGGCTCTTCTAGATCGACTGACATGGATTGTTCTACCACTGGCGTTGTTTTAGAATCAGCTTTTGATTTCCACCTCCGCTACCTCCATAGCTGTAGTTTGACATATTCTCTTCTACCGCTGAGACAGTTCTCAATCAGCTGTTGTATTCTGCCGCTGCCGTTGATGCCGTTGTCGGGCGGATGATGTCTTCTACCGTTGGAATCTTCTAATTACGGTCTCTCCGTCGCGTGACCGCATATTGCAAATGGCGGCGACTCAAAGCCCGGGTAATTTATTTGTTTGATTCCCGCTGCAGAGATTATTCCTCTCAGCTCCGATCTCCGACGCCGTTTTTGCACGCTTCTTTACTACACGGGCTCCTTTTCTTCGGTCGCACCGAGAAAAAACGTTAATTATTTTTTACTCGAGATTTTTTCCTAGTTGACATATTCGATATGCCGTTCCGTTTGATTGGTGGAATTCTTCACCCCAGTCGGTGTTTGAACTTGTTTATGTTTTCGTCGCGGAGGTTTTATGTCAGAGCCTAACAAGTAACACGTTGTATGTGATCGGATATTGCGTTCCGATTTATATTAATTTTAATTGGCTTTGATTTTCTAAATACTATTTATGAATAGTGAGAATAAATTTGTATTTAGACTCTAAAGGATGTTTAGGATAAAGTGTTATTTGTAGAACAACATTGAAGTTACCTAAACAAAGTTCATTAAAAATTAGTAATTTTTTTCAATCGTAAAATTGGATACTTTTTACTTAATTAATTAATTCTAAGAACTGTGAGTCCTGCAAAACATACAGCGGAACATCTATAACAAGTGACTCTTGATAACAAGTGTCATTTTTTAACCTCTAAAATTTACTTTTCTAGTTCTATTTTACACAAAAATTCCATAAAACTCTAACTACGCAGCCTATAAAAACAACAGCATCTCAAAACTGCACAACCGGGACATATCTCGACATAGAACAAAACCCATAACACCCCCAGACTAGATCCAACACTATTTCATCTGTTCACTAATTACAGCATTACTAAACAAGCCAAACAAAACCGGACTAACTCACTCAGATTGCAGATACCAGAAGCCCGCCCAAGGTAATTACCGAGATGGAATTAATTCACCATTAGTGAGGCAACAAATTTTATTTGCATTCATCAAACAATCGAGAACGCCGCTTCGTGACTGAGAACGCACGAAAAATGCAGAATACAATTAAAGTAGCTGTAAACAATGGGAGTAATCTGATGAGATCGACCTGTACTCTGTAGCTCATATTTATGGGGGATGCTCCGCGTGCAGCGCGTTAATCTGTGCGAATTTCACGCTACTCGTACACACGGATGTGATCTAGATCGTTTATTGTTTATCTTTAGTATTTATAGCGGTGCAATTAATCCTGGATTTGCTCTCCTGGAACTCTTTTGGAGGACGTAACATTTGGCATTACCTTTGTGATTGTGGAACTTGAACTCAAGAGTCTTCAGGATTTATTATTGTCCATCTCAAGTATTTATTTGGTACCTACAATACATCTTGGATTGGATATTAGGAGTGTATGAGGAATGGATGAGTATTTTTAGACTGCATCATTTCTTTTTTTTATTATTGAACTTTGAGCTCAAGCGTCTTCAGGATTCTATTCTAGATCTTTAATTGTTTATCTTAATTATTTATTTATGTGGTCCAAAGAATCCTGGATATGCATAACGTTGGAATATTCCCGGATGTCCGTTAACCTGGAACTGTTTTGGACAACGTCCCTTTTGGGATTATCACTTTTCTTTGTGATTATAGAATTTTTATCACACGCTCCCAAAGTTTCTTAAGTTTACCCTTCACCTAGAGTAGATGAGGCCTGCTTATTAAGGTTATTTATTTACTTAGGGTAAATTGTACGATGGATTATCATACTCTCCTTTGGATTAGTTATCTTTACGGATCAGACTTAAGGTATCTTCATGACCAGAGAGCGTGTAAATGTTTCTCTTTATTACTTGTTCTTAACGAAATATATACACAATTCAACGAAGTTAAATGATCCATTTTAACAAAAACTTAAAGAACTTATTTGTAAAATCTACCTGGAAATAAAATAAAACATTTCGGTAGACATAATTGCTCATGAAACACACGTCAATCAGACTTAAAAGATTACAACTGCGTGTCTTTACGTGTTTTATAAATCACACCCCTATAAACCATATACTTGTTCGTCATGGCGAGAAACCTTGCGCAAGACTATCCAGTATTTCATAAATTGCCCTTTAACGTCGTAATTCCTTGCTAAAAGGAACTTTCCATACACCTAATGTAAAAAAAAAAACTTAGCTGTACTTATTTGTGTCATTCTTAAATTTATCACCTTATTAAAATCAGGTGTGATTATTTTTTTGTATACTGTATTCTGTTTTGTTTATTTCAGCTTAACTTAACCAATCAATAGTTTTATTAATACTTATGATGTCAAACGGGGTGAAGCCCGTGGGTAACAGCTAGTATATATGTAAACGCTTATCAATTGCAATCTTCCACAAGTGCCCTAAAGGCTTAGTTTAATTGTGTACTTACTACTTTTTAAAATCAAGTATCAGCTGAAATATGTTATCTTCTTCCTTGTGAAATCCCCTTTTTGAGACCTTTTTAAAATAAATATCAACACGCTTTTAAATATCCCTTGGTAACGCATGAAAATGGTTTTAAACGAGTGACCTAATTTATGTGTTCTGATAAGGCAATAAGGAAAAAATAAAGACTAAAAATGTTTTGTTCAAAAAATAAAATAAGCCCTTACTCCAAACTTTTAAGCATATACAAACTCAAATAAAAACATTAGAGTTAGCAATACAACCAGAATTTTAAATTATATTACATCTTAACATTGTCTCAGATTGAAAAACAATCTAAAATTCAAACAAAATAAAAACAACTGTCTCAAACTCGTTACAATACAAGCTCGCTGAAAAAAATGTTCACGATTAAAAATCGTCGATCTCGTATCCACTTTCAACATCACACACAAGAGGTAATACAACATAGCAACATAACGATAACAAATCAGCAGCCAACAATCAGCTGCTAACAATCAGCTGCTAACGGCACAAACACAACAATGGCTAATTCGTCTCACACATTAATTTCCAATAGTTTGCTAATCTCGTGGCCGAGCCGTCGCTGTTTCCTGGGTCGATCGCCGCCATTTCACGCCCGGTGGGTCCGATCACAAGATCACTACCGAAAACTAATTATTAACCGTGGCTCTGGAGAGAGGCAAGCCACGGCATCGCACCTCGAGAATACACTGTTGCCACGCAATACAAGGTGTATTTATACTTTATACTTTCTTATTAAATGGCGACCATACGAAGTAGGTATTTTAAGCTAAGTATGAATGGAGATGAGTGTATAGGATGAGTGGCGCGATCTTGTAGTCTTGTTAGTGACTAAGGCCGACATATTCCTTAGACATTGCTGTTAATTAATAGCCCATACAGCTTATAGTGGAATCCGAACCACATTTTTGCCTTGGTGTATACGAATTGGTCTAATTTTTAGGATAGTACTGCGGATAGTCGTAGCGGACGTTAATCCACACCAGGGAGTATCGCATCCACAGTGCATGCCTATAAATATCCACAACTCGTGACCTCCTAGTAGCTGGATTACAGGACAACGCCTATTGGAGTATTGCACACGTTCCCAGATCGTATAAACAAGTGACTAAAAGAAGGAGTATGTGTTTTGAAATTACACATTTGTTGATGATCTTTTGAGTGGTTGGTCTTTTGTTGATGGATGTTTGCGGTGGTCCTTTTTGGGATACATTTCATGGAACTCAATAAAGTACTCTTGTTGTATCTATGTATGTATTTTGTTTATCTTTTTATTTCAAGGGAAGTGTAAAATCATAAATATTTAGGTTTTGGGTCAAACCTGATCCTGAATCTAGATAAAATGGTATATAAAACAAGAATCACCTTGAATTGGTAATACAGTACGGTAGTGAAGTTTCTCTAGTGAAATGGTTAGCACTAAAGATTCCTCATAGGGTTTTGAAAAGTGTAAGAAATTGTATAGAAAACATGTAGGATCAATGATCAACAAAGTTTTACAAAACAATAATCATCATTAAGTTTTGGTTTTATGCTATGATATTATTAGTTTCAATTAATTCAAAATTATAATTATTATTTATATCAAGAGTGTTCTAAACAAGTCAGTTGACTCACACTAACTTGTAACCAGGAAAATAAATATTGTACATATAACCAATATTCTGACACGGTTGTTTGCTAGTATTAAATTTGGATTATTTATCATAAATAACCACACACACAAGTTTTGCTTGAAATCCACCATGGAAAATAAAGGAAATGCGTTATTTCTATTGATTTCACGACGGTAGTATCATTTAAACACTCAAACCAATCAAGTTTTGAAAAAAGACAAAAAACATATTGTTTATTTATTTATTAAAATACATCACATAACGCCTAAGGAGTGCTTCTGCATGCAGGCAGGTAAATTAGCAAAATCTACAATCAGACTGATAAAAAATCCTCAATTCTGTAAAAACAATTGTCTAACAGGTAAGACAGTAGGTGTAACCGGAACTTTTTAAATGATTTTACCTCTTTCAGTTATAGAGGAAGCTTATTATACAGTTTAATCGTTTACAATTAGCATACTAAATTTGTATACTGAAGTATTTAAATAATTGTCGATCGTCATATTAATGTAAGCTAAAAATGACATAACACATTCCTTTAAACTGTGTTTATATATTACCACAACTGCAATAACGTTAATATAGTTTTGCAGGATAGCCACTTATGTGTAAGATTATATCTTTTAGCTCAGCAAAAGAACAATGTCCGTGGGCGTGAAAATAGTACATATTGATAATTGTTCAACAAAATAAAATAAAAATAAATTCCAATATTTTTTCATTCCACGTATGCTCGTCCAAGGTTTTTAAAATCGTTCACCACATGATATAAGAGGCAACCTGCAGCGCCTTGACGCGCTAGATAGGCAATATGAGGACAGTATGTACATTGCCTATCTACCCCTGTGGATACAGCAGACGACTGCTTGTTCATGTTGAATTATTGGCCTCTTGAAATATAATACTTTGTTGTAACTAAGTCGACAATTAATATTGTGCTTTGTGTTTTTACCATTGAATTTAAGACTTTGCAATTAGAGTGATTTTTTTATTTAAATCAAAGACATACACGTACGACACGTAGTGTTTAATTTTTTATTTGATAATTAGTAAATATATATTTCTAGAAATTTCGTCTCCTGGAGTGTTTTTCTAATAGGTAACTAATAAATCTATGATTATGACTTTTGAAACAGTTTTTATGGTCTGTGTTTAACTTCAATCAATAATTGATTGTTTTTCATATGCAAAATCCATATCAGTGTTACTTTTTATAACTTGCTAAACACTAAATGTATGTTTGAATGGGTTTGCATGACTGTTTTTATAGTTTCAACTATGGAATTTGTTACACAATGAAGCATGGCAATAAAGGAATTAAAAACATGTTTGTTGCCTTTGGCAGAGTTAAACTGCTTGAGTCATTCAAATGATTTATTGAAAATAACATCAACAAAAGCAGACAAAAAACTGTTTTTTACACAAAAGATATTTTGAACTGGAATATCTATGCTGACAGATAGACTATTTGAATCTGAGATTGTTAAAATATTACAATAATTTGTTTTACATTTGAGCTTTTTTGGGACTTATGTACCTACAAGCCACTAGTAAAGGAATTATTCTTATTGCAATGAGGTACAAATAGAAATTGAAACTATTCATAAACATGTGCTATATTTTTACAACTTTTTTAAAGAATTAATTAAATACATTTATACAATATATAGTTGTTGATTATTTAAATAAAATATATTGATAGCAAAATTTTGTAAGAAACTCTATTTTTATTCCTGCTATGAAATGTTTTTGATAACCTTATACTGAATGTACGGGCAGTTTTTTATACGAAGCGCAAATTGCGCTGGTATTATTCAATTCCCGGGGGCGGAAAGCTTTTACTCTCAATGCCGGAAATGGCCTCTCAGCGACGCCGCCTTCACCAACATAGTTACTGGACGTCCAGCTGGGAAAATCATATTCCTAAACATTATATAAATATATACATTCTATAATAAAATATATTTATTACGTAATGTTAAATTTTGCAGCTTTAACAACATTTATTGTATTAGCATTGACTATGATGAAAGGTTTTTTTTTATCTACGCCAGTGGCATTTTTCTAATGAAGTCAAACACTTTTAAAGGTTTATACATTGCCAAATATATAACCTGCCGTTCAAATATATGTGTATAGTTTTTACCATTAGTAAATACACAAGTCAATTGTATTGTCCATAAAAATATTTTTTAGACTATTTCTACATTTAAAAGTTGATTATTCATACTATATAAATGATTACCTACTTATGACGTAAACCAAAATTTAAATAAGCAACCAATAGGTTTTGGCTCCTATAGTTAAATTGACAAAAAATTAATGTTTACAATTGAAACCCTCCAATTTCCTTACGATTCCCCGATAATAATATGAAAGCAACGATGGCAAAAATTACCAAGCAAACCAAAATGAAAACTAATAGGTTTTTGTATCGTGTAATTTAAGTAATAGTGAATTAATTTTCACAATTAAAACTATCCAACTTCCTCACTACGATTCGATGAAAAGCAGCAACTGTAAACGACGACTGAAAATAATTACAGAACTAAAACGCAGCGGAGGTAACAGTAAAACAAAAATTATGCTAAACAGTGTTCGTGGGTGATAATTTGATGGATGCGGCGAATAATTACAAACGCTGGGCTGTAATTTACTATGAAAAACAGGTGATTTAGATTGTTTCCTGGGAAGTGGAATTAGTAGTCAAATAAGACATAAGTTACATCCTCGCTCCGTATACGACATTTCCATACATAAATATCAACTAAGCGGACTTTGTTTAGGCATCTGCAGATTAACACGAGCACACCGTGACTACGCGGGGTGAGTTATACGCTACCTGTTACACGGGAACAAAACACAAGGAAATTGTGGACAACTACTATAGTTGATTGTGGACTTTGAAAGAGGTTTTGTGTGTTACGTGTCCTTAAAATGAACATTTTGTTCATCGTTGTACGAATGTGACATATTCCATTGAAGTTAGTTGTAGGCCTACATAGATTTTACGGGCGTTTTGTGTAGTTTTGATGATGATATTTCATGGATAGGAACGATTATATCGAATTTGTGTGCTTTTGATATATCGTGGATTTTTTTGGATTTTAATTTTTTGTAGGATGTATTAGTTCGTTTAGAAATGTAGAGACAGAAAGATCTCGTCTCCTCGGCTCGGTCCAAATTAAAATTAATAGAATCCTTACGACTTCAACAGCTTTATCGACGAATATTGCACGTGTTGAGAAATACTACGCAATCACTTCTTCGTGGCTACCTAACATCTCGTCCAGTCTTTGAAAGAGTTCAGACCTAAACCAGCGCCAAACTACTCGCTGAATTTTGCGGAGGCTCTAAACATCAGACATTTTACCCCACTCTACATGAAAATATAACCTCGTTTCCCATCATCAGTTCCTGTGGTGGTAAAATCGAATGGTATTCTTTTCATAGGGTTTTGCCTGATTTGATAGGGGTGTTGCTGTAAGCTAAATCCATGCCAATGTACATTTAATTCAGACGATGTTCTGAGATGTTTCTCGTTACATGATGCATCTTTTTGACAACATATTTTGAATGATAGATTAGTAGAGAATTTTCATCGCTATACCGGCAATATCTCCGATTATGCTGTGACTATGACTATGTCCTCAACAATGACTGTCTAAAGAGTTATAGTTTTTCTAGTTTCCATCCCTCAATTCCTTTCAGCCCATCGCCTATCTACCTTCCCATTTGTTTTTTCTTCTCCTCTCCATCTCACCTAATTTATTCCCAATTTCCTCCATATTCCTCCTCTTCCTCTATCCCCCGAGTTCCTCCATATTCTCCTATCCCCCTCTTTCTTCTCCCTATACAAGATTGTGACATCACCGCGGTCGTTGCTCAAGTGAGCCACGCCACTCCAGTCCAGTAACTGCCAACGACCAACGACCAACAAGTAACTGACTAACGACGGGTCGATCACATCATCACTACCGCTCTCACGGCCATTATCGATAAGCGATCGATGTAAATGAGTGGTAGCTGCAAACTATCAGTTACCGCGTGGTCCAATTTGCCCCGGACGTGCCACATGGGACGTGCGCATGCGCATATTTTAGCGTAGCGACCCGAGCGCTCCTATCGTCGCGGACAGTAATTGCCACCGCGTGCGCCAGATTGAAAACAAACAGCGCCGAAGCGAGGATTTTCACACCGATTTTTCGCGGTTCGGTCTCGCACCTGTGAAAATGATGGATAAGTGGTAGGCGGCCGGATTGGCCCGTAATAAAATCGATCGAAGCGGCTTTCGCCCGTTACTTTCCAGCAGGTGCAAATTGCCTAGGCTTGTTGACCCGCGTTTTGGAAATTGTAAAACCCATTAGTGATTAGAGTAACCTTTAGAATACCGTGGAAATGTGTAACGACTAATCGAGGAAAAAGTGACTTGAACAAGCTTTTATGTTAATTAGTTAGTTTTGCCTGCCTCTAATTGCGAATCATCGATAATAAACCACACTTAGTATCCTATCACAAAGTTATTTGCCACTGTCCCAAAATCAACTGCGTCCCCTTGTACCGTTTAACTGTCATGGCGATTGAAAAATTGTATGACCAATTTAACGGACCCATCCCTTTAAATCCTCAAATATATAAACAAATTCAAAATCACTCACGTCTAAAGAACATGCGGTGTTATTTCGTAATGGTTGGTGCAACTTGTGAAAATAGTTTCTAGATCAGTTACTCAACTGCAGAGCTGAAATTTAGACAGTTAACTATACAGACTAGAATGTAGATTTCCACTGACATACTGTAATAGACTGTCAAATCTTACTGAAGACTGAGTCGTCAAAATGAGTCATATAGTGAATGGTTGCCTTTTACGAGCATGATAGGGTAGGATATCTCTACTCTTCCCCGTATGTACCAAGGATGGATTTTAAATCTAGATTTGGCTAATAACCGAATCCATTGTGTTTTGCAAATCATTCTTTTCTTAAAGGCCATTTGCACATACATATTTTAAACCGAAAAATGTGGCAACAGATACACCTTTCAAACTATCGACCCATCACTCGTAAATTAATCCTCGTTTTGCAAATTACAAATTGGAAGTTTCTAACCATTTGCTACATGTAATGGCCACTGTGAGACCGAAGTGAGATGAGATCCTGGGCGATTTGTCAGGACGAAATAAGTCGTCGATAACGAGAAGGTTGGGGCGTTAAAAATCGGACTCGGTCCATCCAGTGACCCGAGCCCATCTATCTGGGGTGTCAATTAGGCCAGATAGTGACCAGGTATTGCTAAACACACCTAATGTGCGATAACTGCATGCAACTGCAGTGCTCGCCTCGTAAAGTGGCAGCCGTGCGAGAAACAGGTTTATAGCTTTGCATATCCGTGGAGAAAGCCACTGAATATTAGTGCAGGGATGCATGAAGAAACTGCAACGCGGGTGGTTGATGTGTTCTTGGTTGTAGTTCAGTTTGAATTAATGTAAAAAAGGATCTGGAAATATTGCACAACGTTATTGGATGACGATTTGTTTTTAAAAGGAAATTAATTACTTTTCAAGTTAATCCATCAATGGTTGGATTCATTATTTGTCATGGTTGGAGCAAAACAGGGTCTAGTGTACGGTCAGGACCGATTGGACTATTTTATCATCATTAACTTAAATCCTAAAAACTTACAAATATGAAATAGTTTTGTCGAATGATGTAAAAATCTGGTTCAACTTTTTTACTGTATGGAAATTTTAATTTTCCTAAAAATGAAATGATGAAGCATTTAGAAACGAACGATAAAATTAAAAGCATAATTGAAAATTTAATGGCAGATAAATATGTATTTTAAATAAATTTTGCACATTTTCCATAAAATTGGGAAATTTTAGAGGCGCTCAGATTTAGAAAAGTTGAGAAAATATAAAAATCTGAGAGGAAATTAAACCGTTAGAGATTTAGTCTTTTGAGATCATTACATTATATCTTCTATAGCAATTATTTATAAATATTACATGGTTGCCAATAACTTAAAAAGTATATATTAAACTGTGTCTCATTAGTAAACTAAACCAATATCCGACGCTATGTTATACTTCTATACAACAGTTTAATAACCTACTCCTCGTCCATCAGATGTTTTAAAACAAATTCAACAAGCATCTCTTTTAGTAAAATCCACATTATATTCGGCAATAAATTGCCCCACGTGGTCCGCGGGTTTAGAGCTGTAATTAAGCCATCATCTGCATCACAAATGTGGCAATCCGCTTCTCGCTCGTTTGCTAATTGTCTCAACAGTAAACCTTTTATTTTCACATGCTCAAAACTCCCGCGACCGTATCTTTGTGGATGTTCCTGAACGTACAAGTGTTTTCTCAAGTCGGGTCAGTAAGCTCATACTGTTTACTTTCACAAGAACTGTACGGCCATTTGAATACAATATTCAGTTTAACGTTTGATTCAGTTGTTTGCAGGATTTGTGCGGGCATTTTTCAATTCTAGTTGGGAAAACAAAAAATGCACGAAGATTAGGGATGTGGAATCGCATCCTCATCAGGTGAAAGATAATTTGAAAATAACAGTATTAGTACATAAGCCGGGTAAAATTTTGTTTCAACAAATGTCGAAAACAAGATGACTTGAGAAACTAACGTGACCCCTGGAAAACCTCAAAATCGTAGTATTTGATGTACTTGTAAAGACATTCTAGTTTCACCGTGTAAAACTACCCATCAGGAATAAGCCAAAAGATCAATTAACCCAGAGGTCAGCAATACTTGGAAAATTATATAAATTCTAGCTCTGTTATTAAGCGTACAAAAACTAAAAACTGATATGGTTATGCTGTACAATAGCCTCAATCAATCAAATATCCAAACTGACATGAGCTTTGACATTCCAAGAAAAAAACAAATCAAGATCAACTCCCGCCAATCCAGAGACATTCCCGCCAATTATCGACCGTCTTTGTCTTCCAGCTGACTGAATACAGTGCTGCCAACCATTAATCTTAACAATTAATATAATTAAGGATTCCATTTATAAAATTAGCACGTCGTCGGTTCTGGTGACTTATGGCAAGTGGAGCGCTGGGAACTGTTTCAGTTGGTTGGATATGTGATTGGAAAAGCCAATGAAAACAGTTTAGTACACAACTTCAAATATAATTTTGCAATGGAAAGAAATTGCCCATAAAAAATATATTGGCAATACATTTCTGAATTATATAATGTTTTGTTGCATAGTTTATGATTGAGTAGAAAAACAAAACTACTCTTTATTGGATGTTTCTGTAAAAGATTGTTGATTGTTCCAGTGTTTACAACCAACAGCAAATTACTTCTCTTTACCAAAACTAACAGAATTCTCAAAACCCAACAAAACACAACCCTAGACCCTTTTGCCTTCTAAATTACACCAGTAAAAAGTCAAATTCCACGAAGCGTTGTTTTCGAGATTGTAAAACTTTTTATTCCAAAAAAGGGGAATCGGGAATTTCCATTGAAAATTGGCACAGAGGGCTCGTCCCTGTCGGTGCATTGGTTACAATGGTAAAAAACAATCATAAATATCCGACTGTCGCGGGACTTTCTCAAATGCGAAAAAACCGGCGGCGGCCTTGAACAGGCCTGCATAAAGTCGGGGGTCTACATTAGCGGGGCCATATTTCAAAGTTTGATCGGAGGGCTGACGGCCGGCCAACCAAATTGCTACTCGGGGTTGCTCAAATTACATTTAAACGCTATCCAAAAGTAAATTCTGCAATAAATTCAACATCCAATGTGCGGTCATTATAAATAATTATCGTTTATATTCCCTTTGGGATAATGGGCTTGGAAGCGCCATGGAGAATCAGAGTGCCCTTTGTGATAGTGGCTGGTAAAAATCTGGGTTATAATTAAAATTTGTGCTATGCCATATGGAGGGATTTAGGAGGTTTTTTCGCAAAAATGCTTTAGAAAATGGGCCATGGGTAAGAAATAAAATTGCATCTAAGATTGCATTGGAGTGTGTCAGTATTAATTTGTTCTGTGTTATAATTTTTTAAAGATTTAACAAGGTAGCTTCTAAAAGGCCAACCTGCAATAATTTCGGTTATTATTATTGAGTAAATAAAGAAAATCATAGTGAAATATTGATTTTTATGATTAGAAGAAGATTATTGAACATGTTGAAAGGAACATCACACATTCAAATATTTCAAAACGTAAGAGATATCTTATAGTTTTAACTGTACTCGAAAACTAATATCTTTTGTATTACAGGTATTACCGAAAAACTATTTATCCGAGGATATTTTCCTGATCTATTTTATATTACAGTAATTAAATGCAAAATTTGGAAAAGTTTGGTTGGTTGGTAGAAACTATATACTGTACCAAACAAATATATATCTCCACTTTCAAAACTACTATTTGTGTAGTTATTTGTTGTTGGTAGTTAAACACTGGAACAAGCAACTATCTTTAACAGGAACATCCTTTAACATTTGGAAGCTCCTGGGTCCTTACATGCATGCAGCTCCGTAGTGTTCGCCACACTGGAGCTGCAAGCCTTCTTTGGGAGGTCCTGGGTCCTCACATGCAAGCGTAACGCAGTATGCAACTCCGTAGTGTTCGACACACTGGAGCTGCAAGCCTTCTTTGGGAGGTCCTGGGTCCTCACATGCATGCGTAACGCAGTATGCAGCTCCGTTGTGTTCGACACAATGGAGCTGCAAGCCTTCTTTGGGAGGTCCTGGGTCCTCACATGCAAGCAGCTCCGTAGTGTTTGCCACACTGGAGCTGCAAGCCTTCTTTGGGAGGTCCTGGGTCCTCACATGCATGCGTAACGCAGTATGCAGCTCCGTAGTGTTTGCCATACTGGACTTGCAAGCCTTCTTTGGGAGGTCCTGGGTCCTCACATGCATGCGTAACGCAGTATGCAGCTCCGTAGTGTTTGCCACACTGGAGCTGCAAGCCTTCTTTGGGAGGTCCTGGGTCCTCACATGCATGCGTAACGCAGTATGCAGCTCCGTAGTGTTTGCCATACTGGACTTGCAAGCCTTTTTTGGGAGGTCCTGGGTCCTCACATGCAAGCGTAACGCAGTATGCAGCTCCGTAGTGTTTGCCATACTGGACTTGCAAGCCTTCTTTGGGAGGTCCTGGGTCCTCACATGCAAGCGTAACGCAGTATGCAGCTCCGTAGTGTTTGCCATACTGGACTTGCAAGCCTTCTTTGGGAGGTCCTGGGTCCTCACATGCATGCGTAACGCAGTATGCAGCTTCGTAGTGTTTGCCATACTGGACTTGCAAGCCTTCTTTGGGAGGTCCTGGGTCCTCACATGCAAGCGTAACGCAGTATGCAGCTCCGTTGTGTTCGACACACTGGAGCTGCAAGCCTTCTTTGGGAGGTCCTGGGTCCTCGTATGCATGCGTAACGCAGTATGCAGCTCCGTAGTGATTGCCACACTGGAGCTGCAAGCCTTCTTTGGGAGGTCCTGGGTCCTCACATGCATGCGTAACGCAGTATGCAGCTCCGTTGTGTTCGACACACTGGAGCTGCAAGCCTTCTTTGGGAGGTCCTGGGTCCTCACATGCAAGCAGCTCCGTAGTGTTCGCCACACTGGAGCTGCAAGCCTTCTTTGGGAGGTCCTGGGTCCTCACATGCATGCGTAGCACAGGATGCAGCTCCGTTGTGTTCGACACACTGGAGTTGAAATCCTTTTTTGGGAGGTCCTGGGTCCTCACATGCATGCGTAACACAGGATGCAGCTCCGTTGTGTTTGCCACACTGGAGTTGCAATCCTTTTTTGGGAGGTCCTGGGTCCTCGCATGCATGCGTAACACAGGATGCAGCTCCGTAGTGTTGGCCACACAGGAGTTGCAAGCCTTCTTTGGGAGGTCCTGGGTCCTCGCATGCATGCGTAACGCAGTATGCAGCTCAGGGGCGGACTGGCCCGCCGGTCCACCGGCCAGTGGGCCGATGCGCCTTCTCAACATTCCAATATTTGCGCCCTCGTTAAAGGAAAAATTCATAAAAAAATTTTAAAAAATGAGACGAGATGTATTTTTTAGAAAGCAAGAGGAAAAACTTAGAGTAAAAGTTTCAGCAGTGAATAGCAAAACATAAAGTCGGGTGTGAGACCTGAATAGACACTGTCGACAAGCGAGAGCAAAGCAGCTCTTCTCTCTCGTACGTGTAGGCCTACTCCGAGTGGAAGGCACTTGGTCTGAGCAACTTAAAAACAGCTGTCCTCTTCCCGCGTCATTATACGCCGAACCCGAAAAAACTGCACTGCGACCACGAGTACTAGAAAAATACCGGTATGGATCATAAACATAAACAAATGACGTTTTTGGCCCGAAAATAAACATTATTTAACATTGCTTAAATGGAACTGCCAAATCATATGTTCAATGCTCAGTATAGGATTCGGGCCAACGACATCATTTGTTTATGTTTGTGATCCATACCGGTATTTTTCTAGTATTCGTAACTGCGACTAAATCCGACATTGGTCGGTGTCACGATGTCGTCTGTGGTAAACAACTAGTGAAGATAATTTAATATTATTCATATTTGTTATAATATTTAATTATTGCTCACACTATATAACTATTTCACTTCAAGTCACATTTAATTTTTATCAATAGCAACTCAACTCTCTTGTAAAATGACGTTTGCCGTGCATGTAATAAATAAATAAATAGTGTGAGCTGCCAGTGCCAATTAAAATGTGACTCTCTTTAGTGAGTGTCTGATTTGTGTCTCTGTGTCGAAAGCTTCAATTTATTTTTATATTCTTTACCTACACAGGAAACATGAACGAAAGCAGTATTGTAGAATCACTACTTTTAGAAAATTTAAATAGATTTAGTGACAGTGTATTTGTTAACTTAACCATTACACAGTAAAGATTAAACAGTAAACAGTATTTTAATATGTGGCTACAGCCTATTAATTAATTATTTCAATATGCAGTATGGCACTAATTTTACCTTCTACCCAGTCTAAAATACCTTCGTAGTTCTCTCTAGGCTATTTCGTTTGTAGAAATAGGTTAGGTAGGCCTACTTTAGGGTCACAGTTTTGACTTAATTTAATGCTAAAAAGTTTAAGTCAATAAATTGGTTTTGTTCACAGTGAAAGCGTATTGTTTGTGTTACAATAATTTCATAGAAATCTAAAATATATAACTTCTGTTATTTACAGTGCCAAAAAATACAACAGTTGCAAGTTCAGGCTGTAAACAGGAAGCAAATGATTTATATTGTATGCATGCAGCTAAGCCATGCAAGAGAAAACAAAGAAAATACACAAATATAATACGAAAGAACCTAAGAAAATCATTTGTATTTTTATTTTTGTTAGGATATTTACTGTCAGAATAGCACCAAGTCGTGTGGGTAAATAGTCTAAATTTGGTAAACCAAACATTAATCAATAGCTTATCAATAGTATCAATAGCTTAGTAGTGGTTGCTTATCAATAGTTATCAGATTTCTGATTTCCACTGTTAATGCCTCTAGATTGCCTAAAAATGCGAGTTTACAGGTATAATTTTTTAAAAATTTCCCGGACCCCCTTCTGTACAGGGGGGTATTCCATACCCCCCAGACCCCCCGGTTGGCGCCTTCGGGCTGGTCAAGGTTACCGCCCAGATAGAGTACCCAGTCCGCCCCTGATGCAGCTCCGTTGTGTTGGCCACACTGGAGCTGCAAGCATTCTTTGGGAGGTCCTGGGTCCTCGCATGCATGCGTAACGTAGTATGCAGTTTGCAGCTCCTTTGTGTTGGCCACACTGGAGTTGCAAGCCTTCTTTGGGAGGTCCTGGGTCCTCACATGCATGCGTAACGCAGTATGCAGCTCCGTTGTGTTGGCCACACTGGAGTTGCAAACCTTCTTTGGGAGGTCCTGGGTCCTCACATGCATGCGTAACACAGGATGCAGCTCCTTTGTGTTGGCTACACTGGAGTTGTAAGCCTTCTTTGGGAGGTCCTGGGTCCTCACACGCATGCGTAACGCAGTATGCGGCTCCGTTGTGTTGGCCACACTGGAGTTGCAAGCCTTCTTTGGAAGGTCCTGGGTCCTCACATGCATGTGTAACACAGGATGCAGCTCCTTTGTGTTGGTATACTGGAGTTGCAAGCCTTCTTTGGGTTGCGCCCCAGTATGGCGTTGTGTTGGCCATACTGGACTTGCAAGCCTTCTTTGGGAGGTCCTGGGTCCTCGCATGCATGCGTAACGCAGTATACAGCTCCGTTGTGTTGGCCACACTGGCGGTGGAGGCGTCAGAGCGAAGCGTGCTGGTTTTGCATCGATGTTATCATAGTGGCCGAGATATTTATGGGTGGGAGAGCGGCGCGAGTCCCATAACTCATTTGAGGGTAATTGTCACCAAGCGCGGTATCTCCCGCGATATCTTCTCATTTACATCGCCGCGTGCAATGCTGCGCGCGCAGGTATTCAAATTGGGCTGTGGACTCCACAAATTGTGCGATGTGGGTGCTCCTCTTGTCAAGGAGGTTCTCACGCGACGGCGAAGGTCGATTGGTTATTGTG
This sequence comes from Macrosteles quadrilineatus, assembly GCF_028750875.1. NCBI lineage: Eukaryota > Metazoa > Arthropoda > Insecta > Hemiptera > Cicadellidae > Macrosteles > Macrosteles quadrilineatus. The sequence goes on along the minus strand of NW_026542595.1, from coordinate 166,741,078 downwards.
GAAGCTGCTTCGTCTTAGCTAAAACGTTTCATCGCATAACGTAGCTTATTTACTTAATGAGAAATTCGCTCAATAGAAAAAAGTGAACGGGAGTAATTATTAAGATACAAAATTACGTAATATTGGTATTAATTTTTTTTAAATTTGTTTTTATATGAGTTGATAATAATTTATGTTCAAGGTTATTTTAATTATCACTCAATACTGTTACCTTTCCTATACGTATGGTTATTATTTGTTAATAAATGCACATGTTAACTGAATGCAAACTGCCTCGTCCTCAGTATCGTTAATTTAACGTTTATAAGGCAGAAGAATGGAAAGCAAATTCGTGTCATCTGCTAAGTAAAATTAATGTAAATACAACCATACAAACATCTGATCCTTGTAAGAGGCAGACAGTGTTCTTGTTGATTACAACCAATGACTTTTTGGATACTGTAGAAGAAATCACAAAAATATGGAGCATCTGTAGCCTAAAAAAAAATACTCATAAAATACCAGGTAAACTATACAAAACATAAATAACATGACGATGTCACAATCGCGCATTATTTTAGGAACCAATCGAAAAACAGCTGTTCCCAACACACGGGTAAAACAAGCGCTTCCGTTGCTAATTGGAGGCGTGCAAACAAACGTCTGTCTGTCTGTCTGTTTGCGCAGCTTGCGAAACCTGAGCCTTCGCAAAATCGGGGCCATGATCCGTGAATACTTCTCTCTTCCGTCTGTTGCACGACACCTACAGTTTGTCATTTCAAAGTACTGTATGTACTTTACTTGGCAGATCTAAGTTCTGCTAAATTAATTGCCTCTTGGTTATCGTACTTTTGATATTCGTTCAGTAACTCATTAAGGGGCATATTAAAATGGAAAAGAAGGTATATTTTCCAACTCACTGACATAGTTTTAAAATGTAGCATTCTAAACCTTCTAAAGTTGTACATAAGTAGGATACGTTAAGGCCCTGAATGTCTTACATTTTGTGAAGGGGTAGGGATACTATAACATCCTGAATTTCTTAAATTTATACAGTGGTAGGGTGGGGTAATTTTTTGAATTTCGTACATTTGTTTATAAAAGATTATTTAACAGAAATATAATAAAGATAACCATAATAGGTGACAAATACGATTATGACTTTCTTCCTATTCTTGTAAATATCTCAGAGTTAAACAATGGTACTCATAGTATCAACAATGTAGTACTTTAAACAATACAACTAATGTTTTTTTAGTAAAAAAATGTTTCACATGAAGATTAGCGTAAATAATTAAAAGATTTGCGCACCGTGTAATTCCCCAATGCATGTCAAACATTGCCAAACAAAACATTGTTATCCATCCGTAAATTTCTATTTGCAAGAAGTGTTCATTATTATATTCATCTTTACTAGCGATTATTTGTTTTGCTAGCCAGTAACTAACATGTCGGTAGCGTAGCTATTGCTAGGTTTACCACTTAATATTTTCAGTGCTTACTTTCTCTAACTGCATGGTTATGAATTTACGTGTAGAATTGTCCGGTAGGGCGCACCACTGAAAAGAGCCCAAAAACTCAGGCAGACGCTTGAAAAGCGCCCGGACCTCCAAGGCAAGGTCCCACCCAGGACGGTGCGAAAAGAGCCCGGTCTCTTTCTAGAACTTTCACAACGGGTCTTCAAAGGAGAAGAACCAATAGCACAATTAAAATACATGAAATTATTTACAATATTAAAAGATACACTGTTAAAAGATACATTAATAAAATATATATTATTCAAAGATATTTACATTACTAAAAGATATAGTCTGTTTACCTAACCTAACCTAACCTAACCTAGCCTAACCTAACCTAACCTAACCTAACCTAACATAACCTAACTTAACTTAACCTAACCTAACCCAACCAAACAGAACACTATTTTCTAAAACACTATATATACACACAATTTATAGTCAGCGTCCTCCTCGTCAGGTACCTGTGGAGACCCGGGCTCTTTCCATGCTTAAGATTAGTCAACCTTTTTGGGGATTAAAATTTCGGGCTCTTTTCATGTGCTCCGTTCCGGTACTATCCCATTCTTTGTCTCTCAACCAGTCAAAAGTATACGCAATTAACTACTGCTTTACGTTACACGAGACTTTGTGGGAAAATACATATTTACGCAGATTGTTAACAATAAGAACATGTTCATCCCGTTTCCATTTTGGCAGTTGCTACGATCCTAACTATCCTCCCAAATTATCAAAGATTCCCACTATATGTGATTAACGATTAGGACATGTTTTGTGTATAGACAATCACTCATACAGATATTTTTCAAAAAACCCAACACCTATCCTGCTCCCAACCTCTCTCCGTCCCCAAGAAACACCTCTCCATCAAAGAGCACATGTGTCCCCAAAGGATTAACGATAGGACAATTAGAGTAAGTAGATTTTGCGTTAAAATTTTATTTGAAATATCCCAACTCAATGCGAATGCGGCATAATCTGGTTGCCCCCCCCCCCAAACCTCCCCTGGACCCCCCCCCCCCCCCCAGATAACGTCAGAGGACGTCAAGAGGCTGGATGTCTCCCGCAGCCCTTACATATGTAGGGGCGATTTTCTAGTCGGGTTACCACCGCCTCTCCTCACTATATTAGCTTTTTTGTCTCTTTGAATTTCACTTTGCCAACCCTTGGCGAAAGCTCTTTGAAAACTTCCACATTGCTTAACGTTTAATTTGAGAAGTTCTTTACTAAAACGTTAAAGTAGATAGCTTTGTACTCCGTGCATAACATTTTATTAAGTTTTAACTATGTTTTCCTCGTGTAATTGTTTTAATTGTAATATTGGTGACTTGTTTGAACAACATTGACTGATCATGAAGTTTGTTTTCAAATATTGGTCTTTTTGGTGAAATAGTTGACTATGGTCTCAAACTTTGATCGGCTGGGCCATTCAAAGTATGGATCTAAACCAAGTTCTCCCGAGCAGAAACCTTATCAGTTAAACCATAGAAGAAACACATGTTAAACATAGTAAGTGGAATGGGTGTGGAATAAGCAAATACTTTACGTTAATCAATGATAAACGATTTGTCCTACACAAAATATCAATTATTTGTACTTATTATTTCGCGATTATCATCTTAGCTTCAAGGTTTATTTTTTTATATTATTTTAACTCTTTTCATTCAACGTGCTGGGTCGAGGAAGGAGGGTAACATACATTTTTAAGCTTTAACGATTAGTTCATGCTGATTTGTATGTGTTAAACTATTTAACTAATTAATTACTGTATATTAGTGTAGTGACAAATATTTGTCATCTGAAATCATAATCGATGATGATCATAATGCGATCTTCAACTCAAAATGTAAGATAAATCCCTAAATACAGAGCAAATTTTAAAGTAAAGCATTCAACTCTTAATCGTGAATCGAACATTCATTCAGCATCTCCAAAGCAGTTCCTCAATTTTATAATGTCAATCACTATTGACTTTCGAAATATAAATTGGACTTCTCGACATATTGTACCACTGATGTATTAAAATATCTTCTTTATACCCGGTTACGTAAGTGTGCTAAGGTGATTTAATGGTTTTATATTATTTTACAATTTTGTGCTTTATTATTATGTGTTAATAATATACCATAGGACGATCAGCAATAAATAAATAAATATTTTATAATATTAAACAGTTCTAAGGTCTATGAAATGAAATCTGAAGGTATATGAATGGGAAACATTAAAGCTTACTATGGTGCACCAAAATATGCATTGAACATTGTCTAAACTGATCTCAAAGGATTTTAAATCTATGAGGCATTGGATTTAATTTATTATAATTGATATTATAGTGTTACCTAAGCCAATAACCTCTTTGATTTTTTAATGGAAATTTAACTAATATGGTATTAACTAGGTGAAACCCGTCGAAATCGACGGATACTTTCAAGGCTTACGCTAACTCATCTAACTGCGATAAATTGAGTGAAATTATACATATTTTGAGCATTTAGCATTGTTTAAAGGGTAATAAGTGTAAATAATGATAATGAACAATAATAATATATATGATAATATATAATAAGATATATGATAATGAATAATGAAGTGACAATAATGATATTAATTGCGTTAGTTACCAAATATGGTTGATCATTCAACAAATAAGATATTTCCCATACTTAGGAAGAACCTTTAAATAGTATTAAAACCGTATTGGTGGATCTTTTTTATTAGTTAAAAACTTCCCCGATTTCATCAGTGTAATAAAGATTAATCTATGATTTTATTTGAGAGAAAATATCTGCTTGTTGAGGACACATTCTAACTTGAAAGGGAGGTCCATCCGTCATAGTGTAAGTTTGATTTTTCCTTCGTCACGTCGCATCAGTTCATATCGTACTTCTGTGCCAATGAATTATTCTCTAGTATAGTTTTGAGAAATCGGTTGTGGGGTTAATGTTAAAGCTAAAAGACACTTCTGCACTTGTATTATTTTGTATTGTATCACACAATCGAAGATTTTTCCAATGATTGAAAACATGTATGACAATAATCTCACGAACCTCTGATAATCAGTCTAGAATAATATGATAAAATATAGCCAAAAGTGGTGAAAAAGGCAGACACCAACCCGTACAATAGATATAAGATAGTTCAGTAAGAAATAATTTATTGTTAAATAAGAGTTACTGTGATAAAAGGATTTTCCACTGATTTCGTAATGGAACGTGTTATATTGCAAAATATGACATGATACAGAAGAGAATCAATTTTAAAATCAGAAAATAAAATTGCAAATACTTCTTTTGGACAATTCATTAACTCCCAATAAATGTGTGTTGTTTAAAATACAATTCAAAAATTAACAGCTGTTTCATTAAAAAGTATTATCCACATGGACAAAATGTAAACAAATCTGTGGAGGGATCTTTTGAGGGCTTCTGGGGCAGAGCCCTAACGGGATTCACTTAGTTTTTCTTTTGGTAACTCATCTAGAGACCAAGACCTTTCTTTGGACACCTATACCAAGTTTCTACGCCCAGTCGTTCTCTCAAATTAATGGAGACAAAGTTTCCAATTAAATATTTAGATCCCCCCATGTTAATCTTATGGGAGAAAATCCAACTTTGATGGAAGATCCTGCCCAAACTAATAAAGATTTCAAAAAACGAAAAAGACTTTGCAAAACTACAGATCAGGGCCATTCATTTGACACTTTAATCGTCAAAATCGGTCCAAAAATGAGGGAGGAGTTCTGTTTACAAAAATCGGCTTAGCGTATTATATATATAGATGGTCTACTGGTATCACAGATTAAAGAAAGTCTTTTATTCTTTCCTGGTAAACTATTTTCACATATAACAGTTTTAAGTCACTCTCAATGTTGAAAAAATCCAGGACATTTGGAAAGGAATAGTAACTGAATAAAGAAATAAAACATTCTACCTCCGTTATTTACTGTGTAGTTATAATTGTTTTCCAAGTCAGTTCACTCACAGAGATAAAGAGGCCCGAAGCCTAAAAATTAACTAGTGTGTCCAATACGTACCAGGAAAATGGTGAAATAATAAGAGATATTTTCGGGTAATTAATGCAAACTATCCGCAGTAATTACTTTGGTTACAGTTACTTACGCATCTAGCCTGCGTTAATGATACGTTTACATAGTTGTAATTCACCTTTGGGGTTCCTCGAGTGCTAAAAGTGTTGCTACAATAACTCTAGACTTTCTAACCTACATTGGTTTGAAGTAGAGTTATCATCGTTGAGATCTTAGTCACAAATTATTTTTGGTTTCCATTTTATGGTAGCTATATTGAAGAATGTTCTCTAGGATCATTGACTTGATATCTACACTGGGCCATGCAAAGTATGAATAATCCTATTCAGATAAACAAAGTATGTGGAATAAGCACTTTACGTTATCAATGATAAATGATTTATCCTACACAAAATATCAATTATTTATACTAATTATTTCGCTATTATCCTCTTAGCTTCAAGGTTTATTTTTTATATAATTAATTTTAACTCTTATCATTCAACGTGTTGTGTCGAGGAAGGAGGGTAACATGCATTGTTTAGCTTTAATGACACAAAAAATACAAAAAAATAAAATTGTCTACGCTTATTACTTTTCCTAAGATTTTTCCTTGGGAACGACGTAGTTTAGTACCTTCACTATATTCATCAAAATGCCTGAACCCGTATCAAACTCTGTGTTATAAAACCATTAGCTCGTGTGTCAAGCCTTTGAAATAACTACACTCAAACACTCGATTGCCCAACAAGATTATGATTCACACAGTGTTAAAGAGTAACTACAGTACTGCATTACAACCCGTATTTGCCAAAGAAGCAACCACTAAAGGGATAATTACTGAAAACGGACTAGAAAACTATAAAACGCCGAAGAGACAAGCCGTGGAGACCATCAAACTTCATAATTTTATTTACTTTTAACAGGCGGCAAGCAGTATTTAGCTCGGCGCAGTACAATGGAATGTATTACAATTGTTGACTAATATTAGATACCTTTACGGCGAACATAAAACCGCATGGTAATTGGTTAATGGCACTCGCTAGACGCAAATAAAACCGAATAATAACACCTTTGAAAAAATAAACCTCCATTTTTATGACTATATTTGAAATGTCAGCGTGGCGGGGTTTTATGTAAATAGAAATGAGAGTTGTAAAAAACACATTCTTGGTAATGAGACTGGGTAATAGTTTCTTGGTAGTTGAGCTTGTTAGCTGGAGTTTAGTGGTGGAGTTGCAGATTTATGTTGTTTTAGTTAAATTACTCTAAGAACATAAGTCTAGATTGTGAAACTTCATATTTGGCCATTTTAATGTAAAGCTGTTTTTGTTTGAATCATTTTATTTATGACACTCTTCGAATCCCTTCGCACTTTGAACACTTAAAACTTACCAATAAGTTCAAACTGAAAGGATTTCAACAACTTCAGCAGTTGTAGAATTTTTTACACTCCTACATAAATATGATGTACAAGAAGCTCAAATGAAGGACACCTGTGTAACCAAAGCACTTCAGGAATCCGTTGAATTTTCAGTAGTCATAGTAGAAAACGCAACAAGCAGAGACACGAGAATTTTCTTAATTATCTACGATTTATGCAACGAATTTTGGTACTTTTGCCATACAATAATGGTAATTTTAAAAATGCATAGCACCAAAATAGTTAGCGGAACTCTACAGCACTTCTGAAATAAGTATACTGAGCATCTTACAACTGGTTTCCTGGAATTCGCTATTAAAATTATATAGCAAACTCAACATAGATCTCTAATTGATTTTGTCCCCAGCTTCTTACCACGCGCCTTTACGACTATTCTGCGCACTATTACGACTTTTAGAACGCACATAAAGTTTATGCAAAGCGGGACAAAACAGTGCAGATCCAATCTGGGAAAGCTAGTAACATTACTTTAGTGTCTAGCAAAGGCGTTAAGAGCCTGGAACTGGTAATTAAACCCAGTTGGGACCAGAGTAAGTGTTGTCCAAGTGAGGTTTTTATCCGGAATTTGAAAAAAGTTGAATTCCGGTGGGATATTGAGAAAAAATTAATATATATTCAAAACTGTCAATAATGCATGTTTAAAAAAAAAATAGTCGACTTTCCATTGTTAAAATAATCTTTGAGGGAAATCTAAAGAGCGAAAAGACGATTTTTTTCTTGTTTGTTTTAAGAATGGGTGCTGTAAAGGCACATTTTTATATTGGCTGTGACAGAAATGACAACCTTGTAACTTACAAAAGTGGACTAAATCATTAGACACATGGGTATATATCGGGATATGCATGTGAACCTAGGAAAGGCTAGAATGGAGTACAACAAACAAACTGAGGAATGAAGTGGGTCACAAAATCATAATTTTTGGGTATCCTGGATTAGTTTATGACCGTGGAAAATGCAAGATCGTTGATGACAATGTGGAAAAATTAGTTGGATTTTAACAAACTTGGGGGATAGTGGGATTTTTTACTAGGGACAAATTGCAGAATAAGGTGTGATCACGCTCATAGACTTTGGGATAAAGTAAGATAGTAAATACCAAGCTGTGGGATACAGTGGATTACTAAATGAGAAGCTGTAGTATTTGCAAAATCTATGAAGGCAACAAGTAAAAAATATCGGTTTTAACAAAAATTTGAAAAAACGCAGGCTTTTTGTGAGGTCTGAAATATCTCGTTGGGTGGAAACCAACGCGTATGCAAAGACTTCCAGGAAAGTAAGAGGCAATTAAAGTAAAACAGCTGTGCACTTGGCGGCGACTTTGACAGTTTAAAGGGTCAAACAGTCAAGTGACATTAGCATGGTAGTTTGCATGTCACGGCTCTGAGAGGCCGCTACTTACTACTTACCACTTCTACCGCTACTTCCTGCTACTTCCTGGCGTGCAAGGGCGAATTACGCGATGCCTACGCGCTGTGTAATGTAATGACTGTAGGAGTTAGTAGTTAGTTGTTAGTAGTTAGCGATGATCAACAGCTTTTAGTGGAAACGTTTCTCAGGCTGTAGACATTTTGGGTGATTGCACAGTTGGGCGAATACAAAGTACATTCGGTGCAAAATATTTTCAATAGAAAAGGTGTTTTCGTAGTTTTGAATCAAAAGTAAAATGTCGCATGGACGATGAGGTTTACATATGTTTTGAGCATATACATTGGAATTTATTGGTTACTAATATAGACCAGCAATTGGTAGTTTTGAAAATAATGCCCCAAAATGATATTGTGAATTTTTTTAATTTTTGCCCTCATAAATCGCAAATATGGAACGTAATGCTAAGACCTGCATACTTAAGACATTGAAAACGTACACTAGTACCTATATGTCTATGATATTATAACACTTAAATCCAACAATGGACATTGTAATTTTAATTTGTCTTCTAGTGGTTTTAAACTAGTCACATTCTTCTCAAAGCCGTTCATGGTGAAACAGTTTTTTTTTTCAATTCCAAACCTCATAAAAACTACAATTTACACAATCGTTGAAACTCGAGGTCGCAACATATAATTCCGAAAATCCGCCGAGAGGGAAAGGGACGTTAAAATTCAGATCAGCGGCCCGTAATTCTTTGCCCCACAATACAACCCTTGGCCCAAATTCGGAAATTCGTTATTTCACCCCTTCGAACAACCCTTGAATCTCACTTGAATACAAAATCGGAATTGGAATTACAGAAACGCGGAATTCTCGTTAGAGATGGAGCAACTGTCAATCAAAATACTTTTGACGCGGCCCCGCCCCAGGGTAGATTGCAGGGTTTTTGGTTTTTTACCAATCGTCACCTCCTGATGATTCGGCCGCAGCTGCGCATAATCCCTTCCCTCGTGTCGACTTGCAGGATTACAACTATGATGATTCCATCCTGCGCGGCTTTGTCGTTTTTTCCGTCTTTGGATTCTCAGCATTTCCATTCGATCGTTGGGACTGCATAGGTAAATCCTTTGATTCAACCTGGGATCTGAGATTTGGGATTTTCGCGTGTTGTCATTATTGTTATTTTTTTGATACGATTTTAGCAAAATGAGACGATAGCGTGAGGTGATTATGATATAGAACGGATAATGAATAAAATTAGTTTTTTTAGTCAGACCATGGACAAATGCTCAATGATCAAGGTTAGCCAGGCTATTAACACCATTCTGACCCTTCTAAGGGTAGAACTATCTTAAACCTTTTTCAAATAATAAAAATAACATTCAGTTTAAATTATTAACTAAACGTATCTACCCTTAAGCAATAAAATTAATTTAAGTATTTTATCAGCATACTAAATTATTATCAGAAACACAAAGGGAATGGTCGTAGTACTCAAGCTGACTTTTTTCATTGACACTGACTTTCAATATTATCTCAAAATCCCACCTAAAAGGAATATTTTCTATTTTTTGTAATAAAAACGTGTTACATTTTCAATCAACAGTAAATATCATTAAATATGAATTTCAACGAGGGTTTAGATCATTAAAATTGAATATTTGAGAGAAAACTGCAGCTATAACAATTATGTGTTATAATTTTACTAAAGATCACTCAGAGCAAAATTTTACGGTTAACTGGAGACAATCTTTCTTTTTTGCACACGTAAAGAATAGTTTATATTTTGGGGGAAAATTTTAGAAATATTTAATTGAAATGACGTTAATCTGCAATAATTAGGAGATTCTGTAAGACTAGGTTAATTAAAATCAGCAAACCATTCACTCTACTCAACCACCTTCGTAAAACAAAATATTCCGCGCAACGGAGCGTAACGGGGTTTATTGGGTGGTAAAATCCACGTTCACCCTCCGGAAAAGGGGTTGATGCGGAAAAGTCGGAGGGTGGTAAAAAATGGGCAGATATTTTGTAGTAATATTCAGCGTCGTCATGTTGACCCGGGGGCACCTGCTGCTTGAAGATAACGTGAAGGGTGGAAATAGAAGGGTGGCGGGGGGGGGCCTGTTGAATGTGAGGTTACTGGCATATTCATCTGGCCAGCTGGACACCAGAGATATGACGTATTGGCTGAGGTTTACTTTCATCGGAAAATGTTTAAGTCAAGCGAGATGGGTTTTAGGATGTGCTAGATGTTTTACAGCAAGTTTTGTGACGGTAGAAAATTTTAAAAATGTAAAGTTAATTTTAAGGGAAAATGGATAGTGTTTTGGTGCTAGAAATCTAGTCTTATTTGGTTAAGTTGATTTATTGGGTTTTTTAGGCGATTCTACGGTAGGATATAATTCATTACAATATAAAATGGACATAAATATGTTAAAAACAAAACGAGATGAAGCTAGTCAAAGGGGTGAATTTTTTGGGTGAGAAATAATTAAAAACACACCAAACATATATGATTAGAAAATCTAGGAGATGGAGCAAAGAGTGTGGTTTAAGTTATACCATTTTCAGAGATATTTTATGTGTTCGATATCCTTCTTAGAAATAAATATTAATAAGAAATATGGAATCCACAGTGGTTGTGTACCTATTTTTTTTTACTTTTCCCCCAAAACATATGAAAATATTATTCATAATTTATATTTGGAACTTTGAGTAAAGTAGGTTCATATAATGTTCTATATTTAAGGTTTCGTTTCGTGTCTCCATTTCGGGGATGTTGAATTATTGACCGACGTTCCAATAAAAATTGAGGGCGACAAAATCTGCACAAAATTCACTAAAAAATATATTCTAGTGAATAGTTGTTTACAAAATTTGCAGTCAAAACTCTGTTTTTAATTTTTTCCTTGAAGCAAGTTTTTTTTAACTCTATTCGGAAACAAGAAAAAAAGTTGTAAATTATACAGTTTACACTAAGAATGCTGATATCATTAGTAAGACTAAGGGGATTGAGGAAACTAACATGAAATGTGTACAATTGATTTGATTAAAATTGTTAGATATCAAGATAACAAGTGATTAAAATTTCCAAACAAAGGTCTTCCAATATAGGATATATTTTTGTTACAACAAGAAATGTTTTGAAGAACAGATGCCTCATTTCTTGAGATACCAATACATTCTTTCCACAAAACTATATAAATCCAGCAATCATTTTATATTTAGGAAACATGGTTTTCCAAAATTCTAAAATTATAGTTCACCAAATTAAAACAAGAAATAGAAAAAGCTGAATCAAAGCCAATTTATGTGGTCTGCAATTATACATATATTTTAAAGACAATCTTACACATGGTTCGGTTACCATTGGCGTAGTTAATTTAGTTGAACACAATTTAAAACTAACCTAACTAAAATTGTAGCTATACATCGAACGAACAAGAAATAAGAAAACAATTATTTTAACAGTGATTATACAATGTTCTGGGGAAATAAATAGACATACAGTATCAAGAGACAACTTATGGAGATGGAGTTCGATATGAATTACACACAACTACTATTTTATACGTGTTAATCGAGGAAGACAGAATTTTTTGACACATGAATAATCTAGGAAGGAACGGACATTGATAAAGGTACAAAAAACAGAAGGTATGAAAAACTTCTTTTTAAATTAGGTGTTCCCCCAATGTCGCCATAAAAGGAAAATGTGAACCACACGATCATCTTTTCCATACTACTTTTCAGGATTAAAAGATTTCATTTATTTAACACCATTTTAAAACTAACCTTCCTCAAATTGCAAGAGTAAAGCCCATTCAAACCCGCTGGCCGGTCTGCTAGTCACCTGTTAAGTTAAACTCTCACGGATCTCTTATCAGATTAGGTTTTTGCTCGTCTTATCAGTAGCCGCATCAGGTACTGTAATTATCAGCCGGGTTACACCTGATTTGCATTGGCCGGTGGTCGGGGATTCTTGCACGCAGACGTGCACGCACAACACAGGAAGTGCCTGCTATAAACTGATGGCTGGGTTTAGAATATGTAAAATGTTGGCCACTATGGCTTAATCATGTCTCTCATTTGAATTGTTCAGGTTAAACTTGCAGTCTTGTGTGTCTCTGAAGTTTGTATGGTTTGAATTTGTCTTTTCTGAAATAACTATATTGAAATCGTTTCCTTTATAGCAAAGGGGTTGTAACCTGCTAAACAAACTGATTTCTTTGTTGAAAATATTCAAATTTGGGCACTGTAGCTTAATCATATGGACATTTGACAATTAACCCATTAAACGAACTATTGAAATGTTGAAGCGTGTTAACTTCTAGGTGCATTGTTAATCGTCTCTACATGTTGTTTTGTTCTGAAATAGGATAAGGTACTTCAGTATTAAACGGAGGCCACATTTTGTCAGCGCGCTGCGGCGGTTATGTTAGGTTGGGTTATCGTAAATATTATGTGTGTAGGACTTTCCTCGCTTCGTTATGAATCGAACGATACTTTCTATTATGATAACCCAACCTAACATAACCGCCGCAGCGCGCTGACAAAATGTGGCCTCCGTTTAATACTGAAGTACCTAGGATAATTAGATCGAAGCATTTTTTCTAAAAAATATAATAAAAAAAACAATCATATGTGAAATCCTACCAAATGATAGCAATAAAAAAGGAGGGGGTAAAATGATTTGGTATCCACCGAATCCAACAACTAAAAATTATGAAAACAGTTAATCTACATACGGAAAAAAAGAGAAAAAAAAAATTGATCAAGCATTACTAAAACTTTAACTTCACAGTGTCATATTAACCAAGAAACCAATGAATAAGTAGAACAAAGTGAAAAACTGCGCAAACTATACAAACGATTTATAAATCCAATGTGTGACTACCAATAAACCGTGGAGTAAAACAATTTACAACTTCCTATGTGAATAAAGGAAAATTTAGAACAACAACTTATTAAATCCAAAATGTACCAAACAACAACCAATGAGTAGAATTAAAACTGTGAACAAAGGGATACAATTCGCAAACTTTCCTTGTGACGACGTGATGTCAAACCATAAATATACATAATTCTAAAGAGTGACGTCATCAACAGGTGATAAGTTGAGTGACAGTTGGGATAGAGGTAAGAGTGTTATAATGTAGTGGGCGATAACTCTGATGGCACAGATACCAGCTGTCCATCAGCAGGTTAACTGCTTTTAAACTAGAATATAATTGACTAGGTGACATTTGACTCCGTCTCGTGTTCTTTAGGATTTCCTAACAAACACTACGAATTGCGCCTGCGGTGGCTTACAATGTGTTACACAGGTAGGCGATCGTTTGGGATTCTGCTGTGCAAGATGTAGAATGTCACTGACGCCATCTTTGTTTAGATTACTAAGAATTGAACACTTACGAGGTGAATTCAAATTGTTGAGCTTCTACTTGACAATTAATTGGCTAATTTGGAAACCTTTTGGGCCTATAATACTGCGGTTTCTATGAATCACTGCGTTGCTGGGACGAAAGTTATGCCTAACTGTGCTTTTACGATTATGAAGCAGTTTAAATGTGCTAAGCATAGACTTGAACATTAATTTGCTTTTTCAAATCCTCACTGTCTTTTCCACCCTATTCCCCGCCGTTTATACCAGCCTAAAAAAAGTTTTAGTACATTTTTGTTTCTACAGTTCCTAGTTGTGCAAATAGGGTGTTCGAAATGGTTTCGTTGGAATAGTTTGTGTAAAAGGAATGCATTGCATACATGTTATTTGGCTACTGTATGCAGTAAAGAACCTGGTCAAAGTGTACTATCAGGCCAGAAAAAATGACATGTACCTATTTGACTACTGTTGCATACACTGTAATCCCCGATCAAGCATTGGTAAACATTTTTGAAAGAGATTAAATGGGCTGAGTGTGACAAGGTTTCGGTTGATTGAAAATTACAGTGCCTAATTTAGAGTTAGCTTGTGTTAGGAGACTAACAGTTGAAACAGAAAATTACCTTACCTAACAAAATAGTTCAGTACGTTCTCAGAAATTAGTATCGCCTTTTCAGACCCTTCAAATCAGGAATTTCTGCATTTCCATTTCGTGCAGAACCAGGCAGATGCATTTAACTTGTAGCTGAAAATAAGAATGACGTCATTGGAGTGGTTTTCGTTAAATTGGTCCAGGTATGGTTTAGATTCCCCACAGCTCTTTCTAACGGTTCAACAAAATTCCTCATTATTTATTCCCAAAAATGTGTCACCTGTTTATCAATGCGTGACATTACCAGAGTCAAAACACCGCCTTGTTCGTATTCAATGCTGCCAACATTGGATATTCAGGTTCATCGGCCTCAGGCCCTACCCTGATGATTAGAATGGTTTAATGTTTCCACGTTGGTAGCACTGACGGTCTACTTGGCGTGAACCTCTGGTCACGCTCATGCTCATGTCACATTCCGTGTTGACCAGACGTCTGTCCGTCATCTGCCACCAGCATGTCAAGTATACGGGGCGGATCTTCGATGATCATGCATTAGATATCATACGCAACCGACAATACGGGGATTTTTCAGAAATGGCAAGACTTTGACCATATGGGCGTGATAGGTCAATTGAAAAGGGTGATTTCTCGTATTTCATATGCATGCAATTTACGGTGCAGTTGCAATAAAACGAGTAATCATGAAGCTGGGCCCTAGCTTTCCTTCAAAGGTTGATACCCTGGAATAAGTATCTACGAAGAAGTATTCATTAAGGTTGGGGGTTTTGAAGATGGCATACTTGCTAACTCTCCAGAAGATCATAGATTTTATGTCATACGCACCCAACAATATCGTATACAGTAGCAAAACTGACAAATGTTCACAGGATCCTACAAACTACTTTTACTTACAGTATGTTAAGGACAAAAAAGGTTAATGGAAAAATTTCCAAAGCATGTCAATTGCAATTCCCTAAAGGTTTTTATGCACTTTACTATACACATAAGCAGAAGGAAATCTTGTAGATTGAAACAAAACGTTATTTCATGCACAACTTTGATAATTTTTATGCAATAGGAGTTAACTAGAAACTAGTTCTTTGTATTTATCTGAAAATTAACCTTCTTGACTAGGCGAATCTAAAAAAAAATTATGTCTAGTGAAGAAGGGACTTAGAGCGAATTTTGTTAAGTCTGATACAGCATTTTTATATAACATCGAGTTATATTCTACCTTTCTAAAATGGTGTTTGGTTATCGGATTCCATAGTTCCGCCTAGGAAATAAAGGGCAATCTATACTACCTATAAGGTGGAGAAAGCGGTCTCTGCGCTGAAATCCATAAAAAATACAAACGCTCCAGCTCTTCATAACCCACCACGTTTTTCTACGACGTAAGTGAACTATATCTCGTAGTTTTCGCAGTGTTGTGTTTTAGCTGACATGAATGAGCGCCATCCCCTCGTAGCAGCAGGTAGGCGGAGAGAATAAACTGACCCTAAAAACCTTCAACCTTTTTTTGTTACTGGAGAAAACAGCAAGAATTCTCCCTTGAGGGTGGGTTTTTAATAGACGGATAGAATTTTGCACACGATAACTAAACCACCCCTGTATCATTACGTAAATAGGTCTATTGAGTAGAAAAAAATCCTGAAAGATTACCAGTTATAGTTTGTCCAATGTCCCGTGCGCCCTGGAGGATTAGAGCGACCCTACTCACACACGCGCTGCCACACTCACTCGCACGGTCCGGCCGACCTGCCGCTAATGGGGTTTCTATGAATCACTTGCTAGCCCAAGTGCTACAACATCACATTTTTATAACTTTTAATTTCATCCAATTTGTATTTGAATAACTAAACTCTAAATATTATTACTTGCAAAATGAGTCCAAACACGATACAAATCTGACAACTCTAAGTTATTTTAGTTATTTAAAAATTTAGAAAATTAATAAGACGCGGCCTTTATTACGTATTCGATATTGTAATAACCATAGGTCATAAATTAAATAACAGTAGTCAGATCAATGACATGGAAATAGTTTACTATTCACAGTTAACAGTTTAACAGGTTAACAGTTTAATTATTCTAGAGATGACTTACACTGTTTGCAAAAATAAGCTGTAGTCCCATTACTTGTAATAAATTAAGTATGGAAACAACGTAGAAATATTAGTTTAAAAAGGTAAGGAAAACACGATGAACAAATTAATCTGTGTAACATATAACATAATTATTATATAACGAAGGAGTTTAACTTTACTCGTAATTATTGGAAACACGCAGGGTTGAATCCCCGGCATTCGTCATGGGCCTATGAGTCACACTTAGCGGAGAAGCGGAATCTGGAATTTGAATCCCTTTTAGTTTTAAGGGATGTAAAATTGCTATGTAAATATGCCCCTGTTAGTTTAATCATGTTATTTATATTTTTTACTTCAGTTTGCACGATCTGTAATCTAGTGTAATTTTAATTTTCTTCCGTATCGGCTTATGAATGTAAATTGTTTAAAAATGTAATCTCTTGCTTTTAACTGGATGGTTAAATGATAGATGTGTTTGTGAGAAATGTTTATGATATTTTTCTCCTTGGTATTTATATTGCCCTAGAATTTTATTTATTTATATTTTGGCATACGTAACGTTTTCGTTTTCGAGGAATGTATACGATTGCTAAATGTAAATAATTACGCTATTTGACGTTGCTATGTAAATTTGATAATGTTAGTTTAATTGTATTATTTTTTTTATTTTTACTTTATTTTGTGTTTAATAAATTCTCTACAACCATTTATAAATAGTCGAAATTATTATTTTTAAACCTACTGGCCCTAAACCACTTAGAGTTGTCATAATTGTACCGTGTTTGGACTCGTTTTGCAAGAAAAAATTTATAGATTTCATTAATTAGAGTAACAAATGAGTAAAATCATCAGTTTTAAAAATGTGATGTTGTAGCACAAGGGCTAGTTGGTGATTCATAGAAACCCACTAGCGGCAGGTAGGCCGGGACGTGCGAGTGTGTGTGTGTGTGAGTAAGGGTCGCTCTAATCCTCCAGGGCGCACGGGACGGGTAGACCCTTACTGCGCCAGGACTAAATAATCCCTCTCTAGCAAACACCCGTACTGCGCCAGCACTAGTCCAGGTAGGCGAGGGGCGCCTTCTGGTTAATCTACCCATTGGTATTGCGAATGTAAACAAACATAACAGCTTTCGTCATTTGGAATTCATATTTTCAACTTTGTTTTCCCCACTTATTATTGGTCACATATTTTTATATTGTCGTATATTGATCCCCCTCCTGAAATAATTTCAGTTGTTCGTTAGTTTTCAACGTGAGGAGTTGTAGTTGTTATTTTGTTTCAATGTGTTTTTAGTTGTTGAGTTTCGTTTTGTTAGCGTTCTATTTATTTATTTGAATTAAAGTGTTTAGTTTTTAATCATGAAGAAAATTTTGAGTGAACGGGGAAAACTTTGTTAGTTATATAGTTGAAAACGTATATAGTTACGTCAAAGATCACCCTAGAGGAACGGTGGAGATGTCCAAATAACAACTTATTGTATTTTCTTTATACTTGCCTAGCTCTTTGTTAGTTTTTTTAGTTATTTATTTAAAGTCTCCATATACATACAAAGTTAAGAACATTTTTTTAATGCTCTTAAGTCAGGAAAAATTGTTGAAATTAGTTTAAAGTCAGGGACATTTACATTAATTTTGCGGTATGGTTTGTTATGTTGAAATGAAATAGTTGCTGCAGAGATTAACAAAAGTTATGAAAAATTGGTGGCATGTAATATGTAATTGTTATTACCATTTTTCTTATTTCATTTAAAGCTGCAAGTACATAGAATTTGATTTCTTACTAGGTATTGTTTTAGCATATAATTAGTCATAAGACCTGTGGCTATGGAGATGGCAGAGGGCATATTAAGTAATGAAAGTTTTTTTACTAGAAAAACAGTAATATTTAAATATTAAGACCACTCACAGTTCAATTCATAAAATAACAGGCGTTGAAAAATTATTTAGTCCATTTCTATTTGAATACTAAACCTTGATCATACATACTTGGATTGATTCTATAGTACTAAGACGAATACTACTAATTTGATCACTTAGGTTAACTAGGATAATCCATAAATATTAAAGATTAAATGTTTGCGGTCCAAAATGTTGAACGCATTCAAGGCAATGGACATACTTTACTAACCCAAGAATAAATAATAATTATTAATGTTTTTAATCGATTATCCGGCATAAATTAAATTAAACGAGAGCTAGAGCCCCGTGTTTGAAAACTCGACCGAAAGTTTGTAGTGTGTTTGTAGTGTTGTTTTATTATAAATCTTTTTGGAAAATTGTATATTGGGAACTAATACCCTTTTTTAATGTTTAAATGTATTCTGGAATATCATTCGCCTTCCCATTAATGTTAGCCTATATATAGTACAGTATACTTATAGAAAATACAAACTGAATTTCGACATATTATTATTTCTATTATGATTGTGACAGAATTATTCACTTCAAAAATCATAATTAAAATTTTATTCAATTATATTTCATTATACCAACAACTAGAAGCAGATATTAATATTTGGATCAGCATTGTTACTCAAGTTTTTATTTCATAAAGTAGATTGAGTATTGTAGTAATAGGTTTTAGCACAAAATACAGTAGGTATTATGATTGTATAAGTCACAGAGTGTTTATAAATAAGTGGATAAATAAGTTTGATTTGATTAACACACTGAATTTAGGTATACGGTATCACACTGAATAACTCATTATTACGACAGTTTCTCTCAGAACTATTATTACAAAGAAAACACCGCTCTGGCGCAGTACAGTTCTGATTTTAGGGGGTAGATTTAAGTGCTGGCGCAGTGAGGGCCTTCTACCTAGACCCTCTGGCGCAGTAAGGGCGCCCCGCACGGGACATTGGACAAACTATAGTGTAAGTTTGATAAATCTTGATTTAATGGAGTTCCTTCTCTATGTATCCTAAAGTAAACAAACATTTCTTTTGATAATAAATGTTGAAATTTCGTACAAAATAGTGCATTATACATATTTAGATCGTTAACTATATTCAATTAACTAATCAGTTTTCAAATATATTCTAAGTGGACATGTTTGTGAAAGTCAAACCCTCATCTCACATCAATCATTGCTGTAGGAAATAGACAAGAACCAACAAATTCTGTACATTTGGAGGATCAAATGTAAAATTATCATACGTATCATCGCCCTCTTGAGGGTATGAGGTACCCTCTGGGAAAGAGTAGTCAATATTGATATTTCGAAATTATATACAGCTCTGACATTAACCAAACACTACTACTGTGCTGTGTTAATTGTAAAACATATAACTCTACATTTCGATGTTATTTTATGTAGGTAAAGGTTTTAAGAGTATTTTATTAATGTTGTAGTATGATGTTTCGCAGCCCATTGACAAGAATCAACAGATTCAAAGGAGTATAAAGTGTGGTGTACTAAGTTACGTATTCTTGCACCAACAAGATATTTCAACATCTGTAATCTTCTCAAAAGATGAGTATGTCTATATCCTTTTAAAAAAGATAACCTCAATTCCCATATATCAAAAACTAATATAAGTAACAACTTCAAAATCAGGTTTCCATAAGCAACGACCTTGGGATAGAATAAAATTAAAATGGCGTTGGAAAACAGAACCACCTTTTAAAACACTCTTTTTTCGTTTTCAACTTATCATCGACAACACTACAGTGCAAACAAAGCCAACAATGAATATGTAAAAATTGTTTAACTTTTTTCTAGGATATCTTTCCATACAAAATTTTCACTTATACGAAAAATTAATACCACTTTATAACAAAGCCGAAGTATTATGACAAAGCCAAAATAGTGCTTTATTCCGATTCGTTATCTAAAATCAATACCAGTCAACGTTTGACAAAGGCTACAGTCGGCGTAGATTGTACGTTTGATTTTTGTATAAATCATGCATTTCAAATGTTGACCCCAAAAGCCCCATCATGTCCCGCATATTAAGCCACCAGCCCCCCACATCGGGGCATGTTTATTATGTAAATGGCAGAGGGGGTGGAGTTTTACAAAAAACGAGGGTAAAAAACGCGGTACAGGACAGGACATTTGTGCATGGACCTCGTCTGTGGAGTTTTAGCCTAATGCAGAACTGGGGTGGATTGTCTAGTGGTCCCAGGGATTAATGAAATATTAATACTTTTTAGTTTCTCGATCTTTGTGAAAGAAACTATACACTATACAGTTTATACAACATACAGTAAAACGTGTAGTGCTCTGCCAAACCTGTATATAGAAGGACTGGGGTGGATTTTGCTAGATCTCATAAGGAACAGAAATGCAAATATCATTTAGATTTTCTCATATCTTGAGACAAAGATTTTACTGTTTATTCGACGTGCATCCACACTCAAAATTCGAATGATGCAAAATGTTTCAATAGCCTGTCCACAATATTTAAAACATGTGAAAACAAAAACTAGTTTTTTGGTGATTGGATTATCCTGCCATCCAAAAAATAGAAATAGAGAAAAATTGATTATTTCTTTTACTCAGTTGTGTAGGATCTAATAAATTTAATAGTTTTAGCAATATGTATATACACATATTCAGAATCTAGAGGTGATACAAATAATACAAATAAAAAATGATAATGTGCAATGCACACATGTTGTTAATAGACGGTGGAAAAAGTCTTAAGTGTTCACACATACAATTCACAAAGATAAATAAAATAAATAAACTTAATTGCTTATAACATCAAAGATAAAGGTTCCCAAACTAATACTTTGGAAATACAGTTAGTTATTTAAGTTTTTTATGTCGGATAACTCGCGAAAAATCCTTGTTCGTAATAAAGCAAAAATACTCTGTACAGATTTCCTTGATCTTTTCATGCCAAAGAGTTGTTTTTTACTCCATATACTTTTCTATTGGTAAATAACTATATTTTACTAGTCACCCAACCTGTTTTATACACTATAAATGTGAAAACTGAAGAAATCCTGACACAGCTCAATCATAAACTTCGTGTTTCACCCCTAAAATATGAGGAGAGTTGACCTTGGGCCAGGTACTCGAGGGGTTGCGAAGCTCCATCCCCTCTTAAAAAACAGTCTCCACAAAAAACATACGAAGAGCCTGCTTCGCTCGACAGCTGGTCTGGTGGCCGTTGACAACATTTTGCCCCCCCCCCCGAAAAAGGACCATCGCACGCGCTAAAGGGTTGACAGGCTCGTGCCCTCCCCCTCCCCCCTTCACCAACGTTACTTATGATGGCGGGGTAGAAATATGTAATACTTCCGTAAACAGGTTCATGTATAGAAAAGGAATGTATTTTGAGATGTAAGCGGCTGTTTATGTTGGATTTGTTTGGTTTTTGTTGCACACGTTACTCCACTAAACACCACATACAACTCTGCAATGAACCATATAAACTGGACTCAGCTGTCCCTGATCAGGCTTTAGAGGTCCTGACTGAACAGCTGATCTTAGTCAGTAATAAATTTACACAGGTCATCACACACCATTTCTACACTCATATTTGGGTTAAAATACTCACACAACTTATAATGTATAATTTATGAAATTCTAACTTTTCCTTTTTGTTTGCCTTTTTTGACAATTCTAAACATTTTTGACATGTCAAACTCGATTTCATTTTGAACTATTTTGACATATCATAAGTTTATTCTCACAGATACAAAACTTTGAATAATGAACAGAGAACCATCTTCTATAATATTAAAACGAAACAGTGTTTTTTTATTTCACGATTCTGAATCAACCACTCGACGGATTTTCATGATTTTTGTGTTGAAAGAAAGATAATTTCGAGAACTAGGGAATGTCAAAGCCATAATTTTAGTTTAGGGTCCCAGTTTTTTAGAAATTAAGTTTTAATTTTTGAAAAGTCTAGCAGCCGACGCTAAGATTCTAAACTAGCTTTTGGCATAAAATAATGTGCTTAACATAACAGCTGTAAACATTCAGGTTTTGTGTCACAATTTCATCATTTGGATAAAAATGTAAAAACATACTTAGGATTGACTAATTTATACTATGTGTAACGCTAATCATTGATACGTTCAATTCTTCTGTAAGAGGATGACAGATTAATTAAATATACATAGTAAAATACTAGGATGTTCAAATTATTTTTTAAAGCAATCTTTGTAATCTTCGATTTGTTTTAGAGCAATATAATTTGTTTTAACTAACAGCAGGTTAAATATAAACTATGGAACTATGAAGTTATGTTATTTACTCTTATTTTGTCATTGATTATAGGAAATGAGTAAGATTAGTAGAGATAATTTGACCACAGTTTGAAATAGTTTAGACCAAAATTAATTAAACCACAGTACAAATCGAGGCTCTGTACACGAGTCTTAATAAAAAAGGATAAATGCAAATTATTTTACTATTCCACTTTTCGAGGAAAGAATAGAAAAATAACAATGTTTACATGTTTTAATTCTTCATGGTAGGTTTTTGTTTACAATTAATGTTTGTCTGCTTTAACTTTGATTGGATTAGGCCCAGAAATATTGATGTCATAAAAAGAAGATTTAGAATAATTAGGAATCACGATTTTAAATTACCACCACAACCTCAGCCGAGGTTTATACAAAGATTGAACACAACGTCAAAATTGACCTAGGATACTGCAATTAGACAAACCATCCTTTTATGAAATCGTGTTCAGTGTGGTTACGTTTGGGGGTGCCTATCAGCGCCCCCAAACGTGAAAATATCACTTTTATTTCAACTATGAATATATTGTAGTTTAAATTAACTAATATGGGAAATTACGATGTACACTTATTCAATGAGGGTGGGTAATTATCAAGGATAGAACATGATAACGGTATGGATAATAAACATTGACAATTACGTCATTAGCTTTACTAGCGTGTTTACTAATTATATTCCTGCTACATGTGACCAGTTCTTTTAGTAATCGTGAGTTCTTTTTTTTCAAATGAATGTTATTTGAACCTAACATCTGTTTCAAAACAAACTTATTGTTTTTACTTTTCACTTATTACACTTTTTACTTTGTTTACACTTATTTATTTAGCAATTAATGCAGTGAAATTAATATAAAGGATAGGTGTGACGATTTATGAGTATTGTGAATGTTATTGGATATTATCGTTTTATTTTAGGTCGTTTCTATTCAGACCTACTGGAAATTGTGTATAGTAGTTGTATTGTGGTGATAATAATCATGGAAGAGGCAGGTATGCTATGGAAGGTGGTATCGTTGACTAAGTCTATACACTTCTCAATTGACTATTACAAGCTATTACTCTCTCTACTGTAGGCTACTTATAATCAGTGTGCGTCTGTGCGAATCGGCTGCAAATCTCACTTCAACGCTTTTCACATCGTAAAAATTGCAGAATTGCTGTTTTATTGTAAAACTATCGAATTTAAAATGCATATCGTATTAGCCTATGGTGGAATAAAAACATATTTGGTCACACAACATTTGTTTATAAGATGATTTTTCACATTAAAACTGCAAGAAACTTTGTCTTTATATGTGTAAACTAGCTGATCTGAATTGTACACGGTTTAACTGACTACTGAATTCCCGTACGTAGGACGGGCTGACACCTCGTTACATTTTAAAATCCATTTAACTTATGCGTACATCTTACATAGAAACGAGCGGATTACTAGTAGATACAATAATATTAAATGTTACATCAATATTATCATTTAAAGTGGCAGCATGAACTCGCATTGTGTTTTTAGAAATTTAATTTTAACCTAATTTTCAAAGTTTGTCTATATTCACCGAAAAAAGCGTCTTGGATATGTCCTACAACAATATCCACAATACACGTGCTTTAATAAGTAAAATAAGTAATTTAATTTTTCTTGTTGGGTGGAGAGCAGTTTCACACAATAATTCACAAATAGCTGCTGTAATTATTACACTATAACTGCAAAATTACAATTAAAAAATACGTTGCTTTCTACAACACAAACAGTACGAACTTAATTCTCTGGTAAGGCAATGTATTTTCAATCGTCTCTTAAAATAAAGATACAGTACCAGTTTTCTCAAAATTTATTTGTTTGATTTTATTTTAAATATAAAAGTTATATTTTAAGAAATCATTGTCAAATTATGATCCAAACATAATCGGCTAATTCAATTATTTTGCATACATTTTACGCTGACTTATAAGAAGCATACGGAATAATTAAATACCCATCTGTTATTCCCAGTCAATGCAACATCTACAACATCCAGAGAGAAAATATTAATCATCCATAACAAAGAGGGGCAGATTTTATCTGTGAAATTGTTGCTTAAAGCAGCTGGAAAGCCGAAAGAGGAATGGTCGGCGAAATCTGCAAGTTGTTATGGTTCCGTGAAAAATAACATATGGGGGAGGCCTGGGTCGGAGATTTGCATTTTGTGCATTGTTAGACGGAGCCATTTGGGCGGGGGCGCGTCACCTGTAGGGGCCACAAAAAACCTCCCCCGGCGAAACTGAAACTAAAAAACCCCCAGGCTACAAAACTGCTACACTACAACTATAGCTGCGTTCTATCCAAGCTAGTTCACAAGGTTTCAAAACCCTAGAATTTCACTTACGAATAAACTTCAATGAATAAACGTAGAAGGTTAAGTTTTTCCTATGGTGTCTGATTAATTTGCAGTTTTAACATGTAATTTATTTTTAGGATATATTTTGAGAGATAGTTTCAAAAATCTTAAAATCAAACATGTGTATAGGCCTAATCATAATTTTACTTAAAAGGTCGTGTAAAAGTTGCATATCGCCTCAATTCCAACCGAAAATTACAGTTTGTTTGAAAATGGCAATCTCTGGAAATTTATTTGAATGCAAATGCAGTTGAAAATCTTATTCTGGGCACAATTACTTATTAACTAAATGTTTCCACTATGTGTTGTTAAATGAACAGGCCCTAATCAAGCTTTTACATGTAAAGTGTTTTGAAATGTCTATTTTATACAAATTATAAAGCGTACTGTACTCGAACCACCCAAAAATCAAGTCCGTCAACAAATAAGTTTGCTAAGTTTACAGTTCTTAGCCATGACAATGAATTTTATTCTTATCAAGTACTTTACCTAACTCTTAAGTAAAATTGCTGATGGTCCAGAAAGTATAACCTTGTGAAGGTGAAGGTATGGATATTGAAATTGATTAAGTTCTAAATTCAGTCAAAATTGTTCATGTTTACGTAAAAATTAGATTTTTACTCATACAAAACTTATGAACTTTGACTGCGACCATTAAAGGCATGAAATTAATGAATTTTATAAACACAACGTATTCCAGATCAAATAACTAGTTCATTCAAAGAATGCGTATTGGTACTCAAACTGTGAATGTGTTTTTACTTCATACATACATTTTTTTTTTTTTTTTGGAATCGTGAGCATTTAGTAAACACAGTGGGATAAAAATATCTCACATCCTAATTATACATTTTCAACCTCTTCATACTTCCCCTTCATCCGCCCTATCCGATTTTTTACCGAATATCGGAATCCATATTTCTTTTCACGGAAAGGGCCCAGGAGGTAAAATAACCCCAAAAGAGTTCATGCAAAAAACCCTTCTTTATAGGGATTTTTGACGGAAAGGTCTATTTGAAAATGAAGGTTTCTCAAAGTTCCCAAGTTTTTTGCGAGACGAGGGCGTCGCGTCACAATAAAACGGATTTATCCAAAAATTGGGTCGAACTCCCCCGGGGTGGTTTTGGGTTCACAGGGGTGAGATTTTGACAAAACACACAGGAAACACCTGAAACTGGGGGTAGGTCAGGGTCATTTCTATTGTGCTATAAACTGAGTGTTGGCTGAAACTGGGAATCGATATCAGTACGGACCTGGACGCTGGTCACCCTTGTTGTGTTTACGTTGGAGCAGGAATATCCCTTCATTGGAATATCATTCGCTATTGGATATTTTTAGGGACTTCCTTTTAATTAGAACCACATCAAGGGTTTTCTAGCTTTGGCTGTGTCGGACAGCGCCCTTTCTTTATGTTATTACTGTAGTAGGAAAAGTCTTTAAAGTTTTTTAGAGTATCATCAAGGATTAGAATAACAATAACTAGGATTTCACGTAATCCACCACACAATTGACTAAACAATTTAGGTAAAGAAATTACTTTGGACAAATAGATTATAGTAAAGTTAAAGTTGAATATTAAGTTGCAAGATATAGTAGTTTTAAATTTGTGTAGTCAAAACTATCATAAATTATCGGTAAGCATTGATCCTTGTGATTGGCATTTATATAACATAAAAGCTTTATAGTATTATGACAGTTATGGCATTTCGATAGTACAGTATAGACCGTACAATGTGGCCACCGACAATATCACATGGAGGTGATAAATGATTCCAGCCCGGCGAGTAGCGATTGTTGTATGTATAAATGTATGATAACCGCCAGTTTACATAGCACGGTATACACCGTACACTGTGGCCACCGACAATATCACTTTGAGGTGATAAATGATTCTAGCCCGGCGAGTAGCGATTGTTGTATGTATAAATGTATGATAACCACCAGTTTACATAGCATGGTATAGACCGTACACTGTGGCCACCGACAATATCACTTGGAGGTGATAAATGATCCTAGACCGGCGAGTAGCGATTGTTGTATGTATAAATGTATGATAACCACCAGTTTACATAGCACAGTATAGACCGTACACTGTGGCCACCGACAATATCACTTGGAGGTGATAAATGATTCTAGCCCGGCCAGTAGCGATTGTTGTATGTATAAATGTATGATAACCGCCAGTTTACGTAGCACTGTACACTGTGGCCACCGATAATATCACTTTGAGGTGATAAATGATTCTAGCCCGGCGAGTAGCGATTGTTGTATGTATAAATGTATGATAACCGCCAGTTTACATAGCGACGCGGCGTTGCCACTTTTCCCGCGCTTGCGCCCGCCCCGTCATTAAAATCAATACACATTCTCGTCATAACCTCCCTCTCTCTCCCTATTTTTTATTGGTGGAAAATAACTTGTACGACCAATAAGAATATTTTTTAAAGTTTCACTTTCCGCCGCGCATGTCCGAGGTGACACCGCCTATGGTAATGTAGGCAAATGTGGAGGGGGAACCTCCCGATCACCCCTTCTTCAATTATTCCAGCCCTAAACGTTATTTCTTCTCGTGTATTATTTCCGCTACTTGCAATTCAGCTCGGCCCCGGGCTTTCCGTTCATGTATTAGAAAATGTTATTTGATTTATAAACATACGTGTCGGGGGATTGGCTTTTGTAATGCGGGCTTACAAAGTTTCGAGAAGCTCACGTGTTTTTATTGTTCATTATTTTCCATTGTGGTGCTATACAATGCTATTAAATGTTAATATATTACAATCGAATGGAGCTATTATTAAATTTGAAAATTAACCAGAAACTTAATTTAAATTTATAAAATGTTGTTAATAAACTTTTAAAAGGCTGTAAATATTGCATGATGCAACCCAACTTAATATATTGCAAATTTAAAACGTACTGTAAGCACAATTCAAAAACATCCTACTGTATTGTCATTTGGTTACATTCGAAAACCAAATAAGTGTAGCACTTAAACTTAAATATTATTATGCAAATATCATAGAAGAAATTATGCTAAAATTGTACTTAAACAATGATGCTCATTAAAAGAAATTATGCTAATGTTGTACTTAAACTTGAATTTAATCATGCAATAATAACAAAACAAATGACTAAATCATTATTGAAGTTTAAATCATGATTCCATCTGATCTCATATCCCCAAACAAATTGTATTTTTAACTTAGCAAAAACACACTATAACTGTAAAAATATTATTTAATATCATGCAAACTTATTTATCTAATATAAATTTTACACATAAATTAATTCAATAAATCAAATAGCCCATAATTAGTCTTTTTCTTCTTAGGCAGTTCCACAACTACTTCAGCCATTAGTTTATTTCTCCCACGATGTTTTTATTTCTCCAAGTCTGTCCGAACATAACGAAGAGTAGACGTCAGGTTTGAAGGCCTTTCTTCGTCAGCTGACCACCCCGCTGGACACATCATTAGTGATTCCAAAATAGCCCCCTCCCCTCCCCCAACTGACCAGAAATCCCTTTTGGCACAAACAAAGCACACTCGGTCCCAGTTTCGGGAAACGTCAAGGAACTTGAAGTATTTACATACGAATGCGAACCTCCCTTAAAATTAGCAAATCTTATTCTTTTGTCTGAAGGATTTCACTCACGGGGTTGGTATGACAAGGGTTTTGACCACTACCTGTTGTGTAGGGAATTTGTGGAGTTAATCTATTGTCATCATTGTTTGTGGGGGTTAAGCAGTTCTTGGATTTTGCAGTGTTTCCATATGGAATATTTTCGATTTTCTCTTAAAATCTGTTATTCAAGGTCAAATCACTCTGCATTATTAGTAATTGTGTTGTCTACATTTACCTGACAAAGTGGGCTTCCTTCCATGATTATAGCACGCAAAGTTGCTAATTGCTGCATTTTCCACCTTGCCGTACTCATTTTCTTTTGCCACACTCCAGTATTTCAACGAAACAACACCAAACAGTGTGCTTTTATTATGCACGTAATACGTGTATGCTTGAAAATAAGTTGGCAACGCTTAAAGATACTACGACTACGATCAGCTGGTGCAACGTTTCCTATTTCGTCCAACGCTTGGATTTAACCACATTTAACCTAACCTAAAACCATGTGTAGTGTTTGAAAGACTAATTATTTATACGATTTATAGTAACTGTAGGAAAAATATAATGTGTAACACGCGTGCAAAGTGCCTTTAAACTATTTAATTTCTTGGATTGTTAGTATGACAAAGTATACAACTTTTCTTCTATACCTCAAAATTCAGCGTGTAAACAGAAGACTAAGCGTGATTTTACATATTTCACGCACTATCTTAAGATCTTAAGTAGGTATAAGGAGTTAGCATGACTTGAAAAAAAAATGTAACTACTGTTATTGGTTTTGGCTGGGTTATAATTGTGTGGGAAATTAGCAAATACAATTTTTAGATTCTAGAGAAATATCTTTTTAAGTTTAAAACTATTTTCAATACAGCCACTCTGTCCCTGTGCTTGGTTACGGAGAGTGATCTTAGACTTGAATCAAAATTTCTTTTAAAAAGAAAATCTGTTATTACCACCATGGATGTAGTACGTTTTCATACATTCAATAGCACCAACGTACATTCAAAGGAATAGACGTCCAATAGTTATGCAAATCACTTTTACTAAAAGGACTCACTTCAACACTTAAAAATCCTAGGTAATTAAGTGTGGATAATATTTTAGCAAATTTTCAGCCATACAGGTAAGATATACGTGATTGGAGACAGACACGATTTTTGTATCAGTTGGAACGTTCTTTACACAATCTGTTTTTTTTTCAACACACTATTAACTTGTGTATACGTAACATATTGCAGTTAACCTCAACTTAAAACTCAACACCACGAAACGCCACAAATTGCGATGTATGCATTCAAAATCAAACCAATAGATCACAAATCCAATTAAAGTAGGCCAATGACGACAAGTATTGCAGGAAATGTCAATGATACAAGACTTGAGCAAACACAGTCGTCGCCTTTATGACTATGTGACTCGACCGACCATTGAAATCATAAGTCAGGTCTAGTTGCAACACTCGGCGCGGTTACCGTGAGAATCAGTGTAATGTTGTGTCAGTGTGTGTGTGAGTGTACGTGAGTATGTGTGATAGCAATTCCAATGTAAGCAGGTATGCTGATCATATTGCCGTTAATTATCAGTGTTACCTGGAACAGTCTTGTGACATTATTGCGATTTGTAGTGAGTCATGTGTGTCGCCTGGGAATCGGTTTGTTACGAAATATTTGGAATTTTCTAATTTTAACGATTCAAACTTATTTTGGGGTTAGTCTTATTTGGTGTAAGTTGAAGTTTATTTAAATTTTGAATTTTGATTTAATATGACTTGAAATCGGACAAATACTGTTACGAAATAGTTGTTATTTTCTCAAAAATATTTCAATCTTATTCTGACCGTTATTAGAAAACATGGATGTCGTCTAACTCGAGCCGTACGGTACGTTGATAAAGTAATTACAAAATTGATTAAGTTATATTCAAAAACATTGAACATTTAAAGGTCATCCTAACTTTGAAGCGTCAGTGATGTCACTTGACTTGAAACCGAATGTGTATATATTTATTGTATGATACACAATGTCATATAATATCAATGCTGGTGAATAGGTGAGGTCGAGATACTTCAACATTTTTCAGACTACTGTTTTAAAATTAGTATCATCCCACCTTAGTCATGTATTTCATCGAATTGGAATCCAATTCGATGAAATTGGAATTTGGTAGATGTCACAAATTAATTATAGTTTTCTGCGATGATACTTAAAGATTTCTAAGCATCTCCCAAACTTACTCATGGATGTAATTTAACGTGAAGTCGAATGATAAAGTTGTTGCAAAATAATACAATTGTTCTTTAATTTAGACGTATTCCCATCTTGATGTGTAATAAATGTTATGTGACAGTCAGTCGGATGTGTAATGTCTTACAAAAGAGTAAATCTTTTTCAAAAATCTTTGTATGCTTAGGGTTATTCCAACATTGATGAGTTATTAAATATCGTGTGTTTGCCAATTTTCGATATTTTAGCCAAATTATTATTAGTTTTTCCCAACATTGATGAGTCATGTACCTTTTTACCGAAAGTACCAGATTTTCACTTAGTAATAAAACTACAACCTTATTGGTTTGCATAAAGCGTCAGTAACGATATTTAATTTAAAAATGCATGTTAAAATACATAGACTGTACATGGAATAGGGTAAGAATATTATAAAATATATTTTTAGTGAGTAAAAAATTAGTAATTTGTGTACTGTTGTATTATCTACAAATAGTTAAACATGTGAAAACTCATCTCCACCCTTAAGAGTGTGGATTATAATGGTAGAGGATAAATAATACATAAAATAAATAACGGTAAACACAACACAATTTTTCCAACAGTTTTAACAATAGTTTTCAATTTTCACTCAATATATTTTTTTTTTTGTACTGGTAAGTATATGAATAAATCAATTTCTAAAAATGTGTTTAACTACACCCCTACGAAAAAACTCACAATTATTTTTAGGGGGCCGAAAATAAGTTTATTTGCATACATTTGTATTATGCACACAAAGGGTGAAATATTTCAACCCCCGCCACGAGGGGGAGGCTGGACAAACATAGGGTCTAGGATGCAAAATTTGTAAAAGTCCACAGTGGTGCAGGGTCACTCGGGGCAACACCTGGTATCGTATCCGACCTCTCGTTATTGAAATCAAATTTATTCCGCAGAAAAAGGCGCCGGCAAATAGTGCAAAGAAAATAAGAAGGAATAAATCGCATTTATTCAATCCCGTTTTATTAGGTGCGCATATTTATCGGCGCGCAGTTTGATTGGTTGGCTCCACCCCCTTCCCCCACCACCGGGCAGGCGGCGACGGTCGGCCCTTCATTCACTCCGGTGGTAGTCCGCATGAAGCTCGGGCCGCGCAGTGCAGTAGCGTAGCGTTGTAGCGTAGTGGCGTGTGTATAACCGGCACCATTGTGGAAGAGACGGGGACCAACGAGGCTTGGCTGAGGCCCGCCTTGGCCGACCTCAAGCGATCCGCGGCGATAAGACGGTGGCTGCAGCAACAACAGCATCACAACAAGATCAACAACAATAACAACAACAGTCCGCCAGACAAGATGCCCATGTTGTTGCAACACCCGGTGCGGACGTTGGAGGCTGATCCGCAACCTCTGGACTTCTCTGTGAAGCAGTACAACATCCACCCTCGCAGGCACGACATATTCCTGCACTCCAGCAACAGTGAGACGTCCGAGGATGAGGGTGGGCCTCCGCCCGACAGTCCGCTGCGAGGAGACACGTCTAGCGGTGAGTGAGCGCCTAGCGGTGATAACAGTGTAGATAAGGACTGTGAATTGTGTAGGAAATTAGGTGTTTGTGTAGCTTACTGTGAAACTTACGGTTCAATTACAAAACGAGTAGGCCTATTCCTAGTATGGCCAACAATCGAGAATAGATTTTGTAGAAAGGATATGGCGTACAATACGTATCCTAGTATGGCCAACAATCAAGAATAGATTCTGTTTGGAGGGATATGCGCGTACAATATCATTTAACTGTTTCTAGAATTGCCTTCAATAGTTGTATGATTGTGTCGCTTAAGATACATTATTTAACTGAATAAACAAGATAGGCCTAGTTTCATACAGATCGATTCATATCGAGCAATCCCCTAGTTTGCGCAATTAATTGTCTAGGTCTAGAGTAACGTTGTTTATAATAAACCAAGTGGGCTACATTTTAACATAATTTGCGTACATATTACATTTCTAGTATTGTCCTCGATGGTTGGGTGGACATAACTTACCATAATAGTTACAAAATAAATAAAAATTCGGATCGGTTAGGTAGGTACTCATACAAATTGGTTCCTAAATGTAATCCTAGTCTGGCGATTTATTTAAAATTTATGTTTTATAAAGTAAAAAAAGGCATCATAGACTATTTACAATTGAATAGGCCTAAGGTTTTTTTTTAAGAAATTTCATACCGATAGTCAACTTGCCTGTTACAATAATAGGTATTACCGCGTTTGCTCAAGGTACAGTATTTTAACTGCCAGCTAAATAATCTAGAAGATTTCAATGATTCAATTATTTATTAGACCATTAAGCAAAGCAATAGACTATGTCACTCACAATACAAAATAAATAACAAATCTTGACTCACAAATGCATGCTAGATAAATATAAAATATACAAGAAATTGCCTTAATTGTTAAAACCTACTATAAACACAACCAAAACTACAATATTTTAAACATAAAACAAACATATTTACTGAGATTCTTCTAATTAACATTGTAGTTAAGATTTAACCTAAACAAATTTCGTTGTTGTGCCGTTATGTATCTTTGTACACTGACCATATAAAGGCTACTGATCAAGCTAAACTAAAATAACTTTTCTTTGGTGCGTTATTGGATCGTGTTATTGTTTGATGATTGCGTTAGGAATAGTGAAGTAAACCTCTTATCAGTTATTATAATTTTAACAATAAAGTTTTAGCGTATCAAACTATAAAGTTTACATATTTTGCACACTTTTAAAACTCTAAATACTTTACAAAATGTTTAAATATAATGTATTTAAGTATGTTTTATTCACAATGTGTAGTTTTGATCAGAGTCCAATCATGTTCTACTTCACAAATATATTCTTGAAAAAGTAAAAAATCCATAATTATTCGAAGATTCAATTTGGTTAGTATATTCATGTCCATTGATGTATAATTATAATTAATGCCTTGTCAATCAAAGTAACTTCTGTAGAATTACACGGTCTTTCTGTAACATAATATTTTTTCTTATTGATTACGGCATGTATTGTTATCAATTTACATACAAATACAGCATGAGATAACCGTTAAACACTTGTTTTAAACTTAGTTGTATTATATGTTTTGTGTTTTCGTATATTGTAATAAGTGTTGGAGATCAGATCAAATACCGGTACCAAGAGAATACCCTACTTATTAAAGTTATAGTGAATTTTCTTTTCAATATACATCTTTTCTCCTAAAACCTTTGCTAGTATACAACCTCCTGTCGCTGTATTCATGGGAAATATATTGTATAACGAACTCCCCCTTGTAGAAAGTAGGCCTAGATTTGACGTAAATATGTCTAATTAGATTGTAACAGCTGTTTGAAACAACAATTGGATCCTATAGATAGTTGGCAACATTGCATCAATATTCTATATCATTTTATTTATGCTAATCTATTGCAATACATTCTTTCACTTCTTCATCTGCATTTCCCTTACTGGTGCAATGATCTGATCTTCTGGACATTTCAAATTCAACCTTCATGCCCCAATGTAATACTCGTATAACATGTTTTAAACCCATTTTATTCCCCATAATTACACCATTGCCCTGGGATTTCTTCTAATTATTATTTAAAAAACGTAAACGTTTGTAAACGCACCAATTGCTGGCAGTAGCCCATTATAATTGCCTCGAGACCAGTTCGTTAGTACTTAATGATGCGAAGGCTATGATTTCCCGATAATTAAGACTTGAGATGAGATTTTACACCCGTCACAAAATATACAAAAGTCTGACGGAATATTTATTCAGTTATTAAATGTAGTTTTTGCTCGCGACTGGCTACACCCTAGCGCCACCGTGTCGCCTCTTTGTTCCACTTCGTTTTGTTTGCGATTTATTCATATTCAATTGTATTAGCATGTTGTTGTTGTTGTTTAGTATAACTAATTAAGACGTGGATGTAACTAAGCATATTTGCTCCAAATGTGAATAATTGGTATAAAATGGAGTTACTAGGACTATGTAGTTTTTTACTCTTTAAGATCAGACGATTCGGTAGCCAGAATTATTAATCGATGTATAGACCACACACATCCATGGTATTGTGGATGTTGTACGTGAAATATAAATTATTTTTGTACACATCATTGTTTTCACACACCAAGTTCATGAATGATATTTGGTTTAATTCAATTGAAAGTAATTTCAGTCCAACCCATAAAATGACATCCATACCTTTAATATATGTATTGAAACTAAGTATTTTCCATACTTCAGTACATAGGATTGAGTCCCCCTACCTTCAATAATTTACCGCTGTTGTATGTTAAGTAGCAAACTATTTGTGTTTCAAACATTTTGTTTGTCTATGTTTCACACTAGCCTGTACTTAATTTTCTTTGTCACACCGTATTCCTGTGTTTAAAACCACAACAGAAAAGGTAGTACCCGTTTGTGTAACTAAAGAATATACTGTCTTCCCAAACATCGATCAATTTCCAAAACCCATGACTTTACCATGTTACTCCAATACACATTTCACAATACACACAATATTTGATACCCTATATGTAGTCAAGAGTGAATAGGTACTAAATTAACATGTATAGCAAGTCAAATAATTACCAAATCATCCACCGTTCTATGTTATAAAATTAATTAAATTCACGGTCCTCTCCACGATTTGCATCTTCGCGTCCGTGAACGTGTTAATTCTTGCTCCATCACGCAGTCTTGTTACATGATTCTACATGAAGTCAGTCCAATTAGATAGTTCTATAAAGCTATGTGGTATTATCAGAAAAAGCCTTTAAGGAATTAGATTTGTTCAATATTTGATTGGAGACGTGCTTAAAAGGACACAGCTATCATGAAACCCAGTTCGAATCTTAGCAAACGCCAATGACAACCTTGTGATAAGTTCGGGACCATGTGAGTCGGAGTCCAGGCGAATTCGCTTATATAACGAAACTTTAAAATGTAAGAAACTTTCCTTTGTATTGGAGGACTACCTCAAAAAAAAAAAAAAAAAAAAAACATATACGATAGGCCTACTAATACTACAATATACACTGGTATATTGACAATAGTCAAGACAAAAGTGAATCTTTGCGGGAAGTGTTCTATATTGAATCAAAACTAATTGACTCAAAAAAGACCATTTTCTTTACGTTTTCCATTGATTACGTTTACGTAACATTCAAAAGTGTTTAATGATGCTTTAAATTGAATTTTGTGTAACAATATGTATATTAATGTCAAGCCAGAATATCTTGATAGTGAAACGTACGATTTGTTTGATATATACCGTGATAAACAATTTTATAGAATTATTATTCTTTTTATAAAACTTCTAAAAGTGATTGATTCTGAATAATACATTTTAAATCTTAAGTTTCAAAATAAATAGAGTATATGCTTTTTAAGCTTCTTGCGTTCAATTTAAACTTTTGTGATTAACTTCTGCTTTACAGCTCCTGTGAAATCTTTAAAATGTATCAAGTTATATGATTACTTTGCATTATATTTTGGTAGTGTGTATATTTTAGGGTTCAAGAGTCATAAATGTTTTTGAACTGTATTTGCAAACAATTAATTAATGAAATCTATTAGGCAATATAAAACAATCTTTACCCACCGTTTGCCACACTGCTTATATTTTGTCCTAAGTTTAAGTACACTGTACTTGTACAAGTAATTTAAAATAACAGCTTGGCCTTCTACAAGTGCCATTAAGTATTTCCGAGTACAGCTACTTATAATTGCCATTACCTAGAACTCCAAATTTGACGTGTCACTTTCCGACTGACGCCATTCATGGATGTTCATTTGAATGGAAATCTCAATTAGAAAGTAAATTGGTGTTAACCCGACAGGTTGTTCCGTTACCAAAACAATATAGTGATGTGCTTTTAGCATTTCTTGGAATATGACTCGAAATTAATTTCATATAGTCTTCGGAAGTTATTGAATGTCATTATACTCCTTACATATTATTGTATAGTAATTTGACTCGTGTTTATGTATAGTGAGTACATTTTTTTTATAAAAAAGAGATATTAAAGTCATTGACGCAAAGCTACTGGATATAGGAGTACCAAAATACTAAAACAATACAATAATATGACAAAAGATATGATTTCAATAGGCCTACGTAGATTTAGTAAGTTACGATGACATACCGTAAAATACACATTGGTCCCTGAATGTGTTAAAATTTAAAAATAATCACTTGAATTAATCACTAGATTTGTGAAACTTTAACAGCCCTATTAGATGCTAGGTTCACAATCAATTTAATAAATCGATGTTTTGTAAAGCAAACTCTTTTGATATTCGATTTTTGGAGCTCTTTCAATTTCCTACCATAGGAGTTTTATAACTATAGACAAAAATTTGTAAGATTTTTTACTGAGAAACCATATAATAAATCTGCAGATTATTGGTTTACCAAAGGAATCTAATATATTAAAATCAGGCTAGATGAAACAACTAAAACCACTATGTTCCCACAATATTGCAGGATGTACCCATAATGCACTTCGAGGTTTCGATTGCCAGTTGCCGCCCAACGAGCGACACAGCTACAATTACCGGGAGCATAATTAAGTAATTAATCGTGTAATTAGGTATGCAAATTAATTACCACGTTGGGACAAAAGTAAAATACGAACCTGCAGCCATCCTGGTTAATTATTTAATAAATGCTAATTCCCTCGTTGCTCTTAACAAACATACAATCGTCAGAACGATTTCAATTTCAGTTTAATTAAGATTGGGCGCAGATTACAAATGATAAAGAATGATTAGTTTATCACAGGAATTGTGGAAGTTAATATTTGTTGACACAGTGTGTTTAGGGAATTATTGTATAAACATTTGCGTGTGTAATGTTTGTATCCAAATGAATGGGTCGTGACGCATTTCGGACGATTCAAATGTTTAATACTGTTTAATGACTTGGCTGTGTGAGAATATTACAGAAAGTGCTATTCTAGAAATTCTATTTTCCTCAGATTTTGATTTTAGTGGTTGAATAGTAAAATATAGAGTGAAAGTGTAAGCGATATAAACCTCTTAGATCTAGTAGGTTTACGTATAGAAAACCAAGACTTGTTCAATATTTCTATGACTACATGGCGTTATATCGATATAAAATCAATTAAATACGGTACGTAAATACTCCAACTTTAGAGAGATGAAATTGTATTTTTTTTTTAGTCTTTCCAGTTAAAGCAATCTTTACGTCTAGTTTACTTAAGAGTCTTAATCAGTGGTACCCATATTGAATTTAAGTCCCATAACAGCAATGTTAAATTTGACAGAACATACCATAATTTGAAGCAGCATGCCGGTGTTATTTAAAAAGACATAGTTTTGAAAATTTTTGATTAGGTTTACAACATAGACTACTAGGGAATAAGGAAATTATTTCAAATATTCTTTTTGTCTTTTCTTAATACATTATTTAATTAAAGGCTTAATAAATTATCATTAACTTATTAAGTGGAGGGAAACTTGCAAAACTACCTTAAATTTAACACCTCAATCATTACTTTATCACAACAGGTTTTTTAGATATTCTGTTACAAATTTAACATTGCTCTTATGGGTCTAAAATTCAATATACCACTGATGAAGCCTTTTAAGGTGTGTGTTTTTAAACGATTAATGTTGTATTCGGACAAACATTATACAACTATTATGATACTTCTTTAATTGATCACGAAATGTTTGTACCTACCAGCTCGAGAACTCATACACATTTGTTGTTGTTTGTTACGTGAACACATACACTTTTCTAATTTTCACCTTACTTTTCCTCATTTCAATTCGCAAAACAAAGCGAATGACCCAACAATGCTATCCAAACGCAGGTCGTTCAACAAAGGAAACAACCCAAGATGATATCTCGCTCAATTATAATAAAGATGCGTAATGTTACAATTCCGTCATTCCCAGATGTCCGTCTGTCTGTCTGTCCGTCCACTTCTCAGTTGCAATTCCACTGTTCCACTGCTTAACTCCTTCCCATTCAGATTCTTATCTAGCATGCTTAACAATCACAATTTCGCTGTTTTAATTCTATTAAACAGATTCGAACCGTGAAATCTCGAGCTGTAGTGTATTACATTTTACACGCGTTCGCTTCTTTGTAGAAGACAAATCCTTTAATTGCGTGTTATTTTAATTAGAGTTAGACCCTGTAATTATTTGGTAGTCGAGATTTCCTCGCTTCGCTCTAATTCGTCAAAATTTGAAAACTTGTTTGTAAGTGTAGTTCACTATTGTAGTTGCTTAGTACTATTAGAAGGAAAAAAACTGTTAAAAATTATATTGTAGGTCCTACTTAACGATTTCCCTTTTCTCCTTCAATTTGTATTTATTGACAGTTTCCAACTGGTGTCCTCCTGATTGCGAACAGTCCTGATTGCGAACAGTCCAGACTGCGAACATGTTTGGGTCTACGAGGTGGAGGGGGTCGTCCGTGGGGTGGGGAGGATTCCTGATTGCGAACACATTTTGAGTGGTCGGGGTTTTCAACCCTTTCATAGAAACCCTTAACAGAATGATTTAGCCTAATTCACAACTTAAGACTGGTAATATACATAATGGAGAGGATGAATGTTCTTGAAGACATATCTTTATGAGACGTAGTATAATTTTACGTAAAGCCGCTTGTATATTAACAGACAGATTCTTCCAGACTCACAAATTCGTCCTGATAATAGGTATTTAACGTGGCTGTTTATTTAAAATTAATTATAATATGTTTGACTTGAACAAGCAACAACAATAACTAAAAAATCTCAGAGTAAAAGAAATAAAACAAAAATTTCATATGAACTAGGGTACCTGATGCTCGAAATCAAGCAACTGTCAAGTACCGGTATTATACAGAAGTTATTTTAAAACTACAGTAATAACAGTCATAATTTTCGATCAGTTTAAAAGACCCAACTAAATGCTTATGATTGTAACTAATTGAAATACTCACGCTATTTAATACCGCTTTGTAATAATAAACACTTAGTTTATTTTAGCACTTTTTTGACCCGGCCTATTTTTTAGTGTTTTCTACAAATGTTTTCCGACGTAAAGCTTTTTACCAGTAATTCATCTCCCCAAGTGATTGTGTACCTGGATCCCTTACTGTGAGACCAGGCCTCACCTCTACTCTTCTCATACGTATAAGATTTCCTATCAATTGTCTCCTCCACCTGTTTTCAATATTTCTCCTTTAAACTTAAGAAATTTTCTGTTCTTCCAACAAAACTGATTGAGTTTCGATTTGTCTATAACCTCTTAATTATTACAAACATCAATATTTACTCCCAAAAAGCTGGTGAGTTTCTTTTTATATACAGTTGTTTTTGTTTTTAAATTTGTTTTCAATGTAATTCTTATGGGGAAAATGCGACCCTTGAGAGCGTCTCATGCCTTTAAGGGTAAGGGTTTTTAAATTCTAAAACCTTTATGCAAAACTACAAATTGAGACGAATTATTTGACACCTCAAACGTTAAAATCGGCCCAGAAATTACGGAGGATTTTTGTTCACAAAGAACAGCCCTGACGTATTAATATAAGAGATACTGACTATAGTTTAACATAATTATCCGAAATAACATGCATTTGCCAATATCGCATTCCAAACTCAATCATTACCTAAAAAAAAAACATCGTCAACGAGCAATTTAAATATCAACTAAAACTAATACAATACTTACATACATCTTACATCCGAAATAACATGTAGCCTATATGCATTACACATTACAACATCAATCATTCAATCACATTCCAACTCAATTATTACCTAAAAACATCAAAAACAAGCAATTAAAACTCACGTTCAACAACAGCGACTAAACCATCTTAACAGATTCCAAAATATTTGTTCGCAGTCTGGACGACTCATGTTCAGGTAGTCCACAGCATTTTTGAGGTGTTCGCAGTCTGGACGATTTTACCCTTGTTCGCAATCTGGACTGTTCGCAATCGGGACACAACCTTTCAACTAATGACAATGTAAACCTCACTTGTGAAACATTTTATTTGGTTTGCAAACCATTCATATAGTTTCATTAATAACAAAAAGTAACATTATTTGAAGAATATGAAGTCAGCGAAACTTTTATATAAGACCTTTCACAGTTGGTTTAGAAATGGTGTAGAAACTTAAAACTATTTGAAATGCAAAACTTCAGAGTTTTTTGAACAACATGAATCGATTAACATACAGAATTCAAAAGAAATAACATTTTCATACCCTTTATTTTTCTAAAAGATCTGAATTGAAACATAAAGCAATAATTATTTTTTTAAGGGGATGGAAAACATGAATTTTCTGTTAAATGACCATTGCATGTTTAATGACACCCGAAACAACTAAACCCAAAGAAAACATTGCATAACAGTAAAATCAGTAAAATCCATTATTATAGTAAAAGTTATAAAATGGCAACACAGGACAGAATTCTATTTTCATGCTTACTTGCATTAACTCACTGTATTCCATGTGTACAACCAATACGCGCGCGGGCAATATGATCAGTGATATACAGGTTTTACATTAATTGAACTAACCCAATTAACAATATATAACAGGGTGGGGGTGGGGAGGGGTGGACAGGTCACGTGATCATCCATAGAGCAAGAAGTGGTTATTAATAGCTTCAATTTGCAAAGAGTAACAATGTGCAGTACCGCACGCCATGTGATATACATTGGGAATGATGCGTATATTGAGTCCTACACGTTTGAAAAAGCACGTTTTTAATTGGTTGGATGTAAAATTGATATTTTTCTGTGATAATTATTGATTTGTATTGTTCTAAATAATTTGTCAGTATATCAGTATTTTTGTATATTTGAACGACAATATACAATAGAAAGACTAGGATTTTCAATTGTACAATACACGTTATATTTTGAAGTATCTAAATACATTTGCAAAATGAAATAGTAAACCTAAAAAATAATTAGTTTTACTTTTTGTAATAATTGTTATATCCACATTAAATTGTGATAAAAGTTAAAGTGTTGAATCTGTAATTGTGTTTCTTTCCTTAGCGACAGTGTTAAATCTTTAATCCTCCTAAATCAATTGCCAGTCTATCGTTTCTAAAGCGTCGGTTTTCTTAACCTTAGCCTTAGAATGCACGTTAATTATGTATCTTTTTCCATGTTTATTGTTACATTAAAATGGGAAACTACTGTAAAATTGATAACAGCCATTTGATTAAATTTAGGTTATTTATTCTGTGTAAGCACTTATCAGTAGACGAATATAACTGCTTATATTTTGTTTTAAATTTATGTTATATCATAATAATGGTTAGCATTCATTGTTATTATCAGAAGATAAAAAAAAAAAAATATTATTAGAGTTAAAGAATTGGATTAACAGTTTGTGCATGTTTCAAGACTATTTTGTAAAATACGCATAATAAAATAGACTAGAAATTATTGAGCGTTATTATGTCTTTTGACTCTTTTTATAGGTAGTTGCAGAATAGCAAACGTCTAACTTAGAAAATACTTTCGTTATTTAAGACACAGAATGAATATTACGTCTTGAAATATTTTAAAATTGTAAATTAAATCATCGAAAACAATAAACATCCAAATGAGCTTAGAACATCTCTCCGCTCAATCGTGAAGAAATTTAAATCTTTCAGATGCCTTAACTATTCAATATCAACGTAATATAAGTAACATTTGTAGCTATGAAAGTAATTTAATACCAAACAAGTGTCATGGTTTGTAAGCATATCAAATGATAGTCAAAAACCGGTTGGGAAATAATTAAGCCATAACAACAATAGAACTTGTGGCTGTGAAATTATACTACGGAAGAGCAGAGGCACTAGTGCCCCTTAATTGTGCAGGGGAAATTTTATGGTCCTAAATTCATATTTTATTTTTCACTTCCGACATTCGCGTGTGAGTGAGAAGTCGCGTCGTTTCTTCGCGGTTCTTTGTAAGGTTCTTTTTGAAGAACCTTTAATCTTTTCGTTGCTAAATGCATTTTAGCTTCAATAAATGAATCCATTTAATGGTACAGACAAGAAAATAATTTCTCTGTAAGTTTCTTTTTGGAGAGGAGCCTTCTCCATTTTCCTTTAGCAAAAACACATGGTGACTTTGATAAATCTTACTAATATTATAAATGTGAAAGTTTGTGTGTTTGTTTGTTTGAAGTTCAATCACGCATAAACCACTGGACGGATTGGGCTGAAATTTGGCATGATGATAGCTTACATTCCCGATTAGCATAAAGGCATATTCTTATCTCAAAAATCCTTTCGGGCTCCGCCCCAGTGGCTCTGTAATTCCCCATGTTAACCTTATGAGTATTCATATTTAAAGGGAATTAAAGAGTTTAGTCAGCTGTTTCAACTAAAAAAGTTGGTTCTATGATATGGAAAAGCATTCAAAAGTTATAAGATTTACCAACAGGGTGCAGCACTATATTTTTTTTGCATTTATGAAAACAGATAATTTGAACTAATAGCCCAGGAATTTTAGAAAAAATAATGCCCTAAAATAGAACAAATTAATAACTAGCTGATTTTTGGTGTGGCGTTAGTATGTCATTAGGTAAGTATTTTCTGAAAGTTCCCCTCACTTCCTCAGCTTGCTTCACCCAGTAAAGGGCTAGAAAGGGTCTAGTGACGTAAAAATACAAAAATATTTATTGAGTGACACCAATGTCACCAATTTTAGTGGTTTTAGTCTTAAATCATTCAGAATGAAAGTAGTCATGCTAAATAATCACCACAACAATAATTCATAGCACTTTAAGGCGTTTTATTTGATATATTTTAATTTTTGTTTAAAAAAAATATATATAAAAAAATAAATAAAACTCTTGCATCATTTGTAAGATATGTATTATTGGACTTTCTTTACCTTAGTTTTTTAAATCTTATTTACAACTAATACTCACATATCAACAAATAAAAAAATAGCTAAGATAAGTTAATAATTATTCCTGCACATTTTAGAAAAGTACGGATCAGTTTCTGGGGGCGAATTTTTACGTCACTTAGACCCTTTCTAGCCCTTTACTGGGGAAGCAAGCGGAGGAAGTGAGGGGAACTTTCAGAAAATACTTACCTAATGACATACTAACACCATACCAAAAATCAGCTAGTTATTAATTTGTTCTATTTTTTTACCTAAAGTGCCTGGGCTATAAGCAGCAACAAAAAACTGTGATTCGCAATGAGAACTGTCAAAGTAGGATTGTTTACAGTTATGTATATGTTTTTCATTTAATGAATAATTTGTGATATTTTGCGAATTGATAATTTATTTTTCTCTATTGTTTAGGTAAAATGGTAGAACATTATGGCTATGGTAGATGTGTAATACTATAGAATACTGTAAATTTAAAAAAGCAAATTTTATCAAACTGTGTCTCCTCCACCCATTGCAATCGCAAAGCTTGAGTATAACTGCAATAAGCATTTTATACTTATATTCCAACCCCGTACCAAGGACGGGTACTCTGCTAGTTAATACTATAAATGAATTTAAATGGTAAACTTAAGGAAAGGGATTTGTCTTTCAGTCTTTACGTGTGTGTGTTTTTTAGCGTATTGTTCTTTGTGAAAATAAATCCATGCAGACAATTATTACTTTTAGCTTCCAAAGGTTTCGGTCATATTGTGAGACTCTAATTTTAATGGTGATTTTAAAGTTAACTATGCAATATAATTCTAAACTGTTTTATACACGTTTACTTTCATTGTTGAGAGAAAGACTTTTTTGTTTGGCAAATTGCAAATATTTCAGGAAAAATCCGTTTAAATCAGTATTAATTCACTCTTAACTAATGTGTCAAATGAATACCACGCGCTTTAGAAACAAAGATTCAGTATGATTGTGGATTACAGTTACATAAACTTGGGACTTCTTATCGCAT
The DNA here is from genome assembly GCF_028750875.1 of Macrosteles quadrilineatus. Classification (NCBI taxonomy): domain Eukaryota; kingdom Metazoa; phylum Arthropoda; class Insecta; order Hemiptera; family Cicadellidae; genus Macrosteles; species Macrosteles quadrilineatus. The sequence goes on along the minus strand of NW_026542595.1, from coordinate 166,696,328 downwards.
TAGGTTTATAGGTTACCAGACAAAACGTAAAACCTGACAACGCTTTCGTAATAATGGACATTCTATGTTTGCAAAATGCAAATTTCAGATAACCTAATTGCAACGTTTAATTAATTGGCTAGTAAAACAGACCTACAGCGAAATAATTTATGCAGCAATTATTGCAAAATATGGAAGGTTGTAGTGATACGAGAGAGTGTACTGGAAGGCGAGAATCTCACATGAAACGTGGAAGAGAAGTAAATAACCCGGCACATTAACATTTCTCATTTCATATTAATGTGCGGAAATAAACTTAGATATTCATAATTAAAAAGGCCGTGGCGTAAGTAATGAGTTTCGGAGTGACAGGTGGCAGTAGCTTTGCATATAACTGCCTTCTAGATCTAGCGTCGTCGCTCCGTTCCGTGCCACTGCCCGTTGGATATCGTTGACGTTGGAGGTTATGTTCGTTAAAGAAAAATTCTGATTTCACTTTCTTATAGTGGTAGTTAAGCACAGATAGTAGTCATTACATTTTATGACTATAATGTGAAATATTTCCAGTAAAATTTGTACAAATCGTCCAATTCTTGTTGTACGTAGTTATTGTATACAGTGCCATCTTACTGATAGTATTAATTATATTTAAAATAATATTACGATATTTACAACTTTTCAAATGTGTTATCATTTACAATTCTATTAACGGACCTTACTTACTACAGGTGAACATAGTGCACGAAACCACAAATCGTACTATTTATTCTATTATAAACTTAGGTCTATTTATATTCTCTTCGCCTCTTATTCCAACCCTTCCCTACAGGTATATTCCAATCAGTTTGTTTAAGGGTGCGGCGTGGCACAAGAACACTTGTTCTACAAAAAGACCAACCCTTGCTTAATCCGTGGCGCGTGTTCTTTAAGTGAGTGGCCGGATCTAGTTTTTACCTGCGATACTTTTGACTCGATGAAGAGTTATGCTTGGTTCATTTAATACCATCCGACTAAACTAAGGCAAAGAGATGTTTTTGGATACTACAAAATAGTTTTGATAAAAGATGTTGTCCAAGTGGTTTACCTTAACGCTTTACAATATTCGAATCTAGGATGATGATCCAATCCGTTCTAAATCATTTTAATTTTTTACAGCTTATGATTGAAAACGTTATTACAAGTTTTTGTCAAAGTACTACTTCAAAAGGTATGCTTTTCTGACACATTAACACATAAACGTGGAACTATATTTGTCTTGGTGTTTAATAAGCAATGAAAGTCTACTACAACTATAAGACTAATTTGTATATGTGTCTTTGGGCAAATCTCTGCAAGTATATATATTTTTGAATACATATCGTACTAGTAAGCACAAACTGAAAGGTTTATCTCTTTGTAGCGTGGTCATGAGCCTCAAATACAACTGTCTGTCCTTAAATTTAACTTACCGTACTTAGAATGTTTAAACCTCAAATAACCACATTATAATGTATAACGTAGTTACGGCGCAATTGTAATTTGATCTTGTCATAAGCATTTTCTCACGCCTGCGCCGCGGCGTATGTAGATGTAGATGGATCTGTAATGAGATGACTCAGCGCTCCTTGCATTGCCTTAATGACTCAGAGCAACCATAATATTGATACCACTGTAGGACTCCTCTCTATTGTACGTTACTGGTTCAGTTGTCACCACAATAAGTTATATCAAAGTAGGGTTGTATTTTTTATCCTGTTGACGCAACAGCTTCTAGGAATTGTTTACCTTTGCGTTACTGTTCACTCCTAAATCAGATGTCTCCACATTATGGATACTTTCTGTTGAATATTACAAATTTACGTCTCTTCACAAGACTGTAGACCAACACAATTGTACGCTTCTAGTCACTTTAGTAAGCAGTGGAATGCAACATAATATTGACACACTATTTAAGTTATATTGCACGTAAATTTGTTTGCAAGCATGTATCGACCCAGGTTAACTATCTGTTCACGTTGCTTGCTAGTTTGCAGCCATTCTCTTATCTCCCTAATTGTCACTGCACCAGAATAATAATAATATATTGACGAATCAGAAGACCTTCACCCTATTTTGTGTTAACCAACAAAATATTTACTAAACTACATTGTTATAATTGTATGAATATAGATAATGGTTGTTTTTAGTTTATTGTCAGATAAATAGTAGATGTGGATACAGGAATCTTGGAACACTAGGAGAAAAAGACTTGTTATGTACCTTTCTTATTTCTTACGTATATGAATATTTTTTATGTCGCCCCTTCACATCTTAGGACGCTAAGTTGTAGCCCTGAACTGTTTTCACATTACTTCAGGCTAGTCCTAGATGGTCGTGGCATTTTAGATAAAATCCATTTGTGATTGGCTGGATTTGACCCCGGGACCTCAGGGTCTGAAGTTTCAACCTCTACCACTAGAACAGCTCGCTTCACAACGTATATCTGAATATAATAGTAAGACTGTTAATACTATATGGACTGTGTTCAACCATAGACAACAAGAATTAAATATAGACCGTCAGCCATGCTGCGGTTACCATAGGTTCTGGTGCACACCACTGGGAGCGCGCTACCTAACTACATGGCGCTCCCAGCGGTTTGCGCCAGATCCTATGGTACCCACGGTAACCGCAGCCCGGCTGGCAGTCTATATTTAATTCTTTTTGTCTATGGTTCAACGTATACACTCTTCTTCACCTCCTGTTTCCATATTTCTCTTTACCCTGTATCTTAGCCATACACTGCCAAAGCTCGGCCCTTCACGAACATTAGTACAGCAGCCCTCACCAAATTCACATTAGACCTAATGTATTCAAGATTGCCCGGGCATTTCTCTCCTTTTTAATACACAAATGAGGCTTCAATGGAATTTCCTAATTCCCTCCACCACTTCGAAAAAGACATTAGCTCTGCGTGGCTTTGTGGGGAGTGAGTAGTCAGATTTCCCCTCCTCTTACTCCTCTTTTCTCCTCCTCTTTGCTGCAATCCCGCGGTCGGGCCGACTCACAGGCTCACACCTTCTAAATGGTATGCACGACTTGCGAGGCATGATCCTCTTCTAAATCCTCCTTGGAACCATTAAACCCTGTTTAATTACATTTCATGACTGTGTAATCTGATATTGTATCAATGCACGTTATGTGCAATCGTTGGGTGTAATGGCGAATTCTAACTGCTGTTGATGATGCGATGAAGAGGTCGAAAAGAATTTGCTGTGTAAATAATGTGAGTGACAAAAAGGGATAAATTTGTAAGTTGTACACTCAACATTTATAATTATTTGTAAAAGTTGTCATCTAAAACATTTTACTTCACTGAAAAATCTTCGTAACGTGTTTACAATACATAATTTGTTCAAACAACAATACATTTCAACAAATAACATGATTTATCCTGTGACGTTTATTATAGGTGAAAACCCCGCTAAAGTATTAAAAGTATGAAGGGAAAAGATAACTTTAGACAAAATGTATTGAGAACTCTTATTAACTTTTATCATAAATAATATTCCTGTGGAAAGAAATGGATAACTAAATTCTGCGATACTGTGACGCACATGTAAAACTGTTTTTTAGCATGAATGAAGAGCGATTGAAGAATTGAGTGAGATTGCCTTTATGACATCTTAGGATCGAACCAATGACGTAATGATTGATCACTAACCGAGTACAAACATAATTTAACTACCGATCTTAAAATAATTTTAACCGTTAATGAAGCACATATTATAACTTTTCAGTGTAACTACATGTACACAACTAACTGTACCAACACTTCGGAGCAGCGCAAGCTTTTCTACTTCCATAACATCATGGTGTAACTAATAAACGTAATATAAAATGTAAATCTGCCCTTACTCATAAAGTGCTACAATATATTGCTAGACATTAATAAGTTTATGCAGCCCGTGTGTTCGTAACTGTATAACTCGTAATAACATAGCTTCTGTACTTCCAGGCGTTAAAGTCACTTGTAAACCTTCTTAAGCTCGCGGTTCTTTTATCCTGACAAGATTAAACTCTCGTAAATCTTCTTATCTTACTGAGGAAACAAGATATTACGAACTATGTATAGTTTTCTATTCATATTATGTTTGCTTAACATAGTGTGTTTGAGTGTCGTCGGCTATATAAGTCCAATAAGAATATTCAATGGCATTGTTTCGACTTTTATTATCATCGTTTGTCTCTCCAACGATGAATTCTAAGGAATGGGCCTTTTGCGGAATATCTGATAGACAAATACCTGCAGAACTGTATGAACACGATACCGGCGCCCGTACAAGATTCTTTGTCCTTAAGGCCTATGGGCAATTTAATACTAATTTAATTTGTATGTCTCTTCCTTACACATCTTTGGAAGGAATTAAATAATGAATTTGTCAAAATTTCAATATAAGCAATGTTACAGAAAATATTTAATACAGTTTAGGAGATTCCGCTTAGGCTGTTAACATTATAAAACACTGCCAACATTTTGTAAATGTTTGTATACAACCACATCGTGTTTATATCTAGACGCATTGAAACCCCAAATATTCACCATGGACAAGTAAATCTACAAACCTTGTCAACAGCTTCTGTCCCTTGTATAGGCGTGTGGGAAGGTCAACATCGAAGCGACCTACTTGTTGTTAACTATCCGCAAATGTCAAACCCTGTTCGGAATGTTTCAACCTTTCGCTCGTATTAAAACTCCATTAGTCCATTCATGTAAATCTCGATGCATTAGAATACTCACCATTACGCCGGGCAATCTTTTCCACCTTCGTATTTAAATAGAATATCAAGGTCCCGGAGATCATTAGAGTTTTGGCTGCCTTTGTCGAGCCCTCATTAATCGTTTTTGTGTCGGCCCTTGGGTGGAGGCATTACGTCTTTTGAATGCTCGGTGATTTCCAACTGACATTTCGAAACGTGTAAATATCAAGGATAATCCATCCAGCCGTTTGCGCAGATTGTGAAACTGCCGTAAACCGAAGTGACGACGTCATCATGCTAGCACTCAACTATGTGTGCTTTGAACAGTTCAACCCAAGTAGCAGTGTATCCTTGTAATCTCAAAGTATAACATCTGTTACCATTAAGGGAGTTGTATTACATCTGGTAAACAAACCGCTTTCCTCCAACCTTGAGAATTGACATAGGAAAACACTCGGACGATTCACTTAAAATAAAACCAGACGCGGTGTCGTTAACTGGCAAACAAGCTGGATCGGATTGAGTCAAAACAAAATATTTAACTTTACGATTTGGAAGTTTACAAGAGAGGTAATGGTTTTGCAAGTTGAAAATCTTCTAGAACTGTTGTTTTCCTGCTTTTATTAATTAGGTTATCATTTACGTTTTGCGGTTGCTTTGTTTGGATTTACCAATTTATTGGTTTTACGATTCAACTTTAGAAATCGTGTTGACCTTAAATTTGTATATTTCGATAGCTAAATTTATAGCGATTCTTATTCAAAACAGTTGGAATGGTTGCTTCAAAGCAGCACGAGTGTTCTGAGTCAAAGAATTGTAAAGGAATTCAAGTAAAATATTGGAAACATCTGAAGAAATCTCTCTACATTCTTTCAAAACAATCTATAACGAGTAATCCAATTTAGGGCGACCTTTTCTACCAACCAGAGAAAGCCATCAGCAAGACCGAGATGATCCTGTGAGAAACCTCACGTTGAGCGCTCTGGAGCCGACAATTAAGACATCCAGATTGGAGGAGGGCCTAGACTGATGGCCGAGTCTCTATTTGTTATTCTAATGATAGAGGTAACGAGCGGGCGATCCTGGCAAAAATAATGGGGGGATTTGTCCCGGAGAGCGCGTTATTGATGCTCATCATTTGTTGTTGTAATTCGATCTGTGGCTTCTGCTCGGGCTTTCTCGCTCGTGACTTGCGAAATGTAAATGTAACAGTTTGCCCGTGATTTGTTGCAGGTTCTCCGCTGGAGAAATTGTTACTATTATGTCTTGCTCGAAGGCTTGTTGGTGAAAGAGGTGTAATAATGAAATTTGTTTTACAGATGCCTGTGATCCTACGACGATGAGGGAGTCCAAGCCCTTCTTTAGAGACCATAGTAAGTATCTAGTTAGAGATTTTTATTTTTAAGTTATACCAAAAATGAATGTTAAAAAAATGTAACTACTTCCAAATTGCGAATAATTAAAATACCTCGAACCATCGTGACATATTGCTAGTCCTATATCCACGTCTCGCTTCGCCCAACATGCTGCAGGCCCATCGCAGTATTCAATCAAGCGTTCTCTACCTGCCAGATCCGGCTCGAAGGACCATTTTCTACGCGGATGATCTGCAATTTGGCGGTATTCGCTAATAACGCCGGCGTCGCCCGGGCCCCGGCGCCAGGTCGACCCTTGATGCACTTTTAATTTCCACCTGTCACAAGTAGACAAGGGTTCGCTCTTCTGTTCCTAGTATCGGCCCTTCCTTTTCCCTTCCTGTGGTGAATAGATTATCGTCGATTAGATCGAAACCTCAACCTTCCCTGCGGGCAAGGCCGGCCACTACTGGGAACCTAGTCGGTGGTTATTTACTAGATGATGGGCGTTTCGATGACTAATATGCCCAAATATTGAGCTACCCGGGTATCGATGCGGGATTGCCCAGGAGTCACCCTAGGCACAAAGAGTTAATGGTGTGAATTATCTCTTCGGTAGCGGTGATTGTTTTTCTGTTGAAATTGCCTGGAGAGTATCAATGGAGGGTTTCCCGCAATGACTCAGTTTGTTTTTAATCTCATGATAGTGAAATATCCCTTACGTAAAAGACAGCTGATGACAGTTGATTCATCGTTTCTAAGCACTTGTTTATACATTTTAAAATTTATCCTTCATTTTTGGGGGCGTGTTACTTCTGGGACCAGTCAAAATTACGTAAAAGAGTAAAATGAATAAAAGAGGGAATTAAATAGTCATCACGCTGCAGGTCGGCGGCTTTGGCCCTAATGACACGGCGTTATCACTCATTTACTTAGCCGGGACGTTTGCTGCATTATTTAAGGCAATTTGTCCAAATGCTTGGTAATCCTTGTCGCCGAAGGAATCATGCGAGTAACAATTTGACGTCTGGGTTTACTCGAGTCGTTAGAGACAAACAATCCCAACAAGAGGTTTGTTTCTGTTTACTACTTGTTTAGCACAACTTACTAGTATAGTTATAAACGACAATGAATACTAATTTCTAAGATTTCTTCTTCTTAACCTTTATTCTATCAACCTAACAGATTTCTATTCTATAAAACTTTCCTCAAATCTTTTAATTTTAATGTTATAACTATTCTTTATTGGTTTATATTTTAGCTAACGATTAGTTCTCACCATATTACATTTATACTATTGGAAGTACCATCATTTCACTCCTATTCCTACGTAGTTCCACCTCATAACGTCAACTCTGTCCTATGATCTTCGTAGCTCCCATGACTAAGGACCAATCCAACTAAGGATTCTTTTCTAATCAGTTACCTCTCCTTCGTGAAACATTTCAGTCACGATATAGTCGATATACATAATTGGGTGGCTCTTCTCGAATCTGCTACCACTTCCATAACCATCAAACTCTCATTGCCCTGGTTGAGCTTTTTCGCTGAAACATATTCTTTGATCTCTCTTTATATAAACGTGTTCATCTTCTACTCCTCCAAACCCCAACATTGCACTTCTATCTCTGCATCTTCCCCCTTTGTCAATTCTCTTCTTCCTCTGACCCATTGACTTCTATGTCATATTCACAAATTGAAGCATGAATTTAATCATATTCCATCCACGTTCTTCTTCGACAGCCTCAAGTATACGTAGAGGAGACCCAGTTGAAGGCACTCCCACCTCCACAGCCTTCTCGAGCTTCGGTAATGTGCGTTGTTCCATGTAGTCTAATCACAGAGCCAACGATCTGCTTGACCCTGCCACGTTCCTTTGATGATCCAACAACCGAAATCGCTTCACGCGCGCGCCGCCCGCTATCCCATCACATATTGTTCCTTACATCTAAACTTATACTTGTCTTTTTTACTGGGGGTTTAACACGGTTTAGCTTTCGCGGGACTAAAAGGTTTTAAAGACAGAACAGATTTACCTTCTCGCTTGTTTAACTGATATTATTAATGTAGGACAAGATTAAATCATCAGTGGTTGTTTTCCAATCAACCGATCAGCTGATTCTCCCGAATGATTGATGTACCAGCTGGGTGGCTGCTTGGCGGGAGTTTCTTTGACCTGTGACACCTCTAGAACAGGCAGTAATTGATTGTCTCAATGCAATGATGACTAGAAATTAATCATGAACTTGTCCGATGTTGTTACATAAAGACTAGCCAGACGTCAATCAGTAAGCAGATTTGTTAAAAGAAATACAAAACTTCTTAGTGTTTGTTTCAATTTGTTCCTCAAATTTTGTTTTTACCTGTTCAATGAGCAAAAAGCGATTCTCTGGTACTCGTTCTACTTCCAAAGACTTTGAAAAAAGTAACAAAGTCACCAACCTGACCTTGGAGTTTCCAACGCTTTTCCCTGAACGCTTTACATAACGGCAAGGAAATGAGACAATAAGCAGGTGAAATACCCAGTTTGCTCGAAGGGGCAGGCACGACAACGCTGCATGAAGCCACGCGGTCCCTACCGTGTGTCGATACGCAAATTAACGACCAGCGGAAACCCACATGCGTGCTCATAATTGAGAGGACATTGCGATAATTACAAACCTCTGTTTCCGGGACGAAATTACATTCTTGGTTCGCTGACATGGGACGACATGCCAACATGTTAATCAATAAACGAATGCTCACAGGGTAATTTCCATTGGATTGTTCTAGGAAAATTTAAATTGCTTTGACAGGCTTAGTTAGCATTCTGTAATTTTTATTGTACGTGGTTGGTAGTGTAGATTGTAGAACACGTTTGTTTCTGTTTTGTTGTTAAATAACATGTTTACAAATTTTAGTTGCAAATACTCAAGGAGACTTCGTTCGAAGTACAAACGATACTTGGTTTGTTTCTGATGATTAATTCCCATTTGGCTCTATCGTACCGTAAATACCCACCTAAAAATGAGTGTTTTAGTTCGTATATGTTTTTGATGCACCGAAAAGTGACAATATATTTCCTATCTGTTTGAGCTTCTCAACTGAAGAATATTAATTGATTTAAAATGTCAAAGACGATTATGAGGTAGCTCAAGTTCTGCTTTTGAATTTTAATTTAAAACTCCTTCTAGAGAACATGAATTCAGAAACTGCCGTAACTCCGAAATCTTTGTCACGTTGTTTTAAGGCACCAAAACCAATAATTGAATAGTCAAATTCCGATTCAGATTTCCCAACATGATTGACACGTTGCCAGCGGAAGGACGTTCACCGAAAGTTCACCCCCCCCACCCCCCCGAGGTCGCGTGCCTGATAAAACAACCCTTCCGTCACGCGCAGGCCTCGCGACTTCCGGTTGGTTTAGTGGGCCCGGCACGAGAGGGCTGGATATCATGGAGGCGGTGGATTGCTCTTGAGTAAGAGGGTAGTTATCTTGGAGGCTGTGATTTTATTCAATACTATATTACTCGTACGAGAGAGTTATTACAGATTAGACTGGAGTAAGACTGTACATTTTTTGGTATGAGTGGTTAGTTGGAAGGCTAAGGATTTAGCCTACACGAAGGGTAATTATGACTCAAATAACATAATTCGGGTGGAGGATCGCTCATATTTTCTTCTTAAGCAAGAACATTGATTCTTGGTGCCACAATTATTTGTGGTTTGTGTGAATTAAATGCATGTTATGTTGATTTGCCAGCTTTAATTACACAGTCGCACACTTTTAATCTGTGGATCTAATACATTTCTCACCAATGATATATTTTAATGCTTTACCAAACATCCACCTGTTTAAACCATTAAGTTTAAATATAACAATTTAAAATATAAATTACCGATTCGAATTTGTCACCGGATTTTCACTAAACGCAGTAATTCCTAACTAATAAAGTTCTGTAATTTTAAATGTCGAAAACAAGACTATTTGTAGCCTGATATTTCCTAAAATGACTAGTAAAATGTACTGCCTTTTGGACACGTTATAAGAAACGGTAGAATAAGCACAGAACCTCATACACTTGCACCTCATATCCTAAAAATCTCCTCCCAACTATTAAATATGTAAAATACTACACACTCTCAACTACAACTACTACAACTATTCATTTTTGAATCAATAATTTGATCCGGAAGTGCAAATTATATACTGTTCCATCATAACTATCGTGTTCAGACACTCTGGACTACTGTTTGTATAATTAGGCAGGTTCCTAGGTTCCAGACAGCTGAGCAGATCTTAATGAGTGATAACTATTTATAATGGCTACTTTGTAGTCATTGGGTGGCTGATGCGTAACCCCGTATCTTCGCACCGAAAACTCGTATTTTGATGTCATTGTTGAAGAATTTTCTGCTAAAGTTTTTGAGCGATGGCATCTAACTTATCTTTTTCTTATCCATGATCTTCGGAGCTATATCGTCCGCCTCACTTTAGCTGTGAAATTACAGGTTTTTTAATCATTAGGTGAAATAATTAATAAAATATACATCTCTACTAAACGCTAGTTTTTACCCCAGATGGCACTAGAGTTCTGCTTGTGAGTTAAATAGATCGTATACTTGCAGTATCTCTCAAAGCAAGCTCTCTCCACTCCATCTTGGGCGAATTGTCACTTCGTTTGGTCAACTGTTTAATTAATAGGAGATTCTTTGATGACTGATGTTTTGTTCTTTGACGTAGATGCTTTTGTACCTCCTTAAATGCTGATTGAGTTTATTTTTAAGTTTATAACAACTCTAGACACATCATACGAAACAAAAAATCAATAACTAATTTAATATCAAATCTTGCTCGCAAAGTATAACAGCAGTATCAACTACACCGGTTGCTAAACAACAGAGAAGTACTTTTGGCGGGTGCTGAGCGCAAATTCGCGGTCATAATCCCGCTCAACACCTGCTCGGCTATTGTCGGGGTTATGTAATAAGTCTAATGGTGACTATTAGTTGTGTAATATAACACCTGATGGTGCTCCGGGTTGTGTAATAAGTAGAGAGCAATGTAATGCTTACAGACATTGCTATACAGTTTCGGCGTTCGTTGCTTAAAATGTTAGCGAACCTTTTGTTAGAGGTTTGACACAATTATCATTAGGAAAATTTGAAAATACAGCGTTTTAGTTACTCAAAGACTAACTTAGGCAGTTTCAATGTGCATTTAAATTTTAAATAGTTGACCGGTTCGTTGATCTCAGGTCATTTTAGAAAATATTACAGGTCGTTTATAATGACGTGACAGGAAAAGGCCCTCGTACGTGATAGTTTCCTCATAGTTTACTATCTGAAGGCCATAGACCGCCTAGTAGTCATTCATAGTCACAGTAGACGTATTGGAACCGTTGACTCAAACTACTAAATTAAAAACCCAAAGGTTTATCCAGAAATCATCCAGGCTATATTAAGTTGTGTTTCAATATGTACTGCGATGTTCTATTTCCATCGCGATCCATTTTGACACTCCTGATTGGTTACTAACTAAAGTTACTGAAAATGAGTTAGTTGTTAATTTTTAATTAAGTTTCTTAAAACCAACACTATTGGTAAATCACATAAATACCCTGACTTAATCAAATACTAAAGGGTGGAAAAATGCTCTTATCGTTGAAATATTCTGTATGTCACTTATAGAGTTCATTAATCCATTCGTGATTTTAAGACGAAGCTCAGTGCTAAAGTGGTAGTGGCGCAATCTCAAATGTCGCCTCTAAAATGCTAAGTGAGCTATCCTCACGAAGGTGTAGGTCATAAACAAGATGGCTGAATACTTACGAGCAGCTAAAGGACGATTTCGTAGTTTGAGTCACCATGTTGTCATTATCACTTTGTCAACTGTAAAGGTCTGTGCTTTCAAGAATAGTTTATTCTTCAAATGTATTGTCCGTTTAGTCTGTAAGAAGGTTTCTCATGGATACATTTTAAATTTGACTGTTCAAACTCGTTTTTCAGTAAATTCGCTATGTAAACCGCCTTATAATAAACCGTCTAAGAAATCATTAAACTTAAAGCCCATATTCAAACCAATTAAAGTATAAGAAAAGGTATCAACAAACCATACGTATAGAAAGGAAATTTATTTTACACAGACTCTTAAACATTTTCTCACAGACGCGTAATGGACTCGCCTTCCTTCGCCTTTCTTCCTCGTTCCTTTAGGTCGTAATGGACCTAAAGGAACTTCAGAGTCATTTGTTTAGTGTTTGTTTTCGTTAGATATCCATCGAGACAACCTCCTTAGGCAAATTGTGTAAATGGTGACCTAGCACTTTCCAGTCGTTATAACGGTGTCCATAATTTATTCCTGTCAAAATGTCACTACAAGTTTGCAAAAATGGCCCAAGCTACTAAAACAACTGTTGCATGATATTGCTACACATATAACCCATTTTCTTGCATTCAAAGCGTACCATTGTACAACATGTGTTTGTATTCTCTGTGGATTTCTAAAATGTAAATTTCCTTACCAGTGCATGTACCTCACCGCACGGCAGTCGCTGTGGTTTTGTGGTTAACATTTGTTCTTATTTGGCTACAAAACCTCTGCCTTCATTTGCAACTTCTCACCGCCTGGAGGATAATGACTTGATTGCCCAATTTTAACACCTAGTTTGATACAATCTTCTATTTGCGCAACCCGATCAAAAAAATACACTGATTTAAGCGTTCTGGTGTTTTTCATTACGGCTCTTTTTAGCTTGAAGATAGGTTTAAACAATTAAATATTTGTTTTCCTATTAGTTGAAGGTTGATGGTCCTATTAGTATCAGTATGGTTTAATCACGTTTAAACCATTCCACAATAATATTTAAACTGTACTTATATTTAATTTTATTTTTATAGGGTAATTAAATCCTGAATATATATTTGTGTTTGACATTTTTCTGTGTTTACTTCATATAAGTTTCCTTTATTTCGCACTGCGTTTGAAGGGATTTAAAAAGTAATAATCGTTCAATTTAAATGTCTTACCTATTCTGTTGATTTTCAAAAGATTTTTTCATCTAAACACTGACATTAAATGTAGCTTATCAACAGAAACTACTTACATAAGCCAATGCACACGCACGACAAGTCTTTCGTCACTTTCACGCACCTTTTATAAACTCCCAACAAATACACAAACTTGCCCGGAATCGGTCGGAAGCAATTAGTGCACAGGATGGCCAGATAACAGGGCAAAGTTATGCGAGGCGGTAGCCAGAATAAGACGTAAACCTGGTCAGAATTAACCCACAATTAAAGCTAATCAGAGCCCATACGTTACCTGGTAATGCCTACCTGGCAAGTAGCGACGGGAGACCCCACCGACTACGAGAACCTGCAGCCTGTAACCTGGCGTTCCCATGGTGATCACTCTAGCTCTGCGAATATCAGATGAATATTGCCACCCATCGCGAGTTATTCATCCATCAGTTGTTGGTATTTATAAATCATCTTAAAATTATATGTTGAAATGGTCCTTAAAAATTGATTATGTGATGAGTAGGTAACAGTTGTTTTCCAAATGCTCGTAGTTCCTTAAATTTGTAATTATTTTCAGAAATAATTAGTTATTATGTTCTTCATTGGTACGCATTTTTTTTTTGTATTTGAACTAAATTAAATTATTTGACTATGCTGTGAATACATTTTTTGGAATGGAAAGTCTTTGTGACATCAATACATAATTTAACTTAATCCACCTTGTAGAGTCTCCAACAATCCAATTAATCAAATGGACCAGATTCGTAGTTCAGTCTATTTGTATACTGTATTTGTTTTGGGGATAAAACGACGAGTCAGTTCGCAAGTCAGAACTCTAATCTCCAAAAAATATAACAGTAGTGCAAAACACTATGCTCGCAGTATGAAAATATAATTTTGTCCTCCAAAATTTACTTTAAAGAAACTCTTTCGAAAAATAACGATTTTCGACAGGTAAATTAGTTTCGGAACTAATCGTTACAGTAATGTAAAAGTGGGATAAAGACTAAAGAGGGTATTATACCTTACTGACCATCCCTCAAGCAAGGTGCAGTCTGCTAAGATTTTCTCTCCTAGCCCATCCCTCTTACGTCTCAACAGGGTGGGTCCGCACCACCCCGGCTAGCACCTGCCCCCCCCCCACTTCTCAGGTGCCCCTCACCTGACGGCAACAATTAGCCACTTAAGTACTCGTGCATTTAAACTGTCTGCACGCGTCACTTAGCACGGCACACGCTTGATAAATGAGTCTACATGCATGCTTGCGTTGCATTGGTTTGCGTTGGGTGATTGGGGGAGGTGAAAAAAACTATTATAGGTGATGTTGGTTACACTTTGGGGTTTGTTTTAAAGATTTACTATGAGCAAAGCGGATTGATTTTTATGCTTTATTTATCTAATCTCTTGAAACACCTGAAGCTTTTGGAGTGTGTATTTCTTCGGCTTGGCTTTGGTTGATGTAGATTAAAATGGTTCTATTAATGGTCCCTCTAATTTTAGATTTCATTTTACGGTTATATAAATTATGGTCGAAAAATAACGCACTCATCCGTTGCCGAATATAAAATTAGTAAAACTATTCTTTAGCAGATCCTTGAAGATAATAACTCTATAGGGGACTATATTCAATCTAAGACAAGAATTAAATTTCCACACGTTTACATCAGTGCAGCGTTTGCAAACAAGTCAAACATTTCCAATAGGAAAGTCGATGCTCAATCAAAATACCTAATAATAGCTAGGAATAAATATTAGTTTCCTAAGTCAGAAATAATTTGTAATTAATTAGTTTTTAAGATTTTTAATGGATATACTTGGATATTTTGTGAAAACTTCCAATATGTTAATTAACTGGTATTTATCTACATAGCTGATAAATTCAACAAAAAAAAAAAACGTGGAAGATTACTCAAAAATCCACTCACACTTATCCCATTTCAAAAACCATCCACATCTTCCCAGCAAAATTGCCCTGCTGGGAAAATAATTACAAAAATCGCGTTTCTTTGTCATAAAAACAAAGGGTGCTCGATGAACCATACGCCACAATAGAGAATTCCCACAGCAAATGAAGATAACAATTACTCCTATCAGATCTAGGTAATTCTGCAATTTGTATGCCCGGGAGCCCGATACCGGATACGGAGTCTGTATTTTTATGTAAATCGTCCAAAAGTAAACAGACAAAGATCTGTAATACTAGTGTAGAGGCGGAAGAAGTATCGCTGGTGTCTGGTCATGTAATTATCGAACTGTAAAGATGAGCGCGTCTACATTACACATTACAGGTCGCAATTGCATTAGTGGACCTGATTACAACGTGGGCGTTCTGAAAACATCGGGTTCTCGTTATGACCTTTTCAAAAACATCTGGTTGATTTGGTAGAACTTGCAAATAACGAAATAGTTAAGTTTACTTGTTTTGTGGAATGCAACGAAAGATGTCAGCCAAAGTGGTTTGTAATATATTTTTTGACAAACGTAACTTTTCGAGTTACAAATATTAACTGGTAAAAGTTTGAAGTCTCGAAATAACTACAAGATTCTAAAATCACACTCGAAGAGGATAATTTCCTCCTTGATATGTTACTGTATAGTATAGTTCCGATGTTTAGAATAACATATATAGCTCGGTATACACAGGTTTGAGTAGTCTTGTACATAACCAGTTAAACTCATGCAATAACTGCACACTATGACAAGCGACGGTTGAAATCCGCCTACTTTGTACATTAAAATGTACGATATTATAAAGTTCGATAACCACATTGTCCGGTAGATATGGAAATAACATTATACAAATAACTAGAGCATATATAAAACCCTATCGACTATACACACTTATCTTGCAATTTCATATCGATAGTTCGGTCATTTATCGCATACGATAATTTACCAGTGATCTGGAAACTACACTACTCACCATCGACACCCACTTTGCAATTTTACAATTTACTTCAATTGTAAGATAATTTAAAGCTCGCATACGATAATTGTGATGCAATCTTGGAACACATCGTCCCGTTGATTGCTCTTATACATTACCGGGCAGCTTCCCACCATCCCACCATCAACCATCCCACCATCCCACCATCCACCATCCCACCATCCCACCATCCACCATCCACCATCCCGGCCTGATGGCCAATTTGACTAATACACTACTGCTTTTGGCATTAGCCTAATGCTTCAATATAGGGTGCGAATGAGCCAGCGGAATAGTTTCCCAGGGGATTCGAATGCCAATCATCCCAGAAAACTATTTATATCTAACTTTTGTGTACAATCAAACTTGGATGGTAATTCCATCAATGACAGTTGATTGCTTTGTTTTCATTATTGAATTTAATTATGTACAGAAATCCGTAGAGTAAGTTTACAATGTTGAAATTATTCATTTCAAGGGCATAAGTTTTATCATCTAGATATTCATTGTTCGGTAAAGCTATTTCATAACAACATACGCCAGCGTTAGGGCCATATGAACCTGTAGATTCGCCGATTTAGAAATTAAAAATACCATAAATTACATGCTTAAAATTTTTGATTTTAAAAGTCAGAGAAATAAAGTTTTACTCATCTCATAACACAACTCACTTGCCGTAGTTAATCATTTCTTCCCTTCAAACCCTTGTTAATTGAATATGTACACGGTCCTGCTTCCGTTAATTTCGTTTCAATACATTTAACTTCGGCCAATTAACTCTCATTACAATCATTCAAATCATTAAAGAATATTAACACGCTATTAATTCGGTGTTAATGCAAAAAATGGCATAAGTTAATGGTAAGCGAAAGACGTAGTGAGCTTGTTAGCGGGTCATTATGTTCAAGAGAAGCAAAAACCACGATTAAAAATACTTGAACCCATGATTATTCATAATTAGGACAGTCTTAAGTCAGGAAACGTTTTATAATTAGGGCCGCATTTGAATATTCAATTCAAAACATTCAGTTGCTTGCGTTTTAAATATTCGAGCTAATTTGGTTCGCAAATTGAATTGTGCGGGACTTTCGATAAGAACTTAACAATAAACTGCGAGAGGGAAACGTATTTTAAACAATATAAACATCTTATAAAATCTGAACATATTTTAATCCTTTTGAAATCTTTTAAATCCAAAGAGGTGAATAGATTTGCTAATAATACGTTTTCCAATTTCAAAATCAGAAATGTCTCAACTATTAAATGAAATCGTTTAGTTTTCCAAGGAAAAAACCATGTTTCTCATGTTCTTCGTAGCCAATGTGGTGTGGTGTTCGGGACGAAAATAACTGTTGAAAAGTAAAAGGAACAATTAAATCAGTTATTGGAGTAAATCATGATTGCAGATCGCTGAACTGATTTAATTAATATGCAACACGATCTGCTTTGTTTACTCTGATTAATATTACCATGTTTAATTAACGGTCGAACCTCCAGCGAAGAACAAGGTATCATGAACTGAAGCAGTAGACCGGCAAACCGTCCAGCCGATACCGCATGATGAAACTACTGTCTAGAGCAAAATCTACGATGGCAATCTTGCTGTCGATTAGTTTAAAACCCGTACGGTACATAATAATAACTTTCTATTAGGAAAAGGTAAATCTAACAAAAACAAATCAAATAATGTTAGAATAAAAATGTTGTAAAATTCTAGTTTAAGCTCGGCAAACTTGCACAAAGGCAATAAAGAACTTTGAGATGATAATTTGGGCGGGCATTAATTGTGCCAATTGACCTGAGTCAGGTAGTCGGACATTCCTGAATTGCGCCAACTGCTCCAGGGAGCCACCCGATACGTTCATTAACTGCACCAAGTGGTGGCCCTCTTTCACCATATTATTGATTAGGTTAGGTTAAATTAGGCCAGGTTACATTAGGTTAGGTTAGGATGACACGTAAACAAGGACATTCCTTCTGTCGGCAACTCATCCTACTTGGGCTTGGCGCAACTTAAGGAGCAATGTCTGGGACCCTTTGAGGCCTTGACGCAATTAATGCACGACCACTTGAAAACTGCCACTCAGCACTGTGTTGTTGTTTTTTTGCCAAGTTACTCTGGGCAGCACCACGATGTGTGTTGGGGTACGATGAACGGATGCCCAATGACCTTGTATGTAACCTTGCCTCCAGCGACTCACTCATTCAATGACTCACCACTTTCTCCACGGTGTGTCTCTTGTCTCAAAGCTAATCGATGCTCGGATCAAGATTGCGCCAATCTTCGGATTTTCACCTTCCGCTCTGAATCACCCGTAGGTTTCCCTATAATGGGTTCCGATTGGTCGTTTTGGGAAGCCCCTCAGCGGCACGTTTTGAGGTAACCGCTCCGTTACTAGAACAATAGGATAATCGATGATCTAGACTTTGTGGCTGGGTGTTACGGGGGTTTCCGTTAACATGTATTCCCGAGGCTGCTTGTGATTTAAAAAGTGTATACTTAGTAAATCGTTATTTAAAACGTTTGTTCATTGGTTCTGATATGGCTGTGTAGATAGGACAAAACTCAGTTTATTATGTATCGGATTTGATCGCATTTAAATTAAAATCATCATGGAAGCTTGACTAGAACAGTCATTATGTAAAACTAGTCAGTGTTAGAGGAGTGAAACTATTCGCTGAAAGTGCAATCTAACTTTTTAATCTTGAGATTTATTCAAAGATTTCCCAACATAAACTCATAAATTATTGCAATTTAAACTAGAAGCTTATTTCTGAACAGTTGAGTTACTCTGGCATGATTTTTTCTGGACTTTAAGTTTTTATAGCTTAAATTGTAACAGGCCTTCTTTATCGCAACTAATTTTCTTTACGCAATTTTGTATGCATTTACAGTGTTGTGTGGTTGATGATAAAAATCTGCAATTAAATTACACCCATATTTTAGGATTAGGTTTTGTTTGACTCTGTTGCTGATTTTCATTTATGGGGATTTTTAACCGAAATGAGTTTCACGTCCGGTATATTTCTCTCTCCCCGTAGTGAAAATGTGTCATAACATTTTAATTGCGTGTCTGTATTTCGACATATCCATTTTACGCTTGCATGCGTGGTATGTTCCAAAAGAAGTCTCGCATAGGCAAATTCTAGCATCACACCATAGCCAAAGCCTCCTATCCTAGGGATGGTCAGGAGGGATGCGCGTATTCAAAGCGTACACAAAGTGGCGATCAGCGGGTGGTCCCAGCTTCCTCCCTCGACAAAGAAGTTCGCAGAAGAACCCCCGAGCGCACAAAAACTGAATACATTAGCGCATTCCTCTCCGGGGCTGGGGCAGGGCTGACAAGTGATTTGGGAAGTAAAAAATTTTCAAATTTCTAAAACTTAGCCATTATTTCGTTGAAATGACTTCGGGATTCTAAAATTGTATTGCATTTTGAAGGGTGGTGTAGTAAGAAAATTGTTTTTGTGAATTTGTTTGTAAGTTGCTTCATTTCAGTGTAATATCAACACCCCTAACCGTAGCATTGAGGAATGGAAATTTAGTCTAAAACCTTACACCATATCCCTTTATTTGTACTTAGAAAAGTCGTTGACTTTCAGTCCTATAATTTGTAATCCAAGCATATCTTCCTCCGTTGGATTGAGGAATAATAATTTGTCACTTCAAGAACAACAACTACATATTTTTTATAAGGAAAATTGTTGACTTCATTCTCTGCAGTAAAGTTGAGTATACAGACCAATTAGCTTACGAAACCGCTTGTTACACTATCCTACCTTCTTTTTGCACATTCGCTGACTCATGAGGTCTACCTTCCAGCAATACTCCAGAGCTCTCGTTTAGGATCCATTACCAACATTACGGTAAAAACAATTTTCCACTGACGTCCATACTGCATTGGATTTAGATTGTTTTCTTTCTGCGTCCTGTTGTGATTCACGCGATATAAAAACACTGTTAAACCTTTTCACAACAAATTTTCCAAAGTTAAACTAGAAATGAGGTTTTCCAAATCATTACGAATTCCCGAAAGTGTTCGCTCCCTGAGGATTTGCAATGACAATTCAATTTATAATATAGCTGCAACATCCTACAGTTACACCTTAACGACAAACAATAATAAACAGTTGCCGAAATTAATTAGTTTAATTCAACCATCGCCATTATAAGAACCACGATCCAGTAAAAACAATGGCTCACGTACCAGAGGCAACTGGATAATTGCAGAACACCCTGGAGCTCGTTAGCATTTCTAATTGTCAGTTTTCAATTAGCAAAGTTCATCATGGGTCAACCCCTGGACAGATTAGGCTTGCATCTAGTTAATTTCGCTACCTCACTTCAGTGTGTACACTAATTATGTAAATCGTTATTTCACAAGTGATATGCTGGCTTGGGAAATCTTAATTGGGACTGTAATTGTAGTAGGACGTACGGAATCGTTGTTTTTGGCAAAAGACGTGATTTTATTATTTTGGTGTTTTTGGAAAAAATTACTGTCATTTTTCACACTCCCATAAAAAATTTGACAATGTTCGTGTCTCGATTTTATGAATAAGTACGAAAAATGTTGTAGCAGAGAACGTGTGATTTCTAGGACGGTTGGAAATTTAGCTACAGTATCTAAGAAGAATTATGAAACTTTAAACATTTTCAGAAGAACGTTCGTTATGTTTGTATCACGAATTTGATGGTCAACCAAACTTTCGTTACCTACGATTACGATGGCTGTTTGTGTGTATTCAAAATCACAAATATTCATGTTCGTAGAACTAGGTTAGTTTTGTGCGAAGAAACTTCTCAAGTTAATTTGTAAAACTTCCTAAGATTTTTCATAGTTTTGAATATAATCTTGAGAACCTTTTTCACTTTTGCACATGCGACATTAATAAATTCTATAGCTCCATAGAATTGATGTTCGGTTTTACTCAGTCGCTGGCATCGGGCGGATTCGATTTGCATCTAACGTGGCGTAAAATCGGCCCCTTTGAATATCTTTAACTACTTAAGTAGAGGAGCAAAAACATAATGGACGATCCACTGGCCGCTGTACCGTGGCGGTGTGAACTGCGGCGTAAAACACAATGGGAATGGTCAGCCAGGTGACAGTGGTCAGCTGATGTCGTGACGTCATAGGCACGATCAGCTGTTCAACAATGTATTCCTATTGAGATTATTTCGTTTTACTATGATCTTTGACTATGACCACGGCCTCCTTTAACTACAGGCCGCGGCGTTCGAAGTGGCAACACCGCATCGGATGGCTGGATGGCTAAGCTACGCTTCACCACAACACCAGTGAACGCTCGCGCTCGCGCCGCGGAGGATTGGAACAAGCACGCGAATTATCTATTAATTTAGATGTTTTATATCTGTTAACACTGATGTGTAGGAAAAGGAGTAAATAATTATGTGAGGCTTTCGTGTCAATGCAAGAATGTAATACAATATTTATTAAAACCTTTTACGGTACATTGAACATGATTGAACGTATAAGTAGGCGCATGATTGT
Organism: Macrosteles quadrilineatus; assembly: GCF_028750875.1. NCBI lineage: Eukaryota > Metazoa > Arthropoda > Insecta > Hemiptera > Cicadellidae > Macrosteles > Macrosteles quadrilineatus. The sequence goes on along the minus strand of NW_026542595.1, from coordinate 166,674,831 downwards.
AGTTTTCTTCCGTCTCTTCTACGTATTTACTCTATATGATTTATTAATTGTTAAACACTTAAAATATAAATCCTATCTGCAATGTTATTTAGTTACAGCTTCTGTGTAAGCTATTGTTTTATCATTGGAATGATGACGTTTACTATACAAAGTAAAAATTAACAAAAGCAATAAATAAAGTTATTTTATTCAAGAAAGGATTGACATTTTTCAATGGTTACATTGGCTATTATTTTGGTCTTTTTTACTTTCGTGTAGATATTTAAAAAATATTGCTCATTCTCAAAATAATTTTTGATACTATTTCCTTCAAATTATTTATTCCAAAAATTCAAACAGTTTCAGCTATTTCTAAAATATCGATATCTGACATAAAAACCACTAGTCACTAAAAACCAGCCAACACAGAAGAACAACTGCACGCTAATTATAGGTACAGGTTGTCGCTAATTTTAGTTATTCGCTAATTCCACCTAATTCAATGAAGATGGTGGTCGCCACGCCACTATTGGTTGATGAGCGCTAAATTAAAAGTTTTCGGTAGCCCCAACTTCCGATTGTCTGTTGCAAGAATATTATCAATGGATTAGTTATTATAATGGTTTATTTCTCATAATACTACATAATAACGTGTAAATAAAACACTTACTTAAAATTCATAATAAACTACAGCAAAATTATTAAAACTAAAAGGAAAAGGCATTTTTGTTTTAGGCTACGGTATTTAATTATGAAGACATTAAGTCGTGCAGTAATATTCTTGTGGATAACCAAAAGGCATATTAAAATGCTTGAAATAATTCAGTTGGCCTACATTAATTAATTATTAGCTATGCGATACTACAATACAGTTGCGAGCAGCGCTACTCGCCGCGCCGTGCCATAAAACTGAGATTTGGTCACTCTGTTCAACCCAAAATTTTAACAAAACTAAGCATGATAGAAAGAAAAGTTAAATACAAAAATTAAAGTATATTTAATTATCTACAACTTTCTTACAGACGAAACTTCTCTGACCAACAAACAAAAATTTTAGTAGGCGACTAACTTTTTCACTTCACTATTCCAAAAATTTTCTATTGTGTTAATTTTAAAAATATATATATGTACTACCAAATAAAATTTTAATTTTCAAAACCATACCATTGGCATGAAGGGTTTATTCCCTAGCTCTGTACAAAATTTCAAAATTTTATCTCAATTGTAAGGGTGTAAAAATGCAGTATATTTAAACCACGACCACTAGTTTCGTACTACCGTAATGGTGAAATGGCCGGGAGTTAATGCTCAGTGCGACGTTGCCAATTCTCGCTGGCCGCGGCCTGTAGTTAAAGGGGGCCGTGCTATGACTGTAACTTTTTATTCCACTCTATGTTACAGGTGTTGCAAGTTTTAAGAAAAAAACTAACGTGGCTGAATTTATTCAGAGGAGTAATTGAAACTGTCGTTTGGTGATTTCTGACTAAGCCAAATTCGTAAACATGGCGAACTGAAAGGAACACTTTTATGAAGCATCTTTTTGTGACATTAACTATCTGTAAGAGGCTCACATTAATTTTTTATTGGAATATAAAATTGGTCCATACAGATCAAAAGTCTTCCTAAGTAGAAAAATGTCCTGACGTTTTAGTTGAAAGATATTAATTTCCAGGTGGTGACCCGACTGATTGCAATAAAAAACCCCACATTGATTTCCAGAATTGTTATAGACACTTCTCTATACTAAACTAAGTAATTGAAGAATAATTTAATCTCATTAGATTACAATTTTTAGGTAAGACCTCTAATGGCAATCGGAAAAGTTACAATCCACACGTGTTTATGACCTATCACTTTTGTGATACAGCCCCATCAGCCTACTACAGCCCTGACGGTTACACCAGCTAGAAACATGGATTTCGCTGGAAATCTTCACCAACTGGTTCTCGTAGGTTCCTTCCCAACCTACAATAACTTGCCTCGGACGCTGACACACGTTTTCCCACATCCAAACAATGCCACAGTTTCGGCGCCAGAAAACACTCGTGACCCAAAACATTTGCGGCTCCTATTTTAAATAAATTTCCATTCTAGAATCGATGGGGTTCCGGACATTCCATGCATAATGTTATAATTCCTCAGTATATAATTGAAAGGACTATCGCGTGATTCGGATTCAATCCGAGACCCCCCCGGGGGCCGTCACCAAGTGGTTAGCATAGGGGGGTCAGGGGGTTACATAATTACTACAATTAATGTGCTCGCCGATTTATGCCTTCTATTATCGCGGTGTATATGAGTTCGAGCCGCGATCGCAATCTATTTTGAAGTGATTTGTTCGTTTTACCGTCCGCTGCTCTCGTCTCCGGTCGTGTCGCTTTCCCTGAAGTTGGAACTTTCCTTCTATTGCAGAGTAGTGCAGAAAATGTATGTTTTCTTGAAAGCATATTTTATTAGTTTTCGATGAGTAGAATTTTTTGTATTGTTTTTTTCTATTTTATTGTGTTCTTTGTTTTTGTCCTGATTGGCTTTTGCTGTTCACAAGCCATAAGCTTAAGAATTTCCTAAACTTGTCCAAGGGTACAAAAATATGCAAATTTAATGTTATTGTAGGTTTTTTGTGTATATTATGTCTTATTTTGTCAGAATATCTTAAACTTTGTTCAACCTTCCTTTTACGATTTTTTCTTCAATTATTTCATATATTTATTATTTAGAAAGAGGTGTTCTGTAAATTTCTGAATTATTAGTTCATTTTTATGTGCTGTAAAGTTATGATTTTTTTGTGAAATTCCCTTGTTAAATAACTTACAACCAATCCTTAATATTCTTCCAAACAATTCCATTACAAATTTAATACTTCCTTTAATTCATTGTACATTCAACCAAAAACTCCTGAAGAAATCGAAATCGCACAATCAAAACAATCCAAAGCGACAGCCCTTATCAACAACAAAAGACATCGTCGCCCTGCGATAAAATATAAAGCAACACCGGCCTGCAGGAAATTGAAAGGTTTGGGAGGGTTTTGTGAATTAATCTGCACAGACTCTCCAATTTCTAACAAAAAGAGGGCTGAATGGTGACCGATAACGGAGCGAAATTCGATTTCGAGTTGGAGAGCCGCTTTGTGCGCTTTCATTAGTATGATAATATGAGTGGGCGGGGGATCGGGGACTTACCTTGGATATTGCCCCTTCAGGCGGCTGTATGCAAACCCTCTCCCTCAGAATAAACACACCGCCCCCGCAAATCTTGACCCTTTTCGATATTTTCCAAACGCAAAATTGTTATATTAAAATTGAGTTGGAATAAATTCAAATTTTTTAATTTGGATATTTTTACTTTTTCACCGTTTTTTTTAATGGAAATTTTAGTGTGAGATGCTAAAGAAAATTTTTCTGATAATGTACAATGTACTGCTAGTTAATAAGTAAGTGGAAAGCCATTTTGTTTTATAAAAAATCTACTATGATGACGGATTTACATATTCAACAATACATTTTTACAGGAAAGAATCTTTTGAACATTTTCAGACAGAATTGGGTTGTGTGGAATGGACTCATAATATTGTATAACTTTTTCTAAGTTCTCGCAAATACACAAAACACTACAAGAGTTTTTTATTTAAGGTTATTCCGCAATACGACCTTTCATTGGTTTTACCAATATTTTTGCGAAACAAAGTTGTACTCTTATAAAACAATCAAAACATTTTTTCTCGGCACTGATTTACCTGCCAATGTTGAAGAGAAACGTACCAGAGAAAACAGGACGTATAAATCAGGAGGTGTGAGTTTTAAAATAGTCATAAAATGATGAGTCCCCCTTATCAGCTGACAACCATCTGATAAGTGAACGAGGTTATGCAAGAGGGGTTTCACAATTAAATGCTAATTTCTCGAGAATTTTCCGCTTTCGCAGCGCTGCCGCTGACGATCCATTGTCGCAGCACAAGTCTTCCTAACGAGAGCTGACGATCGTTTATCGTTTTTCGCATCATCGTTTACTATCGCGTTATCGCTCAATGTTGCACTTTTAGAAAAAAATAATTAGCTACTCAACACCAGTGTAACTATTTGCATAGGAATGACGTAATGAAGTACTGCGGTTTACGTCATATAAATTATAGAGGGAGCGTCTATACGTCTTCATTATGGGAAGTTATAAAGTAATTTCCTACGGAAGATACCGAGATACCGCATTTGGTTATTATTCCGCGCATATTTAGCGTTTACGACGGGAGCGTTTGGAGCGAGTGCACAAAGCAAGTTGTGTGTTATATAAGGACTAGGGAATGTTGTATGTAAAGAGGTTAACGCATACTGGACTGGGCATTTAAATTCTTTGCATAAATTTTTAGCTTACATTTTTAATGTAAAGCAGATTTTCACACTTTTGAGGTTTTAGGTTTCTTGTAGAAAGGAAAGGAATATAGGCCTAATGCTAGATCTTTTAGGATTAGTTCTTAGTTAAAATTATTATCTTAGAAAAAATCTTAACATCAGATTTAATCGCGACAAATCATCAGTTACCCACGTTTTACACAAAATGTGCCCATTTTCGTATTTTAATTTTTAGATTGTTTGCAATATTTGTGTATTCCGTCTTGTTTTGTCAGAATATGATATACTTTTGTTTTTAATAGTTTTTCCTGTTAGGAAATAAGTTTTAACAATTTCCAAACTGTTCAGGAAACAAATATACAAATCCTATTAACTACTTAGCTTTTTCTGCGTTACTTTTGTATTTTCTCTTCCAATGTCAAAATATATTTTACTTTCCAACTGCATTTCCAGTATTTACCACACACAAAGGTAATTACCAATTCCAAAACCTCCCATATGGCCCTCGTCGGCACGGGCCTAACGGTACAACATCTGTTGTAGAATAATCGCGCGGCAAAATAAAAGACAAAATTTTAGCAGTTATGATATCCGGCGGAAACCCTTTGCTTGTAATATTACCCAATATTCGCCCCTCGGAGCGGCACGGGCCAAAAAACGAGGGGTAGAAACGCCGCGCGGGGTGGTGGGGAGGGGGCAATCTTTCATTTGCCAATCATAAGCGCGGGCCCGCCGGTTGTGTGCTGCTTGCAAATATTGAGACTGTACGTGATTTAATAAAGTGGCACCTCGTCTGGATGTGAACTTAGCCTGCGACATCTTGATCATGATTGTCGGCTGCTGGAGAAACTTTCCCGGTGATGACGTCAGTCTGTACTCCAGGCTAACGGGTGAGTCAACTGCCTTGTGTATATTGTTATCTATAAATTTTTTGAAATTCAATCGATAGTATTTTTACAAGGTTTTATAATTTTTTTCCGATTGAGGTAATGTTTGTGGTGTAAATTTACGTCGTATAATCCTAATTTAAACTTATTCGACTTATATGTTTCTTTATTATGTATCATTGTAAATTGTAAACCGTGAATTTAAAAGAATACGCTCATTAAAAGTTTGAAATATTATTAATATTATATATAGGTTATGTGTATAGCATGTGGAATTATATACCCTTTTTTGTTGGTTTAAAAGTTCTAAACTTGTGAGTTGAGTTAAAATGTAGATGCAATACCCCATGTTATTTTTTTGACGATTTAACTTTATAAGAATCATTATATTAAACTATACTGTATTTAATGTTTAGTATTCATAGGTATAGCTTAAATATTTCCCATAGGGTACTTATATTTCACTTACATTTCGTTTCATCTTTCAATAGGTACTATTTAAGCGTAGTATCCAATTTTACAATTATTGCGTGATAAAAATTGAATAACTTTCCCCCGGTACACATTAAGTTATTGTTTGTATTGATAAAACAAAAGGTGAGACATATTTTGGAATCGCGATTTATAAATATAGTTTGTACCATCCACTTACAATTTAATGTGCAATTTACCACAATGCTTGTATGAACCGTTCAATGTGTCACTTTATAATACAAGATTCCAAGGGTAGTTTCCACGAGACTTGCTTGTGTGTTCCACATTTTGTACAATATGTGCACAATCAGTCCCTTTGTTCAGCCAGGCGAACCCCCTCTTTATTTTGTTACAATATTTATTTTCTGTAAGACTAGATTTGCTGGTTTATTGAAGATTTCTGTTGAAGGGAACTGACAGATTGAAACAAACATTTGGACCTTTAGGTCACGTAATGCATTTGTCCTTAGTGGAATGAGTGTTTTAATTTGTTGTATTTTTTTTAGAAATATGTTTGAAACTAAACAGTGGGTGACTATTTCTTTACGTATTAGTAGTTTAATATCAGTATTTCATGAATTCAAGTGTAAAATTCTGTTTTAAAAGCCGACATTTTCCATCAATTTTAATAGTACTGTAGTAATATACCCACAATGAAATAATAAAAATTAAATATTTTTTAAACAAACATTCTTAAAAATAATTGTTACAATAATATGTAAATTGCAACTGGCCATATTATAATGAACAATTGTTACTATCACTATTACTTTTTCCAATACACATCCTTTTCATATCCTTAATCCTAAAATCCTTATTAGATCAATTAATCCCAAGTTCCAGGTAGGCTCCGAACAATATTGTCACTTTATAGGCATTGAATACATAACACTGTAGTTATAAAAAATCTATTCTTGAAATAATGGTGCTCGGTGTTCTTTAGGTTCTCGGGTCCCTAGCAAAGAAGTTCCGGTTCTAGCCACTAGATCAAATTATATTTTAAAACTTCCAGTAGCCCCTAAATGTCGCAGTATCATAATTTAGTCACGTTCACATTGTTTCTATATCTATTCAGACATTCCTTCGACGTCCTCATTTGCTATGAAAATAATTATCGCTTCAAAGTATAGTCAAAAATAGCAGCACAGCTGTTTAATAATTAGCAACAGTGGTTGTGCATGTGCTGGTGAAAGGCGGGTTTCTTCGAAGCCAGCTGAAGTCTTGCAGCTGATACAACAATAGAAGACTCAAACGCATTCGCTCCTGGATTATATGCTTATTAGACTCATAGCAGGGTTATTTAAACAGTTGGCAGCCTAAAATAGAGCTTTTGATTTTTGTGCTGCTGTTTAGCTGCCAATGCCACATATGTTTAAGGTATGACAAGTTTCGTCAATTTAAAATTTGCATATATTTTATCAAATGCGAATTACGTAATCTTAAAATGAAACTAATTTTCTTCTTAGATTTGTATTTACCTTAAATTATTTTAAACTGTTTGAATTAGGTACTGATGAATTTTTAAGTATGTAGAATGTTCTAACAAAATTGTATAGAACATACGCAAATTTAATTACACTATTCATCGTTTCTAAGACTACATCGTATCAGTAAACTGTAGGTATATGTTTACGTATTACACCGCAAGTCAAAAAAGCTTTGTTGTATACTGTAACAACAATGCAACGAAAATAGCCAAGTAAATCGGAGGCAGAAGAATTACGATACTAAATAAATAATTTCCGATTGACAACAAGAGTCCAAAAAAGGCGCAGACTTGGCGCGGCGGCGTTTGACGGGATGCCCAAGTTTTTTCCGCGACGAAATGGCATGCAGCAACCTTCTCATTACGGGAAACTGTTTTTGTGCGCAACCGGAATAAACAATTTTCCTCCGCCGCCATCTTGAATTGATTACTGGTGACAATTTGCAAATTTCATATTTCGCAGAGCTACTCACCGGAGATTGTTGCGTCGCCATTTTGACTTTTTTCCCGCCCGAACGGTGACATCGACTGTGGGAATCTACTGCATAATCCCGCGCAATAGTCTTTCCAGATTTTAAAAAACGGTAGGGTCGCGGCTTTTTACGGCTCCAACGGATTTTTTAATGGTGAGAAATTCCGCGGAATGGGAAAGGCGTTTTTTACCACGAGGGTAGAACTGAGTGCTCGGCGCACCCTCCTGTAAGAAGAATAGCGCGATTTCGGGTTAAAAAGGTGCTTTTTATTTCCAGCAAAGAGATTTCGCGATTCTATAGAACTACGAGTTTTTTAGCTCAAAAAGACGGGTCGCGGCGGGGGGAATGTAGGTTACATTAGGGGCGGAAAGGAAGTTTTTGATCAAAAAATGCACTTGCGGACCCCAACTGCTACCCGTGGGAAGATTCGCACTTGCTTTCCTGTTTTACGGAACATTTTTTACCCCGGAGTTCCCACGTTTTGCGCCCTCGATTATTCATTTATTCACTACCCCAAGTTTTTTGCTGATAAATTAAGCCAATTGTTTGGATCGAAGGTCTCAACTTCTGGAAACTTCCAGAAATGTATGTCTACAAGGATTATATCTATAGGCCTACATGCACAGATTGTTGCAATTCTCTTCAAAACATGCTTTGAGTTTATTTGTTGATTATTTTCACAAAGGCTTGGGCATGTATAGCTTTTATTTTAAACCTTCCTAGTTTTTTTTATATTTTTTTATATTAAAAACTGCTCAAAGTAAACCAAACACGTTTTTTATACACCATCTTGTACGATCATAGGAGAGAAAGCTGGTTTTACCACATATTGTACTACTTAAGTGCATAATTGCCATTACCTATTGTACGTTATTAAAATATACAGCTGACAAACATCTCACTTATATTTAATATCCTGTGGAACGATAAAAATGACACATAATATTTCAATTGCTTAATTTCTATAGGACCTATTCGGGGTTCTTATAAACTGTTGTAGTTTTGAATGCAACGATTGCTCTAATGAAACACATGTGTTTTTCTATAGTAACGTACATAGAAATCCGTTGTACCATAACGCAAACAATATATCAACTTAAGAACTTAAGAAACTTTACACTCATTTGCTATTCTCTCTAGGAAACTCGTTTACTAATAAAAATCTTTTCAAAATTCGTTATTCCAAAAATGTACAGTCTTTATTTAATTCTATTGTCGACGTCACCTTATCCTTTACCTTACACGGTTAATCAGTTCAACGGTCGTTCTGTGACTTTTTTCTCCAGTTAACGGAAACGTCCGCCATTTTGTGTGCTCAGACTCCAGCTCCAGCAGTGGCTCCAGGTGGCACGTGCTGGGGGATGGAAGGGGTAGAACCAAAACAAACTGTGCACAATACGACCCCGTATGTCGTAGGTACCCCAGTGTTGATAGATTAAACGTCACCCGTGCCATTGGGGCTGGTTTGTAATGACGGGTTACGATCAAATACAGTTTGAATTGTATTATTCAAACTGATTTACGCTTCGATTACCTTGAAGATGTTTATAGTAAAATGGATTTAATTCTTCTAGCTTAAGTTTTAAGTATTCATATTCCCCATTCTTTCAATGTATAGAAATCGTTTTTGATAATCTTTGATTAAGTAATTAAAACTTACTCATAGTACATCATAAGCTAAAATGCCACTCTCATTATGGCATATTTTTAATTATTGTATCAAAATGGCATATTTTAAACTTACAAAACATTTAGTAACGTCTGTAGAACGACTTAGCTGTCAATCTTTAATTGAAAACAGTTCAACTCATTCATATTTGATAAAACCCCGTTTATAGAGTGGAAATGTAAATAATTTCTGTTTCTCAAACAAAATTGGTAGCTACAATTTCCCCCTGAAAACTAAGGTGTAAACCGTTTGGTCACTTGTTAGATAATATACATTTTGGAAACTTTGATTCTCATTAAAAAAAACTTACACCAATACCAATCTTCACTTACACATTCCTATTCACTACGTAACAATTCTCATCTTAAATTGCCATCTCATTCAACTACATTTTTCAAGATACACTTTCATTACAATGGCATTAAACTTTTTAATCTCTTCCCTCCCTCCCTTCAGCTGGAGTCGGACTTGAACAGCTTTAAAAAGCAATTCAAAAAAATACTCTTGGCCAAGGGTTACTACAGTGTTCGAGATTGTGTCGCTGATGGGTTTAGTTAGTTAGTTTTTTTTGTTGAAGAAGTAATTGGTATTGTTTTATTGAAGCAACATTGTCTATTGTTTATTTTAATTTTAGTTCTATTAATTGACATGACCAATGCAAATGTTGTATATGTTATTTTGGTTCAATAAATGAGTTATGACTTAGCAAAATCCCCCTGATTCGTAACCCCGTAGCCAAATGTTCTCACATACTGTATTTTAATCATATTAACTCATTTTTCATAGATCGTGTTACTTATAACCTAACCTAAACATCATCTCCATTTATCTTGCCAATTTGATCTCACAACCATTTTACTCACCCTGAATTTGAACCCCATTACTTGTGCCTCTCGTATTACTCTTCGATCCTGTTACGTCACTCAATGTCACTAACGCCCCCTATACGTTACAGAGTGCATGATTTGTTCACATTATTGCAGAATTAGCCAATGAGGAGCCATATGTGCCGTACCCGCCTTGTGTCGAATTACTACACCAGGCTATACATTATGTAGCATTACCAACCCTTTACTATGGTAATGTATCACCCGCGAGGGAGGGGCGTGCGCACAATTCCCAAATGGATTTTTTATCTCCGCCAAAAATCAGGACGATTGTTTCGCGCTCTCGTGAAAAAGATTCGAGGGGACACCGTGCGTGTTAAGTATTTGAAACATAGCAAAGTAGTGTGAAGAATCGAGGGAAAAGCGTTGTAACGAAAATGTAATTTTTATAACGCCTGTAGAGTGAAATATACGACTTTGAATTTAATTTGTAACATAAAGATAACGTATTTTAAGGAAGTAGTGATTGAAGTGAAGTTAGTTTTTGTTACTGACTAGGATCAGCTGATTCTTAAGAAGGTTCCACCAACCGGCTGTTTCCGCGTAAACATGGTCCTACTAAAAAGAACCTCTTGGCATTATTAAAGTGTTAATCGAGTTGAAATAAACTGTAAAATGTCCACAAGGATCGAAACTATTCATTGGTTGAACTGAAACCTCGTAATTGTTTCTTTAGGTATTTACAAAATCATTTGGAAAATGTGCAAATTAGTCTTTACATGCGATTTTAACTTCTAAATAATAGTTATAAATTATATTTGCTCCACCCACTGTAAGCTCTTAAATTTTAAGAGCGTAACAAGCACACAATCATTGGAAACAAATTAATTTTAGGAACATTAGAGCATGTTTAGTCGCCATCTTGAATTGACCGAGTAGAACCCCCTTAATTCAGACTATGTTTAAAACCCAATGTTAAAGAGCGTCTGGATCCAGTTTTAAACCATCAAAAAACTACTTTTAGACTTTTTTTACTCAAAACAGAATCACAGAAGCGTCAGTTTTCTCTTTGTTAGGCACCATATCCTCAGTAGAGTGGTGAGATTGAATTAAATGAAGATTTGTACCATCATTTTCAACTAGTACGATCATGTACCAAAAACTTACTATTCATTCAACTTACTATACTAACTTATTATTCATGAGTCTTATTTCTATTTGATCAAATACTAGAGTACAGAGGAAAGTTTACAGGAAGTAGACAAGCGTTATGCAATTTTCGAAATTCATTACAGTTGATCTACGCGTTCGTCACAGAATCTATCACAAATCACTCCATTCCGCACTACAGTAACCGCTTTCCACGCATTCCCGATTATTTTACGTGCCTGTAACCCCGGGAGGGAAAGTTCAATCTAAGTTAGCCCGGAAACCGACGCATAAACCCTAATTGCCTATAAAGTATTGTTTTATTTTCCGGCGCAAATATCATAGTTACTACCCGCAACTTTCTAACACGGAGTTAGTTGGCCAATTATTCGTTTTATTGTTCGCAATATAACTCGGTGAATGCATTATGGGAATGACTTATGTATGCGTTCGCGCTGTTACACACAACCCCGTTCCATTAAGTGTTGCACGAAATAGAAATTAGTAATTAGTGTCTAAGTGTTTTGTAGGAGACAATGTAGCATGTTTAAAACTATTCCGGAGTTTAATTTTTCCCCTAGCTATTGCTCTGATCAATATTTTAGTATAAATTCTAAGATGTTGACGTATCATGCTGTTTTATTGAGGCCAGGACTCACATTGGTATGTTTGTCGATATAATCTGTTTGCATTTTTGACAATTCCTTTGTTTTTTAAGAAATTGTTAAACACAAATACTTTAATTCGCATAGATATTCGCACAAGAACGAGATTAGGTACGAGATGACATGAGGAAAATAGCTACATCGGAAGCATCACATCATCCAATACACTTACCCCTGGAATATATTTATTATTTATATTATCGTGGAAATTTGAACTAACCGTATACATTGGCTTAGTAAAAATAATAATCTTCCTCCCAAATGTTTTCCTTATGAAAAAGGTTCAATTTTATTTAAAAATAGAATTTAATGTAACGTAAATGCCTCCATTGCCACTATATGTAGCAGTAAGTTATGTACGTTTATAACTCTTAAATTAGTATTATTACCAAATAAAACCGTTTAACAAATATCCGAATATCGGAACTGTCTATTTCTATACAGTTTTGAACCGCCATTAAAAATATTCAAATCCTCCATCGCAGCTGGGAGGGATGCAAATGTTCAACCCTTGCGTATGCAAACGATTGGCCCGTGCTAGGGGTGCGGTGAAGGGGTGAGCAGTACTGCTTACTTCCCTTAACGTACGTTGTTTTTTAGCCTCCATTAAAATCCAAATCCTCCATCGCAGCTGGGAGGGATGCAAATGTTCAACCATTGCGTATGCAAACACGATTGGCCCGTGCTAGGGGTGCGGCGAAGGGGTGAGCAGTACTGGTTACTTCCCTTAACGTACGTAGTTTTTTAACCTCCATTAAAATTCAAATCCTCCATCGCAGCTGGGGGGGATGCAAATGTTCAACCCTTGCGTATGCAAACGATTGGCCCGTGCTAGGGGTGCGGCGAAGGGGTGAGCAGTACTGGTTACTTCCCTTAACGTACGTAGTTTTTTAACCTCCATTAAAATTCAAATCCTCCATCGCAGCTGGGAGGGATGCAAATGTTCAACCCTTGCGTATGCAAACGATTGGCCCGTGCTAGGGGTGCGGCGAAGGGGTGAGCAGTACTGGTTACTTCCCTTAACGTACGTAGTTTTTTAACCTCCATTAAAATTCAAATCCTCCATCGCAGCTGGGAGGGATGCAAATGTTCAACCCTTGCGTATGCAAACGATTGGCCCGTGCTAGGGGTGCGGCGAAGGGGTGAGCAGTACTGGTTACTTCCCTTAACGTACGTAGTTTTTTAACCTCCATTAAAATTCAAATCCTCCATCGCAGCTGGGAGGGATGCAAATGTTCAACCCTTGCGTATGCAAACACGATTGGCCCGTGCTAGGGGTGCGGTGAAGGGTGCGCTGTACGTTACAGGGTTACGCCATTGGTTACCGCGTGTACGCCGCAGGTGCAAACCCTTTGGTCGTTACTTCCTTTGATATAAATGAAGAAGGAGACGACAATAGTGCTGCTACATTAGTGATTCTTTTATCCCCAGGTCGGGTGGCGGCTGCTATTCAGCAAGGGTTGCCCGTGCCGTGGGGCTGCGCATGCGCGCCTCGTGCGGCTCGTTCTATTTCCTCGTGTAGAATATCTATTTCCCGTTTAGAACCTCAATCTCTATTTCCTGTTTAGAAGCTCTATTTACTTTTGTAGGAGTTGTATACCTGATATATTATGTAAGAGTTTATTTGTGTTTTGCTAGAAAGCTCACTTCTCAGGAAATAACCACTAAACGTGTGTCTGGACCCCATTTTTGTGTACAGCATCTGTAGAACATTATTTATGTGATGCACGGGAGTTTCCTCCATAGAAAATTTGCTTCTTACCCTATTACCGTAGAACTTATATTTTGTAGCACATCTATTATCCACCTAAACATCCATTTTATACTTTACAACTTCTTCAAGTTCTTTATAATCATTTTGTTTAGGAAAATATTTTGCGAGTTAATTTTGCCAACCCTTATTTTTGTATGTGTTGACCAGAATTCATTCTCCAACAGAGTAAACCTTAGGACGAATCTCTTTGCCACTTAGGTATAACTTTTTTATCCTAGATATCTATATTTCTGGCTGGCTATAAAGTTTCGGTGTTATAGCTTGCCTAATATAGTTGTTTTCAAAAATATATAAGTACAAAAGACAAACGTATAGAAATTATAAACAATAAGAAGTTAAATACACTTTTCATAATATGATTGTCTATAAAAACTATAAAAAATCCTTAACGTATGAAGGTTTGAATTCTCGCAACATTTTGTAATTCTCCAATGTTCCAAGCCCAAACGAACGTCAACCTCAGTTTACCAACCCAAATTTCTTTACCTACAAAGAGACGTCTTGTTTAGAGAATGAGGACCGCAGTAAAAAGTGCCGTGTAAAGAATAGATAAGAGGACAAAGGCGTCCACAATTCCGCGCCGCGCTGAATCCAATTGGGCTTCAAAGCTTTTCTTTGCTGATTTAACTTGATTTTGTTTGCCATCCTGATTTCGTTCTATTCAAAGTGCACCTCCTCAATAAGGAAATAGCGGCCGCCATCTTGTCATCGAATGTTTTTGGCAGATTAAAAGAAGACTCCCTGCTCCATTATTCAACTACTGCCCTTCAAAAACATTCTTCGCTCAAAGGTTGGCAAAGGCGACTTTCGTTAGTTTATCTCAGACAAAGGTGTGGAAAACGTCTTACTGGAGCACTCTTACTTTTTGCTTGTGTTTACAAATTCGAAGAGAAGTTTTAAAAGATACGTTGAATTATTTTGTCTTGGTCAATAACTACTTTTTTCCTCACCAAAAGCTTTTATTATGTAGGTGAATATATATTGTTATTAGGTAAAACATGTTGTGATAAGTTATTAATTTTTATCAAATATTTTTTTGAAACCCACTATTGAATAAATTCATACAACGTTTACTGAATTCATATGAAAAATGTCATTGGTGAACAACATATTTACGCAACGTTTATAATGGATTATATCATCATTTCCAATTGTAATTCAAATCTATAATTTGTAGGCCTTGAGCTGATCCTGTGACTAAATCAGTAAACTACCTTCGTGAACCAGCTTTAAAGGGGTTTAACACATGTTACGGCTATTTCAGCATCACTGCCTTCTTCAGACATTTCAATTTCAGACAAACATAGTTTATGGCCTAATCTATTTATTGTAAATTATATACGTCTAATCTTTTACTAACTATAAAAAATCAAGTTAAATTATTTTAAGCCTACACCTCACCATCATGATAAAATTAGACTATTCACAATCGTTGAAAAACTGACAAAGTCCACACCTCACACTTTATAAAGCCGAACCACCCCTACTTTCAGCAGATATTTCAAAGGTCCAGCCCGCAGATGATGTTCCCGAGCAGATGACGGCCCTCCCTCCACCCCCATATTGATTGTTGGACGTCGTCAGCTGACCACCCTAATTGTTGTCCACTACACCCCCCCCCCTCCACCAACTAAGATCCCCTATGGTCACTCACTAACTGAATATGAGTCATATTGCTTCTTAATCGATCGTGACGAAGCTGGTTGACCACATTTGTAGAAAGAAGTGAAAAATATTTTGAATATTGCACAGATTAATGATAGCATGTCGGTACTTTCTTCTTGGTATTCACACAAAGACAAGGTCATACCCGAGATGATTGACTTCGATTATAATCGATTGTGTTCGAGCTAGATGTCCAGCTTTGGGAATAGTAAAATATTAGAAAATGTTTGGTTGACATCTCAAACTAGCCGATGGTCTATTAGTCTGCTACCAAAGGCTTTCCTCGGTAGTCCGCAGCAGGACAAGGTCAGACACAAGATGACTGGCAACTTCGGACAATGCGATATCTGGGTTAATTATGCGAGGACAATTAATAAACCGTAGTCAAGGTCAGAGCCTGCGGTTAGGTCTCCGATGGTATATAGGAATGTCTCGGTCATTAGGAGTGTATAGAACCTCCTTTGTATTGCCACTGAATATGCATTCATGCGTCGTCCAAAATCTCTGCATAGCAAGGTAGTATGGCAATCAATCAGTACATGAAGTAATTTATTGAAAACTGTACCAATCTTCATTTCAGTTTTGAATTTTACGGTCTTGTGTGATTACTGCACCATGATCACTCCCTGTTCCTACTTGCCTACTTCGAAAAAATTGTTTTGCGCAATCAATTTTATGAACTCATTCTACTCGTCAAGTGTAAGGAGTTGTTGATCTTATTTTAATTCACGATCTTCAACGTAAAACCTCCTTGACCAAGAGTTCAGTGTCAACTTTTTTCAAGAGCCGTGTCAATTGACTGTCCAGCGCAGTCCCGGAAAACGATATCGAACGGTTTACGGCGTTCGCGGAATAACGGCCTCGCTCCAGTCCTCTCCAGAGATGGTGATAACAGTCTTCAACGCGTTTACGGGGTTTCTTCGAATCCGCAACACCTTTGTTATGACTCATAAGTTTTCAGTTCATAAACAGGTGGGCAATAAATGTTCGGATTTGGTTTTGCATGAAGGAATGGAGCGAGGCATAATATCGCCTTAATTAAAACTGAGACGAAACTCATTTAATCTATTGTTGACGTTTTAGTGTTTTCCGTCCGGGGAAATGAATGTTCAGTCACGTCTGCTCTGGGTTGGTTCGTGTTACGTAATTTACGTCGATTTGATTCTGCGACTGAGTTTGTTGAAAAATCTGTATCTATATTCTTGCTTTTGTTGCAGTTTAGAGTACCTAGTTTCTCCATCTCCGGTGTATACAGAATTGTCTATCTCCATTAGAAACATTATCACCAAATATCAAAAGTCACCCTAAAAATTGATTGAGTTTCTTGCAATGTGCAATCCTAAAAAAATAAGTTAGAAAAAATAACTATTTAGAATGAAATTAAAATGTCAATATTTCGGTGAGCTTGACTCTCTTGCAGTCTCCGGACATCCGCAGAAGAAAACCTTCATCAACTCTTTGCGTATTCCACGTCGCGTTGTGTGCGTGACCGTTTACCGGATCATAGTTGCTCTCGTTCAGCAATCTACAATTAACCTTTCCGCGAAACGATTTATCCCTGACTGCCTACAATCGCTCAAACAATTAAAATCGCTAATGATTCCGCATTTCACGATGTCCTTAGCAACGATGCAGATTTCTCTTCCAGGAAACCTCGATGATTCTATAAAGTCTGCGCCATGTTTGTCAATGCGTTCTACTTTTTGCGATTCTGATTGGTCCGGTCTGATCCGCCGTGTCTATTGGACTGGAAAGGCCTTTAGGTAGTAATTAGTTGCTTGTCAGTTGGCATTTTGTAATGGAGCTTATGATGTGAAATGCTTGGTGGTAGTGAAAGAAAGTAAAGCAATTAGATGGTTTGACAGAAAGGTTGACTTACGTACCTGTGTTTGAAGATTTGAAACAATTTCACATTTGGAATTGAAGAAAAGAAACTAAAGTAACTAGTTTTACTGAAAGATTTTGTTGGCTATGAACGTCATCAACATTCTTTTCGGCCGGTTTCCACAAACCGACAAACTCTTCAACACTTTGTAGAGTCTGCTCCACTGTAAGATAAATTATTCTTATTTCCATTTATCTAACTTTTGTTTTCTGTTGCAGGCGCCCAGTTACCTTGGTTGAAGGAGGAGAACCACTGGATAAAACAGGAAGATGAGAGGAAAGCCGCCCTTCACGCAAGGCTTGGCCTGCCTACACCTCCTTCAGGTAAATGAATGCTTAAAATACTAGGATTTTATAATAGAATTACACTTTATAATTATGTTTCCCCAGCATTGGAATTTTTTGTGAGGGAACGATCCAAACCCTGGTCTTGTTACTATCTAACGTCGAGTTTTTGTCAGCACCATTAATTGAAAACCCAATGACAATAGCATCTGAGTTTAGTAACGATTGCGTTTGGAGTCGAATCAGTGGCTCTGGATTTGAAGGTGAGCTTTACAACCTCTCGGGTACACAGATAGAATACTTGGTTTAAAACATTCAAAATGAAACTCAATAATAATTCATCTCTAGGAACATAATCGTGCTCCAATGTGTTAAAAAGATGGCTCCGTTTAATTTTTCAGACTGGCTCAAACAAGAGGATGACAAAAAAGCTGCCCTCCACGCAAGACTTGGCCTACCTACACCTCCTTCAGGTAAATGCGTGTTTACAATATTGTATCATAGAATTACACTTTCAAAAATACACCAAAATACATCTACCAAAATCAGACGAGTACTAACCAGACTGTTGACTATACTTTAACAAATACTTGAAATAAAACCGAAGCCAAACGTATTAAGATCAAAGAATAAATTATCTTTAGAAACATAGCCGTGCTACAACCTTTTTGAAAATACGGCTTCATTCGATTTTTCAGACTGGAACAAGCAAGTGGAGGAGAAACAAGCCGCCCTCCACGCCATTCTTGGCCTGCCTTCAGGTAAATGACTTCTTGCAATTTTAGGATTTCTTTGTAGAATTACACTTGTAACAATGCAAAAGTGTATCTTCCAAATTCTAAAGGAACAAGGCTAAACAATAAATCATATCTAGAAACTTGATCGTGCTCTAACTTGTTGAAAAGACGGTTCCATTTGATTTTTCAGACTGGAACAAGCAAGAGGGAGACAAACAATCCACTCTCCACGCCAAAGGTCTGCCTACATCTCCTTCAGGTAAATTATTTGTTACAATGTAAAGATTTGTTCATACCCATTAAACTACTTGAAATACATCAACTTCAACAAAAACAAATAGCTAAAAACCATCTCTAGGAACATTATTGTGTCCTATTTTTGAAATTAAGACTGTATTTTCTTTGAAATTGTTCAATATTACTGCTAAAGATAATATAGAAAGAGAGTGTAGGGTAGTATGAATAAGTCACAAGCACACAGGGTATACATTGGAACAATCTAAAAGATTGTAAACTAGACACATACTTTAAGTAATGCCCGGTGTTAGTAGATAATTAGTTTTTCAATAACCCTTGCGAAGTAACACCCCTTCTTGACCCTGCAATCGAACGTCCTTAGGGACGAAAAAGGCCGCGGCAATAAGGGCACTTGGCCGGGAGAAAACTCAATTTGAATAGAGGGGCGTCAAAGTGTTCTTTATTTAAAGTTAACTTAATTCAAGTTCCCACCACTTTGGCCACTATGGTGAAAGAGGGCGGGTTTTTCAAGGACTTTTTGAAACACTCAATAACCTTCATAGTCCCTGGGTGGGGGAGTTTTCATTTTAGGTTTGGGCTCTATGAAATGGAAATAGCTGCGATTACTATGTAAAGTGTGGCTAAACTGTTATTCATTCTACTATATATAATTTAAACAGATTTAAAAGGTAATCATCGACTGTGAATACTAAAGTATATCACCCATCTCTATAACACAGAGAACATAGTGGAATGATCTTGTAATAGTGTGCTTCGTTCTATATTCTACCTTCAGTTTTGCATACTATGAAAGTTAGTTGATATAAATACCTTTCTTTCAATATTTAAATATTCAGTATGTATTTTTATGAAACACAATATTTCTTCGTGGTGGTATGTGAAAGAAATTGTACTTCATAGTAGCAAACTCCATTGATGGTAAGCTAAGGGTTTTTTATTATTTGAAAACTAACTGCAAAATTAACAAGGACTTGGAATAGTCATGTCACAGTAGTGTTACTACCAAAATAACATGCATCTAAATATAATTTAGACTACACTTCTTATTAGTCAAGCTTAAATTGGTAACAAAGTAAAAATGCCACGTACCTT
This sequence comes from Macrosteles quadrilineatus, assembly GCF_028750875.1. Lineage (NCBI taxonomy): Eukaryota > Metazoa > Arthropoda > Insecta > Hemiptera > Cicadellidae > Macrosteles > Macrosteles quadrilineatus. Next base: position 166,655,181 of record NW_026542595.1, on the reverse strand, counting down.
TATTCTTGACAAGTTCATCATGAATTCCTTAATCCCCTTACATGCCAGGAAGCACCCGTGGCTCAAGATGAACTTTTAACGTCTTTGACGTGTCATCTGCTTCTCCTTGAGATTGGAGACCCTCAGGTGTTCTTCCTCTTCGCTTAACTAACCTCACAGCCTCACTTGAGTGTCAAAGACGCTTTTTGATGTCAACCTTTCCAAAGGCAAAACATCTGCTTCCACGCGACACCAACGTATAGCCTGCTTAAGACTGATATTGATCAAGACAAGTAAACTCATGTCAGAAGAGAGTTTTCCAATGTTTGGAAATTCGTTCATCAATATCTTATTCTATTATGCTTAGTGGCCCATGATCACTTATCGAATATCTTATTATATCATGGTCATCAGTTTTTTGTCAACCATCATGTAACCGTTGGTCATCGGATCTGTCATTGGATATAGTTGATCACTCACAATTCAATTAAGTAGCGATGGTCTTTGGGTTCGTATTTAAGCTGGTATGGATGCACAGATTGTGTAGCTTTGCTAAAGAAGATGAGCTTCTTCTCCACCCAGGATAATTGAAAAGCATAATGATCAAGGACAAATGGTCACGCTTTTGAACTATCAAGTCACTGGCTTTTGCTCAGGATTGAACCGGCGATCTTCAGAATTTTTGTTGAGCACTACGACCAGCTACCCAGCACCATTTGTAAAGAGTAGTGTGCCTAATATACTTGGTAATATTTACGAAATACTGTAAAAAGGACCTTAAAGGATGTAAGAACGTCTAGACTGGACGAATACAGAGATCAAGCAACGGCGGCAGGTGTGTATGAGTTATAACCCGTGTACTACAATGAAAACGAAGACCATAAAGCCGTTTACAGCCAATATCCCGATCGGCCCTCCCCCTTTCAATCTTTTAACACTTGTTCCCGCTTTTTTCCGCACTTGTGTGATTTATGAAGGATCATTGGCAATCACTGCTGAATCATAACCTCGCTTCTTGAAACCGGGGAGGGAGTTCTTGCTTTATTTGGGTTGTTAATGTTGAAAGGGCGCTTATGTCCTCTTACGACAGTGTGTATAGTGTTGAATGAATACTTGAAATATGTTTAACGGGGAAAAACGTCGAAGTTATAATATGCCATAAATACTAGTATGTTTTACTACACACTAATGTCATGCCATGCATTGATGTAATATTACGTAGATTTGGTACTGACTGAAATATTAAATGTTCTATAATTCGTTTACTAAAAGCATTGCGTTCGTTTTCAAAACTATAAACAGCTACTAACTTTTCTCACTATCTAACCGGCGACCAACAGATTGTTATTAAACTAATATAACTAATCAGCTACTAATCTATTCCTCTATTAAATACTCCCGGTTTTAGCAATCTCTAAAATAAACACTCATGGTTTAATAATTCACGAATTTCCTTTAGTTCGCTTACAACCTTTCTTTGATTATAAGTAGGCTACTCTACTACTACTTTAATTATAAATATACTCACCAAACCTTGCATAAGGGTTTATATATAAACCTTTTTCAACTATAAGAATTTGAGATTAACCTCCTAACCCCCTAATCATTGCAAAAATGGAAACCAACAAAAAGAAAACCGGTGCCATACCGCGCCCCTGAGGTAGTCCGTGGTCCAGATGGTAGTCGCTACCACAAAGTCCACGCGCTAGACGGTCCAAAACAAGGCAATTATCGCCCTGATAGCATCGGCAGCAACTAACATTCTAATTAACCCCTGGATACTTGCAATTAGGACAAAAAGAGTCGTGAACGCCCAGCGGGGGATGAGTCATAATGTTCTCATTACTTCATTAGTTTCGACTCCGTGTTGGAAGCTGGGCAACATTTTACCAGACTTGATCACAGTAAGCTCAGCGCGTGTCGTGTACTAAAAACGCTACAAATATCTATAGAGATATATTTGAGATTTGTATGTTTTAAGATTTGTTTTAGTGTCTTGTTCTTCAAACCTTTTAAATCTTTTCAAATTTTAAAATTTTTGATATTAGACTATTTTGATACTTAAAAGTGCCTTCCTCGACTTTTATTTCCACCGTAAGAACGAATAAACATGTCTGGTTAAAATGTACTTAACTAAACAAGTGAGAATATTTAAATTTCTAATACTTTCGTCAAAACTCTTAAATCATAACCTTATGTCAGTTTAACTTTACTCCATAAACTTATATAAAATTACTGTAGTCTACAGTATATCCTACTAACACAATTAATTGTGTTTAATTATTTAAAAAAATTAAGGTTCCCTTGTGCTTTAGATTTAGTATTACTGTACATCAGTGGTCGTTATTGTATACCTAAATATATTTGGAGAAAGCTTTTCACGTATTCATAATTTGTCTACTCTTTCCCCTGAACTTTGTTCGTTACAAAATATAAGTCTAAATCCTATCGTATCATAAGACGTTTTAAATGTGTTTATAAACACAAAATGGCTGTGTATGTTCTAAATTGTACAATAAAGTACATTTTATTTTATTTCATAAATGAAATCTTACGTAAAATGTCCATCCTGTTTTATAGTGTTCTTTGACTAGTGAAACAAGAAATAGCCCATCTAAAGACCAATGTATATACAGAGGACTTTATATAGGAGCGCAAAAGAAAGCATTTCAATTTCACAGTAATTTGAATGCCCTTTATAAACACAGTTTTGCATCGTAGAAGCTTCGTCTTGAGATCGGTTCTCGGGTCATCTTTTATTTAAGCTCTCACCTCCTTTGCGCCCTTTTTGCTTCGATATCGTCTTTTAATATTCTTGGACGTCGAATCTCTCAACGTTAAGGTGGATATAAAGCATACTTTATTGTTAGGTATTATTTTAAGTGGACCGAATGTGTTTAGTAATCTTTGAATTTAATTCAGTATTATCATAGACTACGTAACAATAAACTGTTTATATTTTAACTGTCAGCGAATAAGCTACCGAAATGTAGTCTGGGATTGTATCACGTCGATCTAAAAAATATGAGTTCTTTCAAGCTTTAAGGACATATCAACTTGAACCATATTCTTGGACGAATAAGGAATAAATGGAACCTATATAAGAGCAGTCTCGAGATTCATGGGACAACCTCTTACAAAAGCATCTAAGAATGGACTTCATTTTCCCTCGCAGTAACCAGCGTTTACCACAAGCATCGACGGAGATCAATGGACCAGAGAAATGTCTACATACTCGGGCAGAACGCTTGTTGGCAAATGCTGTTAAGGAGGCCGGAAACAGTAAGACAATGGGGTATGAGCTTGCGTACTCGTCCTGCTGGATGTTAATAGGCCTGTTAGCTTAATGTGGCTGTGGAGCTGGGTGAACGAGACAGAACGAGCACCACACACGCACACAGACGCACACATGTAAGTGGTCCACAATATTTGGCACAGTGAATTATCGTATGAAGAAAACTATATATTTTATACTAAAGTGTAAATTTGTTATATGAAAAGATAAGTCTTCAATGGTCGCAGGTTGAAATTTGTTTGAGGCTTTTTGCTATCTAATATTGCCGCGAATCTGTAGGTTTTCTAAATATGAAACACAAATACAGGTTCCTTAAATTAGGAGGAATTGTTCAATTTTTTTCCAATTTTTCAAATTTCAATATTGGGAAACTATCTTTTGAAGCCTTATGATGATGCTAACACTCATAATTTAGAACTTACAAATTCCTGTTACAAATATAATTCAAACTAAATTTGTATTAGTAGGTTTCATATTCGTATTTACAACTTTTAGTTTTCATTTCATTTTGACATTTTTTAAATCGTTGTGTTATGTAAGTGTTATTATTTACCGTCCTACATCACGAGGATTTTAACAATCATATTTTTCTAGATAAGGTTTTTGAACTTCATTACATTAATTGTATATACACGTATTTTTGTGTTTGTGCTAGTTGGGTGAGAGTACAAGAGGGTTTACAAATTGCATTCGTTTTGAATGTACAAAATACAATTTCAAGTAGTTGAAAGCTACAACTATTGCAGTTCTAAGATGTTCAATGCAGCAGATTTTCAACAGCAACCCCTACATCAGTTTCATCCCTGACGCGCGCTCTTGTCCCAATCATTTTCACCCTTTGGCGCGAGCCGGGCATGTCCTGGCGCTGTTGTTGGTTCTAGCACACCACAATCCCCCTTCAATTACATTTCTATTGGCTCACTGTTATCTGGTATGACGTCATTCAAAGGGATTTAAAATGAAGGATCGATATAGAACTTCAATGGGAAGCTACAGTGGCAAGGAGTATTCCCAGCAGTTAGCCGTAGCTTGGAAATGTTTTTACTATTGTATCACTAAACTGCAATTATTGTGATTAAGTTAGCTACTGATAAAGATAGTTGCTGATGAATTCAGATTGTCTTGTTATAGCGTGAATGTTCAATACTGAAGTAAACATCCCATTCGTGGATCAGCTGATGCAAATTGTTTAATTTTAGATTTTTGATAGTAAATTATCAGATTCTTTTAGCCTTTACTCGTCTGAATTCAGGACCTTTTCGTTCTATTCAGGATTCCACAATTAATCACGCTAAATATTATTAAGTGAATTTATAAAAACAAAAGTTTATACTGATAGTAGTCTGGCGTTTAGTGAAATTTACTCGTACTCAACGCTTACTTAGGGCTGGACGAATTCACTGTTCCCTGCATTCTGGCCAAACACATAAATCAAGAATCTAAACAATACACATTCAATAACACCCATAAACTCACTAATTCTTTACTCAGCTTTTCCATCGCTTGTTTAAAGCTTCCACAGTTTCAATCTGGAATATTTTTATAACGGAGCCATTAGCCCAGACGTAACACACTCCAAAACCAAATTGCTCCATTTCATTTTTTACACCCTCAGTGACCTACTTTCTCTATTTAAACAATTAAATCTCCTTTAACGGCACATAACCCGCGTTATGACTAACGCTATCTCACATCTCATTTGACTGAGACGTTTCAACTTTCTTTCAATCTTCCGACACAACCATAAACTGTTCTGTATTAGCTGTGTTTTATGTATGCACTTTGCTTGGCTACTTATTTTGTCTAGGCGTTGGCCATACTCAAGATACATCTTGGGTGATGTGTAACGCTTAATTTTCAATGTTTTGTCAATTTTAGTTTATATTTCGACCTCTTTTCCTGAATATATAGGATGTTTGTTAAAGTAATTAATTCTTATAATTTTACCGTTATCACTTTTGTATGGTACACACCTATCATAGTTTACTACTGGCAAGGAGTCCTTAATCTGTGCTACTGGGAACTTAAATAATTCTCTGTCAGCATTAATTTTTAAATCACCGTTTTCAGATAGTTTGCTTTTTATTAGCTAAAAGCTCAAAACAGTGTCTTTAAAATTCAGAAATTTGAGAAAAGTTTGGAAATAATCGATTCACTATGGCTTAAAATAACTACTACGTTAACAGTAATATTTTACTGTATTTGTATAACTTTCCCTCTTAATTAGTGTATATTCCCCTTGTATAAATGTATCTCTAACCCACTCTTTTACAAACTTGTAAAACTTACTTTTGGAGACACCTTACGAAGTAAATCCCACTCAGAAATAAAAATAACATAGCAATTTGGCTTCAAATGGCAAACACACGAGTGGAACTAATAAATTAGCTACAAAACAAGCTAGGCGGGCGAAGCTGAGAATCCAATCTATCATTTTCGTATCTTATTGACCCTCCCCCTCCCCTAGTCCTACGAGAGGGTGGAAAACAGGGGAAATAGCAAGGAGAGTAATTATTGCCACGATTCATTAAAAATAAAGCGAGAGATATAGAAGTGGAAACGTTAATAATCGATAGGAGAGCGGCGCAGACGCGCAGACTCCCTCCCCTTCACAAATTACCATTATTCTCTCTCTGCACATTGTTCTCTTTAATTACGCCTTTATTGGGCAACTTGTTTGGTCGTGATTCGCTTTTAATGAAATTTTGATACCCTTTGGAAACGAAACTGTAAACATAATATTGTTTACGTGTAGAGAGAAATGGCTTGTGTTAGTCACGTTGTATGTTGCATAGAGACAACATCTTGAGTTGAATGCAACAATGTAACTATTTTAAACAAGTTTAAATATGATGCGCTCATCACATGCTGATTATACGATGATCATATCAGGTTCGATGAATCTTAAGTTGATCTGGCTATTGTAAGGAACAGATCATGATCCTAAGTTCAGGCTGTGTTTAACTAGTTTATGTAATGATTCCTGCTAACGATTTTGTCAAGTTTGTTAATTTTTACAACCTATGATGAAGTTATTGTTGTTGTATTTCTTAAGATTGTTCTTAAAAATTAAATGTAGTTGACATAATTTTTCTACCTCTGATGCATTACGTTTTGCTACGATTGGGCCACTTTTTAATCAAACCACCAAAATGCCGCAAAGTTCTCGTCACATTTCAGTTCACTTTATGCATATTCTAATACGGTAGTTATTATAATTATTCAAAACTATGTGGGCAGTGAATTTCATCCCCTCTTAAATAAGTCTCAAACACTGTTGATCTTGATTCTTAAACACTCAATTTCCATTCAATCCCGGAACCGTATTCTTCCGGAAAAATACGTCTGTTTTTATTTCAACCCCAAATGTAAACAAGACCGGAACGCGAGAAGTGACCGATGGAGGTAATTTATGCAGTCTGCTTCCGGTTCTCGTCAGTAGACGATTGGCAACCCTGCGAGGTGGTGTGCTGCTGTCCACGTGAGTTGGTACCACTGCATGTGTAACAATGTTTTAAAAATAAGTACATACATAAAATAATATAGGCATATAATAAAATATAATATAAAGTACGTTGTTCTAGACGAGATGAAAACTATAAATTTAATTTCACTATTTTAGTTTTATTTTTTATTGAAAACAACCTAAGAGCTCTCCTGTTCGTAATCTATGTCCATATCATTTCGAATCAGTTTATAAGAAATAAATAACAAACAATGTATTTAATATGATGTATTCTTTGAAATTCAGGCGATATATTATTGCTTGTTGAATTGTTATGTTATTCAAAATTTTAATTCGGCTATTTTTCATTCAAAATTTAAATTCCACTATTTTTCATACTCCATAAGTTGTGTGGTAGTGAACGTGATAGTGTGTACACTATATAACTAGACATTCCACCCCTTTGTTAAACGTGAAGCTACTTTTAGAATAAAAACGAACGTAGTTGGACTGTGACAGAGGCTGATGTAGATTACATGTTTCTGCCGACGTTTATACCAACTTGTAGACCTACCTTTGATGTCTCATCAACAAAAACTTAAAGCGAAAATAAAACTGAGTGACTCATTGAAATATATTATTTTGAGATTTTGTTTGAGCTGATCTATGTCGATGTCAAATTTAGTATCCAACGGTCAATGGACACCTGTACAATAACGATAATAACCCAAACCTTTTCGTAACATTTTGTTTGGATCAGCAAACTCAACAATTAGATAAACGACAACAATCTGGTCGTTAACGATTTCCACCATCAATAGCAGAAATGCCTTGTCCAGCCCAGGTGTCCTGTTATTAAAAGATAATATTTCATCCCCTCTAGGGGCTAACTTCTTAATTAATAAGTGGGTGGTGGGGGGTGTTTGTCTCCAAAGAAAGCGTTCCTTCGCAGAGGGGCCGATTTAATAACAATCACTAGAATTAACGGGCACCAATAGGATTAAGTTGGACTCCAGTTAGCCATGTAATTGGTTGTTATTTCATCATGTGATCGAACTTGTGCAGTTCTCCAGGACATTTGTTATCGCTATTTTTGACACTCATTTGATACAAACCGTAACTTTTCCTTCGGTAATTACGTGACGTCGAACGTTTATTAAATTCTATCGCTTCTCAACTTTTTGATTGGGGATTGTTGGGAAATCTTTGAAGATTGAGTTAGGTGTTGAATTTATTGCTTTATTTTGCCGTAGATTGTCAAGCACACTTTTAATTGATTGATTTTCAATTTTGTTGACTTTCTTACTTTTTCGCCCCTTGAAAATATACGGGATATCCTTGTGATTATTTGTATAACTTTTATGTTCATTATATCGTAAGAATCATTTCATTGTACACTACATTCTTGTGTCCATTTGTGTTAAAACTCACATAGATTGCGTTGCTGGCCTTAAAGTAAAAGTAATAATAATGATTTTTACCAGTAAAACTTTTTATTTTGTAAATCTCTCCATTACAGAATAATGTTTTTGATTACTTTATCACAATACATTGAAGAATTGGAAACCCATCCTTTGTGCACCTCTTAATAAATTAAAGCGTTCCACGTGAAAGTAAGTATTTTCTACAAAAGTTCTGCATATGCTACAGTGTTTTCTTCATTTGGCAACCTCTCTCTTTATCGTCCCGACCCGACAATTCTGTTTCTGATCATTTCATCACACCACCACGAAGACATCTCTGGAGCTCACCTCCCATAAACAAGTACCTTGTCACTGTTGTTTATAGGCGGAAACAAAGCACAGCATCTGCATACGTAGTCACATTTACATTGTACGGTTCCTGGAATACAACAATGCACTCGTGGGGGTCCTTCCCCCCCTGCCCCCCGCATTATGCATATACTACACCGGAAGTGGTCTTGCCCAGGGTCTTAAATATTGATACATCACGCAAAAACCGCTATTTAACTTGTAAATTAGGACACCTGTTATGGACTTCTCTTTCTTCGTATGCGAAGGCGATAAACGGAATCTTGTTTCTCGTTTTTGTTTTGTAGTTCGCCAACACGATTGACATTTGTTCGTTTGTATGGTAATTTGTCTTTTTGTATATTATAGTGATTTGTCAACTACTGATGTCTCTGGTCCGATAGCTAAAGTCCGTAGCTTTTGATTGTTAGAAATCGTGCACAGCTGTCCTTGATCATTTTCTTCCTTGGTCACCTTAAGTTCGTAATAAGCTATCAAAAAAGTTAGTGTCAGCGTGGTGTAAACCTAACCTAATGTATTGAAATTGTATGGTTAAATATTAAATTGTGAGGATAAAAACTATAGCTATTAACTAACTTAATTTACACGGAGAACAACTTTTATGAACATGGAATAACTGCTTAGCATTACACATTTACACATTTACCCTTGTTTTTCATATTTAGAATATTCCTACCACTTTTACAGTTAAATAACACCATTGTAGTCCGTTTTACGCCCTTTGTTTTACTACTTCAAGACCCACGTGATGGGCTTATAAAGAAGCTATTTTGGGTACATCCTCATGTAGGGTGGTCAGTCTCTCCCATAAGGGATGAAGAGTGTCGGTCCCAAAAACGACCCCTGAGGGACACCGCTGAGCCGCCTTAATACAATCCATCTGTTTTGCATCCCTTCGTTCCATCTCCGATAGTGATACATTATTGGTCTACTTGCGCTGTTTGAATGTGTTAAATTTGTAGTATAGAATGATTTCTAAATGTTTTAAATACTAAAAGAAAAAATATGTAAAAGTAAAGAACGGGAAAACTGTGATAAAAACCCTACATGCCTTGTAAATGAAAACCAAATAAAGTTTCTAATAAAGTAGGTATTTAACATCTACGTATATTTAAACTTCGATAGTGTAAATCTTTCGTTGTTGAATATGTTCCGTAATTTCACCGAAACATTTATTTACATTTCTTTTATATTTTTCTCGCATCCAATGGCCCATCCTATACATTGTTTGGTAAAAAAAGGCATCAAACACCTTAGCATGGCTTTTACTATACTTTTTGAACTGTAGGAGAACTATGATTCTCTTTTCACCAAAACAAAAAAGCATTTCATTTTCTCCCATTACTAAAAGAACATAGTATTCTCCGTAAACCTATCAGGTTTACCTCTTAGCACTAACTACAGATCAATCATCCAACACTAAACAAACTATAGTTAATATATTAGAGACGAGAACCTTGTTTCGGACCAGAGTTTCAGTGACACATATTTACGCAGCAGATCTGTATACTATATCAAGTAAGGGTCGACGGAGGGACACTATGGGTCCTGTGGGAATTTAGGGATCATTGTGATATCCCGGTCCGTCCCGGATAAAATATACACACACCATTTACATCCTTGTAGAGGGGTGGGTGGAGTGTCCACCACCATAAACTAACGGAGAAAGCTAGATTGTTTGTTTATACTGATTATTTATTTATATAATAAATATTATATATATATATAAATTTATTTTATGATGTAGTTTGGTGGTTATAAAGTTCACCTGCAATCGGGGGGGTTGTCAATTTGCTTCATAATCAACTAACTTTTGTTGCGTCAAAACTTGAAATACGTACACAAAGTATTCTCTGTCTTAGTGGAGTGATCAAATGATATATTTAAACATTTCTCGTTTTTATTTACTTCCTTAATGATAAAAAGTTAGTAAATGATTTAAGAACTCGTACGCACATATGTGTGAAGTATCTTTACATTTTATTAAAGACCCGTTACAGTATATAGTTGAACACTGACACTTTTGAACATCTTAAACGTTAATGCAAATCTCTCTTGAATAAAATTTTAGAGCATACCATAAGACTTATGGTATAGAGGACGATACTTTTAATGTTTATATTTTAAAATATTGTCATTATGCGTCAAAGCTCAGGTATTGCTTAGTTTTTCAGTTTCATGTATTGATATCACGCAGAGTTTATAAAATTGTCTATTTTTTACATATTACTACTCAGTTTTTACTGCAATATAACTTTAGTAAATCAAAACCTTTGAAGTTATTAAGTTTACAATTTTTGAACGTCATGTACACGTATAGCAATCTTATTGAACTACACATTCCTATATCTATGGAATTTATAAGACACATTATTCAATTTTCTCGATTTGTTAATGTACCGTAATGTCTACCATACATGTATACCAGCTCTAATAAACTAATGTAAACACATTTACCCTAACACAATTAATATCAAACCACAATCGTCAAGTTTCTGGTCCCGTAATTCTCGGAGAATGTTCCGTTGTGAAGTTCCCTAGCGGAAGTGCACTAAAACATATGCAAGTGCATAACAATGCATATCATATCGCTTGCACGCAATGCGCTGATGAATATTTAAACACACCTCTCGGATGATATAATTGTGTTTTTATTGTTTTGTTGTTCGATAACCTTCGCTCCGGGGAACTTCCCAGTTGCATGAATTGCATATTCGCTTTTAAATAACAGTAATTATATTTAATGGTGCAGTTTTTTTTGCGGTGTTAATGTTGAACTTTCCATGAGCAATGTAGGTTCAGGTGGAATTTTACGAAATCGGATATTTTAAGATTTGATCTTTGAACGATCGTTTAATCGTGAAGTTTTGTAAAAGAAAAATTCATTTCACGTCCATTTTTCATTCATGAACACATTCAACGCACTCTGCTTAAGATGGCTGCACTTTCGTTTACGTTCTACACTCATTTGAATGAAAAATATCGATACACAGATTATTCGATATACCGATTATTTTTTCGGCTAGATAGGTTAGGTTAACCTAACTTGATATATCGAATGAAGTAATCGATATATCGATCGATATATTCATTCGAATGAGTGTAGGACGTAAACGAAAGTGCAGCCCACATATCTCATAAAAATGATTCAGTAGATTTTTTAAAAAAATAATCAATATTTGCTACAGTATACCAAATGAAGTTTCTCTTCTGTATCCTTACTCCCGTCGCGATACACGGGTAGCAACTTAACTGCAATATCATCGATTAATTTCTCACATAATCCACAATCCGATTGATTATTAATATTTTAATTCCCCTCAGTCAATATTCCATCATAGTTGTCGTGTTGACATATTGGCTGATGAATACTGTATGTGCCTGTCAGTTTGCATGATGGCCTAACCTTTAGCTACAATCGTACTGATTATTTATGGCGATTGTGTTTTGCGGTTTGTAACATGCTTATTGCGTGACTTCCCTTCCAGTTTACCAAGTTTGCCTCAATATGTGGAACCAAACCACCCGTCCCTGTATATTTCTTATCTTGCTATTTGGACTTTTTTGTGAGTAATGAATAATTCATATAAATAAATTAGTAGGTTTGAGGTTTTAACAGAATTTTGCATCGAAGCGGGAGCGCGGCGAAAAAGCAATATAACGATGTTATGGTGAACTAAATTTCTACTACAGTATTAAATTGTCCTATGACATCTCAGTAACTCTCATTGAAGCATTTCGATTCCAAATTTTACGATTTTGTGCCAAATGTACAATTTACTAAAAGTTATAAGGCACTAATTACAAAAATATGAATCATAAACCTTATTTTTGAGCCATTAGTGTTATGCTAATTCATTCAAGTGTAAAATTAATAGTTTTATACAAACCATTAAGCATAAAATCGGTATACCCAAAAGGGTAGTTTAAACTATTAGAATCTTGCCATATTACCATTGTAGAGGATAAGTAATAGTTTATTTTATTGCGTCAAACTAGTTTTATTCAAACCTTTGAACTTCAGTTAAATCTACAACGTACTATGTTTGATGGATACCTACAGTATTAAACACTATAAAATAAGTTAAAAATAGCTAAATGCAAAATTGAGCCTAAGGGTTGAAATCACGGACTTCGGTACAAAGGATACGGGTACGATTCCCGATACATCCCCAAACATTTGAGGGGAATGTGTTTGCGATACTTCCATTCAAAACTGCCTCTGAACCAACAAAACAAAATGCTTAAGCCAAAGTAACCGTCCCTTGGGTATTATCTGTTAAGCACTGCGGGTTGTATTTTTTATCCCTCCCACGACAGGGGTGTCACCTGCCTTTCTACATGGAATTTTCTCTCCCCAGTTGCCATATTGGGGTGACCAAGACAAATGATCATAACATGTCTCCAGCGCCATACACGGAGTGCTCCGTCCTTAATCGTCCGGTATCTTAGCAACCATCTCTTGCGACACGGCGATCTGAAAATGTAGTTGTTGCCGATAAGTAGATACAACAATAGTATTGATTTGAAAAAAGGATAAATATTGGTAAACAGATAAAGGTAAATTAGGATTTTTCCTTAACAGATTTTTTTGGTTGTAAAAATTTACTGTTAAATTAATTCTTACGAAGAACAGTCTGTTAAACGTTAAATTATTTAATACCTACGAAAGATTTTTTACAATTTAGACGACATTTGACTAGGTTAACACCGATAAATTTAGGTTTTATTTGACAAAATATCGTTCTAAAACACCGTATAGTTTTTAGGATTACAAATTTTATCAAACAATTTTACCTAGAATGTTTCTAGCACACACCCATATAAAACCATAAGAAACTTAGTACTGGGACACAAAATATATTTGTTTTCTATGTAGGTTGATAGGTATAAAAATTAGATCTCCTAAAGACTAATTTAACTTAGCCGGAATTAAATATCTCTTCATTTTAGTCGACTAATTACTCAACAAATTACCTTATCTTCACAGCGTCAATTGCAAATCAATTTCATTAAAGTAGTATTGTCCCAAAATATAATCGAAAAATTATTGAAAAATACAGTTCTAAGATAAGACTACATTTATCTCCTCGTGTTCAAGCAAAATTAAATCAAATAAATTCAATAAAAATGATCCTTTATCTCAACCAAACTACTCATTCAAACATTTAAAGCTGTCCGTTTATAAAAATGACCCCCTTCTTTTTACCCCTTAATAAGTAAACAGGCCGACCCCCGCGGCATCCATGCACGTACGGCCGCATAGGAGCTGTTGACACGTCTATGGGGGGTACAGGAGGCGGGGGGGGGCACGTCTTGGCATACAAATTAAACTGGAGACCAGCTGGACAACGGTCCCCCTCAATATTGATGTCGCTATGGAGATGTATGCAGAGAGAGATGAGATTATCAAACTTGCATAAGGTCCGGTCCCCAGCCTTGGGGGGGGGGGGGGGGGCTCGGTGGTCACTCGGACCTTCCACCCTCAGTTTACATTTACATAGGCTGAAAGTGCATTTAAAAATTAAACGTATCAGTCGCTGCCATCACATGCTGTCTTAAAATAGAGTAAAAGATTGTCGAGCAATTTAAATTAAATTGTAGTTAGATGTTCTACAATCTGTATTTTATTAGAGCATACCTCAAATACAGTTTTTTAATACGAGAACAAAAAAACATGCAGTATTAACAACAAATTTAAAAAATCCAATCATCAACTTGTAAACAACTCAGTAATATTTCTACTTCGTCCATATGACATATGTAGTTAGTTAAATGTTCGTGTACCTCTCACCACAAGTAAATTAAAAAAACTTAAGAGTCCTTGGAGGCTAGCGGCCATCTTGGATAAATTCAAACAGCTACTGAAGAGATAATTATCATGCTAAAATATATTTTGTTTAATTACTTATGCGATTATAATTTAAATATCTAGGTTACTATGAGATTATAAATTGTCTTTGTTGTTTTGAATTGATTTCCAAGGGAGTCCATGAAATAATAAGTCCACAATTAAGAGCAATGTTAATTTCGTTATCTTTAAACAGCCGCTGAAGAGTTATTTACCATCTCAAAACATTTGTTCAGATACCAAAGTTATTCTAATTTAAATATCTAGTATACTGTGGGATTAGAAATGTTCTTTGTATTTTGTTAATTGTTTTATGAGTTAGAACGTCTATGCTCCAAGGACTCTGGTTCCTACACAATAGTCATATTTAGTGTTTTTTAGTTATCTAAGGTTTGGTCATCGTATTACTGTTTAAAAAGACACACAAAAATAATACTATATTTTTTATGTAAAACGAATTACGTAACTCGTTTTAAAGTTTAAATCGTACCTTCATATTTGGCTTACTTCTCAACCTTTACTATTTCATGGAAACATCATACACTTTCCAAAGTTTCTCTATGACTAATCATGGATTTTTCAAAGGTTTGCCTCGTACATAAAGTAACTGGAACGGAGAATTCAATGGGACAGGTCTAGGTATTGCAATCTCGGAACTGAAAGAGATAGTAAATTACCTTTTAACCGGTACACGGCTCTAATTAGGCTATTGATTGAATTAATTAAACGTGGCTGCAACAAATTGCAACCAGAGTTTCATTTCTAGGTTTCTACTAATTGCTGCGTAAAGGAGTGCCTAGATCTGCATAGGTGAGGAAAATGTCAATCGTTTGTGGGGATTTCCAACGCGATGCAATCGAATGAAGGATTAGTTAAGCGCAATTAAGTATCAACCACTTAATTTATCACCTAGACAGCGACGTATTTTGTTTAAGTATTTTACTGAATATGAATGTGAATGTAGGATGAATTTGTAATGACGTCAATAGTCTTTGTAACTTTGTTACTAAGATCAGCTGTGTATTTAATTAATCTATCCATGATCAGCTGGGTTTAGTTTTGAACCATCCAAAAGCTACTGAAATTGCTGGAAATGCTAAACGATCAGCGAATGCACTTTCTGTACTGTGAAACCTTCTGTAAGAGGATTATGAAATGAATTATTCAACGTGATGGAAGCCCTTTAACAATGGATTAGTGACGTCATGGCGCATGGGTAACTAACAGCTGACCCCTGTGTGAAAACGGTCCACTGACGTCAATGGAGTTATGGATCATATTTACACCGTTTCGATCCTGAAGTAATTATTCAACAAATGTGTTATTCATATTGGCATTTCATGCCAGATACTGGGCATCAAGAGTTAAGTGTTCATCTAACAACCAAAAGGTCTCCGGCTTATACCTGAAAAGAAAACTTGTATTAGCTTTTTATTGTTCAAAACAGGACCCAGCTGTTTTATTGGCTTAAAAAATTGTCTTGGCTAAACAACTAGATGATCTTTGTCAGTAACAGATAATCATCCTTCAATTAATTATATTCGCATCAAAATACGCATCCAGTGTCGTTGTCATGCAGTCTAATCGAAGCCCTCAATCCTTCAAAAAACATTTAAAAATTAATTCAATCCAATACAACCCTGGATTTCTCGATTAAAAAAATACACCACTACCCCTTGGTCGCAAGTCAAGAAGGAGGTTCCCCTTGTATTCAAGTCTTTACAAATCAACCACAATTACCAAGTACTCGTACCCCTTTACCCTTCTCAATTGGCCATTGACATATTCAAAAGCCATTGCTACCCTTTATTATGGTAACCTACCCCACCTGGGCGCTGCCACCTGACGCCTGCCACGCGCCTAGGCGGCACCTGCACGCCCTGGGCCACACGACCAAGCTTAGCTCAAAATAATGCAAGGTATTGCTGGGTCCCCCAAGTAGCAATTAGGGCAGCTCGCGCCCTTTTGAGGTGCCAAAAGGGTTAGAGGGATTGAGATTTGTTGTATGATTTGTTTACTAGCTAATGCGAGGTTGCTGTGTAGCTGATATCTTAATTGTCTTGGTAGCTGAGTAATTATAGTGTTCACCTTCAAATCTAAAGCTAATTATAAGGCTGTTAGTTCGATCCTCAGTGTTATCGATTAAAGACTCAATGGTCTATAGTCTGTGCTTATATGCTATTTGTCATTGGGATATTGATTTATGTAATCGGTAACAAACTATTGATAGTAACAAGACCAGATTTTCCTCCGTTCCCTTACGAAAGAACGTATAAAATGACAAGTCGAAGATAAACGTTGTCAAATTGCATGGTTAGATCTGTGCGTATTAGGGTCTATTTTGAAAGTATATTTCGGGCGATTCTTTGGGATTTGTTATGTGATATTTGAATTTGAACTTTTTAGGGTGAAAGAGTAAACAACTTTCAAAATTGCAATTTAAAAAGGAATATTGATGTTGGGATTTGTTATAGTTTGATTTGTTGGTGTTTTCAATCTTCTTATCAAAACCACATCTTGCTTTTGGATTGACGTTTTTTGTAGTTTAACGTGCTATGCAATGGTTAAACTGTTAACAAGGTAATCTTTCATAGTTCATAATCAATATTTGTTCATGTTTAGGGTGTGTTTAACTTGAGTTCCCAACTATTTTGTTGTTATTTATCATTCTTTATAAGATGTCAGCTCTTTTTGAATATTTGTAATTGCACAACATGTAACTCTACTGTAGCCGACCGTTGAACTTGATTGTAAAAGTATCTGATAAGTGATAAAAGTTAAATACATAGCTCATACTGTACAAACGCCACGCATCACACCTATATCTCAACATCTCAGGGCTTTAAAATTTGTTCCGCGCGATAAATTAACGAATTAATTAACCATAAATTGCTTTATCACACTCCTCTTGATATGAGGTCTACAATGACCGGTGTAGACTGTACCCGACAACCGCGAAGTACAGTCTGGTCTGTCGCGTGCCCCGGACCGGAACCGGAAGTCGACGGTTATAAAACCGTGTCTCATGATTTGTTTGTTTACAGGTGGTGACCGTCCAGACAAGAATCCAAGCCCGCCACCCCTACAGACAGGTGAGTACGAGTACACCACAAGTCAATCGTATAAGTACAATTTACTCAATTTTACTCACTCTTCCGCTATAGAGCGTTCAGGAATGATATTGAAATGACGGTCGGTATACAGGGAAATAATTTTTTATTGAGATGGCTGTTGATTCTTCAGAAAATATCAGCAATCAAAAGTAAAAAGCATATTACGAATTGGGAAGAACACATATCTACCGAGGTCAACTATCGACCCATTTCCCTTCTACCCCACATTTCGAAAATATCGGAAACCACTGCGCTTTAATTGTACGCTGTATTGTACAGCCCAATTATGGTTAAAACTGTAATAATATAAAATTGAAATAGTTTCATGGTTGTCAATTTTGATGGACCTTTCATTCATCAAACAATATGGCAATCGTTGGAAAGGACACCTATCCACCTTCCTCAACTATCGACCCATTTCCCTTCTACCCCACATTTCGAAAATATCGGAAACCACCGCGCTTTGATCGGACGGCGGCGGGCGTGGAGCGGCACTGTTTTGAAATGCCAATCCAAACAGACGGACAGACGGACGTAATTTCGGCAGCCTTTGTGCGTGCCGGTCTCAATCCATCAATGCATCAGACTTGCTAATGCGCGCCGCTCACACACGCATTTAATTTATTTTAATCTATTCCTGGAAACGACTGTACAATTAAAGGAATATAACATTTGCCGTTACGTGACGTGCGTATATAGGGTCGATCTGCGGAGTGCAGCTGCCATCTTGATCTTGCAATCGTACATGAGGACCTTGGGCTGCAGCTCGCAGGCGGAACGTTTGGTCAAGCGAAAGTCACACAACACAAAGTTACCTATACAAATTCATTGCCGTAATTTATTTGCTAGTTTGTATGACTACTGTCCATTTATTTTTTTTTTCCAACCAAACACATTTTATAAATTTATTTATTAGGATCTTGGCATGACAGAGGGTTTAGCTTTTGTTGATTTTATGTAATTGAAAAATCAGATTTTTATTTTGACTGTGGGGTATAAAGAATGATCTATGTTTACAATACTAAACCGGGATACATTAGTTTTCGGCTGAATATATACAGGGTGCGTTTATAATGGGGGCGAGATGACCTATATAGTTATTTTATTAAGACCCATTACTAGAAGTCTTACGATCAAGGATAGCTATTTATAGGTCCAGTTTTCAACCATAAAAACACCTTTCTCAGGACCGAAGTGCCTGTGTTTCCATAATTCGATGCTAGAATATACAAATATATTAAAACTCATTATAATTTTTCGTAATTTAAATAGCTTTAAAATCCTTTGTACATATTTTTTTATTTTGTAACCCTCCATACACAATAATACATTTTGCAGACAATATCGGTGCACCTCCGAGCCAATGCATTGTTGAATGATTAGTTCCTCAGTCTACCGCCTCTGACCGCTAGCGCCACATGCAGTCACACATTTGTATTCCTTGGTTGACTCTCTGATCATACGCGGCCCCTTTATACAGCTTGGAAAGGAAATCGACACACTTTAAATATGACTATGTTGAATTTTAAGCCGTTCTTTATTCAGCTCGTTTAAATAAGTACATTTCATGTTACTCTGAAACAATGAATGCTGAACTTCTATTCAAATGAATACATGGATATTTGTGGTTTTATCATAAGTTATGTGGTGTATAGGCTGGAAATATTATATACGGATTTGGTTTTGAAAGTAAACATGATGTTTATGGGGTATAAACATCACAAAAAGCATTTATGTTTTATGGTGTATAAAGGGTTTACAAAGCAAATTGTGTGTCAGTTTGGTCTTGGTGAATATCGAAAGTATTAGTAAAGAAAACTAAAATAGTATTTTAATGCAAAACTTCATTGAACCACAAGACTAATTTTCATTAACTTACAACTTTCATAATTATCATATAATTATACCACTAATCTTTTAATTACCACTAACATTATGTTTTATTCGAGCTCTCCTTAGGATATAATATTAAAATTCAGATAGGCTATAACAAAATGCTTTCCCGGAAAGCTTTCTCGGAACCTGTTAGCCTACTAGTTAAGCTAGTTTAATTTTTTTCACTTAAACGCCATGAATAAATCAGACTTATTCTCGAAGAATAACGTACAGGCAAGGCAGATAAAAATTAAAAAAGATTTCTTAACGTTGAAGTAGTGTCCAAAAAGACTGCATATAATTTAGTTGTCAGAAAACACAACGTTTTTACATCGCTCGCAATAAGTATTTCCAACGAAACACGACAAGAACAAATCGGAAGTATTCTCTAAGGCTAACATTCAGACAGAAGCGATGTGTTCTAACTTTAAAGTGGCCGATCGACGATGTACAAGTCGAGACAAGATGGATGGTTCATGCAGATCCCCTTACCCCTCTCCCTCCCAAAAAGTTCAATTTGCCTGCTCCTACATGCGTGAAAACACCCTCTGACCCGCTATTAGTTTTTAACCCCTCCCGCGCCCGGGCCATGATTGGATATGATTGACACTAGCAGATTATAAACCTGAGGGTCCTACCCTACAAGGGTGGTTAAATAAGCTTTTTAAGAAATAAACAGTCTATTGAGACCCCCGACTCACCCCTTGCGATGAGCTCGACGTTCTTTTGGACACCGCTGCGAGCGCGGTTTGGTTTTTGTGTTTTGAAAAAAGATTGAATTAAAAATATTATTTTGTGAGCGTTGATGTTAGTTTACACCCACCTCAGTCATTTGTGAAATGCTTTAGACATGGACGTGTATTGGGTGATTTTTTTAGTAAAACTTTAAATAACGAAATCGTTTGTAAAATATTTGTTTGTATACCAAAAAAATTACTTTTTAGCTAAAAACATTTTAACTGAGTAGTTTTCGAAATGTTTATGCAACTACATATTATTTCTGAATTTTTAGAATACGATGGTTCTTACTTATTTGTTTGGACTAAAACAGTAACATTTTTGATAAGACATTGGGGTACATGATTTTAGTTTCAATCATAAACGTTATCTTTTATTTGAGCAAATATGCATGTATCTACTAAATATTCATAGTTTTATCCAGTTTTATTCACATCTTAATAAAATTGTTGATGTCGTAATTTGAGCTGCACTTGAAAAATAAAATGTACATCCCCTCAACTTTTTCGTCTAAGCTTCTTGATAACGATTTGAATTGATCTTGAACAGTTTAAACTTTGAATGACATCTAGAACAATACAAACTTTTGTGTCGTAGTACAATTTAGTAAAAGCTGTTTATTTTAACACCATAATTTAGTTTTAGACCAATTTTACTGAGCTTAGTCAAATGTGCTACTATTTGTAATGTATCGCTCCCAAAGTCTAAAGTTAATTAAAGTTTTTTTCTAGAGGGCGTTGTCGGTTTATATTTTCCCACCACAATCAGGGGATGTTTCCCAAAACCCATCAGTTTGTCGAACGGCGGCGAATTCACACGACTAGTAACCAATATGGTTGATTATAAAAACATGGCTAGGCCCGCACGGGAACAATTTAAAACGGGCTTCTAATGAAGGGATGCGGGTTTGGAGGGATGGGGGTGCTAATTCCCCCCCCCCAATCCATCACCGCCCCCATTAATGTTCCCTCGAATTAGATACATTCGCCGAACTTCTACCGGAACCAACTGTCTTGAACTGCGTTTAAAACTTGATTTTAAGTTGGCTGTAATGTGACCGAAAGTTTTAACTTTGAATCCAAAATAAATTTTCCAACTCATCATCATCCAACCAAAACTTGTATTATGTAATGTGTCAGGTCCAAGAATAATCATGTAGATTTCCTACTGAGTTAAAATTTAGGAACAACAAATTACAACAAAATGTGCATTTTGATAATTGACTATCTAAGTAGTAAAATTATCATCAATTAACAACTAACAAAACTTGTTTAACCAAGACTACCCGATCACATTCTGTACTAAAATGTCTGTAACTTAGGCATGGTCATGGTACTTATTCATTTGGCTACTGTATTTAAAGTTATTGCAGTTGTTCCATGTTGTATCTTATTCTGTTGGTTGAAGAGTGAAATACAATACCCTACATTTTGAAAACTTCACAATCGCAATCGATGTAACACGTTACATTACATTTCTATCATACAGTAAACAAATCTTGGAACACCATTTAGTACAGAAAAAAAAGATGTTTTGGAATAAAAAGGATTCAGTGCGCAACCTGTTGTTTGAGTTAACCAACTGTTTGTCAGTAGTTACACGTTTGGCCGCTAGATCGTAGCGCTACTCTGGGGAGGCTGTCCACAAGATGGATCACCCTCGCGATTAACATTGTTAGGGTTAGGCTGTGCCGCGTGCCGTGCATAACCCCTTCTCTCCCCTTCAATAACACTACATGTGATCATTTCTTTTTGATTGGTTCTGATTGTTGGTGCCGCCATTTGCGCAAGCTGTCCCGCCGCTGTCGCTGCTAGTTACTGATAAATAATCGTCTTTTATCACGAATTAACCATTTTGCTCTGATTCCACGGACGTGATTTATAAATCGGAAATAATTGGCAAACGATACAGGGGGTTTCAAAGGGTAAAAAGTGTTATTGTTCGGTGGAGAATGATGAATTTGAACGTTAAAATGGAAAAGTTAGTCTAATCCCATGGACGTAGTGTTAAAATTACTTACATTTGATGGTTAGCTATTTGCTACAAAAAATTAAACTGTTTACTGTAAAATTAATCATTTCATACCTTTATCCTTGTTTGTTGAAAATAACAAATCAACAATTCAAATTGTAAAATAAAAGTAAAAACCCCAAGAAACAGTTACAAACATTCTAATATTTCATGATAGGCACTGAATTGCAGTAACATGTTTAAGACAAAAAATAAAATTTTTGTTGTCAATGATTGTTTTATTGTTATCTTATAGAATTTTAATTACAATTTCCCACTTTAACACTTTGTTGATTCACTTTTCCTCATTGGAAATAGTTTTATTGTGCATTTTTCCTTATTGAAGTTCAGTATTGCAAAAACTCTCCATTCAATTCCCTTCTTACATCCTTCCAGATACATTCCAATTACATCATAGTTAAGTCAGATTGTATTTCAAGAGTAGAACATTGTATCTATTGGTCTCAAAATTCAGGATTCAACATTTGAAATTTATTTTCTAATACTTACATAAATTATGTTCCAGACATATTGGCCAATGGAGAAGGAGAAGCTAGCAATGACAGCTCAAGTAGTGAAGTTTTGGACTCTGTTGACTCTGAAAAAGAATCCGCTCTGAATCTGGTGATTAAACTTTCTTTTTATACTATACGATCAAATTTAAAATGCATATCAACATCCAAGAAAATGAATGTGCAAAATGATCCTCAATTCAGTTGAAAAAATATTTTTAATAAAATAACACACTTTTAACCAAACCTATTCATCATGATGACTGTTTAATAGAGGATTGATATTAATAACAATTGTTTGCTCGTACTGTACCCATTTTTCACAGTATCTGTTGAATTTTCTTATTGATTGTGAAGTAAAGTTTTTAGTAAGATTTCTTAACTTGTTATCAAGCCAAAACTTAACCACACTATTTCTTTTTCTGCAATTTCTTTGATAAAACACTTAAATCTGTATCCAAAAGCAGATTAGATTTGGTTTGGGTTGTGGACGAGATTTATTCAAGTGGAGAGTGCAAAAGATAGAACATGGGTGGGAATGCATTGGACCGACTTCTAAATCATTTTTATGCCTTGCCTGCATCTTATGCCTCTGTAACTGCAAAACGGAGTTCTTGAGACATTTTGTCTTTTTATTTAACAAATATACTTTACCCACGTTTGTATTAATTAAAATTGAATTGAATAATTTCATGAGATTCAGTTTTAATTTTTTTTTTTTATTATTTCTACTAATATCAATGCTTAGTTATGAGTATTTACCCACTTCATGGCCCCCACAAGGGTGGGGCTGGTGCAACTCTGGTCACAGGGCCCGGGCCCTCAGAGGGCCCCGGCCTACCATTTTTTTATTTTTTTATTTTCCCCCATTGAAGATCACTTTACAGCAGATCATAAATTGAAGATAAAAATAGGCTAATATATATATTTTACAAAAAACAAAGTTTAATAATTTAAAATGTGTTCATTCTAGATTCTAAGCTAGTTTATATTTAAATACTAGGTGCGTAGGTGCGTATGTACTATACAACAGCAGAACAGCCAGCTGGGGCCCCAGTGGCCGGCCCCACAAACTCCCTCTACCCCTTCCTCCCGCCAGGCGCCTAGCCACTCCTACCTCACTCCTCCCATAATAAACAAAGTTTGGTTTTATAATTGAACTGATAGTTTCAAGAATGAATCCTTATAGTTATAAGTTAAAATAAAATTTGTAAATCATTGAAAATTTGACATGTAGGCCTACTATGTACCGTAGCTAAGGTGGCCAGACGTCCAGTTTTGAATGGGACAGTCCCGTTTTAGGGGGACTGGTCCGTCCCGACAAATCCTCTCGGGACGCTTATTTGTCCCGTTTTATCAACATTTGGTCCCGGTTGCACTTTTATGTATGGAATATTTCAATTAATTGCAATCAAGGTTATTTGACACAAACTTAAAAATTCTTTACTTTTGGAGTTTAAAAAATATGAAAGATTGTTATAATTTTGACCTAATAAGTTTCCTTCCCAATTCGTTCGGTATAGTTCTGTACTAAAGCATGGATTGGATAGCATCGGCATCGACAGCATCGGTCATTCTCGGCGTTACTCGTGCACATTCGTTTTTCTCCGTGACTACTCGTGCAAGTTCGGCAGCTCAGGCATCCACTCCCAAAAAATGTAGTATTGTTAAAATTCTTGATGAAATTGTCACTGAATAAAATATTATTTCATTGGTGTAAGCTGAACTCGATTTACGTAAGTTTTTTTCCTACTCCATATTACAAAGTACAATTATAGCAGTAAGATAGCCAAACCCTTTTACAGGGAAATAAAAAAAGACCAATTATTAATAGGCATGGATCTTTTGTGTATTGATATAATAGTTTTAATTGCTGAATTCCTGTAATTTTAAGTCTTATAAAAGTCATTGAAGAACTCTTTTCTTCCTTAAAAATGGCTGCAAAAGTGCCATTTACCATTCACAAATTTAATACCTAGATTGCCTTAAAAACTCACTAAAATACATGACATTTTCAAAATTTTCCCGGATCCCCCTACCATATTCCATACCCCCCGACCCCCCGGTTGGTAGGGGGGCCCGAGCCAGATCCTGGTAACAGGGCCCACAATTAAATGTGGGGGCCATGACCCACTTATATTGGTGTTGTAAAGAAAAGTACTTTGAATTAAATATATTGTTCTTTTAATGTAGTAAGGCTACATGTTCTTGCTTAGAATAACTAGGGTTACTGTTACTGAAAAGGTAACTTGTATGATTTGTATAAACTCACGTAAAGTAACCACCCATAAATTGTAACCCTAGTAGCACAAATATGTATTTTATAAATATTTTATATATTTAAAGTTGTATTTGATAGAACCTCGAATAATATATATATATAATATATCTTTAATAATAGTTTGATATATTCAAATATATATTTAAAAATATTCCCAAAAAGCAATGCAAAATATAAATTAAATATAAGTTTTGAATATATAAAATACATTCATAATATATATTGATAAAACAAGTATAGAATCTATAATATACATATTTTATATGTATATTTTTCCTATTAAATATTTAAAAAAAATATGTGTTGAGAATATTTTAAATATATATATAAAATATTTTTGAAACTATATTATATATTTAAATTATTTATAAATATATTTTAAAACACGTCAGATATTTTTATTAATAAAATAATATTATATTTGTAGAATATATAGCCTATAATCTTTTATAATTAGCAAATAAATAATTTGCATCTTTTTGTTTTATATGTGTCTATCAATTTATACATACATTTTTTGTATGATAATTGCTATTGTGAAAGCGTTAAATTAAAATTAAGTTAATAATAATACGTACTCTGAATGGTGTCACTCTATCATACACGTAAAGAAAAAAATAGCATATAGTTAAGAGGCAGTATACATGTTCGACAGCTACATTTGGGTCAAACGAAAAAAAGTGTTGATGGGTTTTACTTTTTTAATTGCAATATGTGACAATGAATGTGATCATAGAAATCTCGAATGATTGGCTAGAAAAGGGTGCTAGTGACTGGCGACCTTTTAAGAAACTAATTAAGGTTGTATATGACGTTCTAAAAATAATTATTTGATTTACATATGCCATAAATTACATAATATTTGTCATAGTATTTAAATTAATTTTTGTAGTTTACTGTATTTGTATTC
The DNA here is from genome assembly GCF_028750875.1 of Macrosteles quadrilineatus. Classification (NCBI taxonomy): domain Eukaryota; kingdom Metazoa; phylum Arthropoda; class Insecta; order Hemiptera; family Cicadellidae; genus Macrosteles; species Macrosteles quadrilineatus. The sequence continues at coordinate 166,629,400 of NW_026542595.1, read as the reverse complement.
GTGGAGACTACTCACTATTCACTACAGCACTATTCAACTCAACTACTTGATGCCAAAACAGATTAACAGAATCTTATTATACTGTAGTATCAAAAATATTTCAAGTATTGCAACCATTGCAACTGAGGGCCACTCTTTCACCATTTGAAAACTAATGCTAACAACAGTCACAAGTAGCTCAGAGGTAAGGTAGGAGGCTCATAAGTCGAAGGACCCAGGTTCGAGACCCACACGGGCCGAAAAAATTTTATCCAGTAGTATTTTCAAAATTTGTTTTTATGAACTATTTAATCAATTTACTCAACTGATAATTGTGTTTTTCATACTAAATCTTTATTATTTTGTGTTTTTATGTTTAGGCCCCATGGGATGTTTGGAAGAGATATTAAATACATTTTTTATTTAAATATTATTCACTAAAATATATTATTGGAACATATTTTTTTAATATTTAATAGATTCAAAAACATATTTTTTATATATTTAATATATTTTAAATATTATATAAAATTGACATTAATACACACTTGAGATATATAAAATAGATTATAAATATATTTATTCATATGTATTTAATATATATTTGTGCTACTAGGGAACCTACCTTTTCATTGGTACCGGTACTGGTAATCTATGAGAAAGTTAATGCAAATTAAGATTAATGTAAGGAACATAACTGTGTAGTACTCACAGTTTCTTTAGCATGAGGGTGTTAAATTCAACTTTGTAATTGTAATAAATTGTAACTTTAAAAAATTCACAACTTAACTAAGTACATACCTTTTATACAATCCATTGACTTTTGGATACTGAAGAAGGCAGCTCACGTATATGGTCCACCTTTAAAACTATACATAAAGTTTTCTATTGTTGGCTCAAATCAACTATATAGCCTAGATTCATATTTCTAAAAACGTCTACAATTTTAACATGGCACATGGAAATAAAATTATCATGAAATTATCCATTGGCAAAATACAACCATAACAATCCAAAAAAGTTCTTGGTTAGGTACAAGTTTAATGTACAAATAAATTATGGATAAATGATGGATCATAGTACATTTCCACACAATCGAGAGGTTGAAATTGTATTTGTTTTTCGTGGCTTAACACTGAAACGTACAATAAATATTTGTCTGCTGTAGGTTACAGAGACTTCGCAGAGACAGACGACCAATGGAGCCTCCAGTTCTCCGAGTTCTGGAGTCTCCAGCCAGGTGACGTCCAGTAACGGCTCGGCTGCTAGCGTCCAGGCCGCGTTGGCAGCACTGCAGACCGGTCAGCTGTCTCTCAACCAGGTGAGTTCAGGCTTGCCAACTTACCTCAACAACAAAAAACTCCACAACAATACAATAACATACAAGCTACAATACAATAGCAATACATTGGAACCTCAATAAGGAAACCCTCTATAACAAAGTCGCCCTTGATAACAAGTGCAATTTTCAAATCTCCTTGAATTTATTTTACCCCTGATCACATGTTATTGCAAACCTCAATAAGAAGCCAACCTTGATAAAAAGTCTTATTTTATAATCCCCATGAGAGTCTTGTTATCGAGGTTCTACTGTAATACCAAATTTTATCAGCTACCGGTACAGGTATGTCCCACTGGCTATCATAGTACTGTACAAAAAAACGAAAAAAATCAAATGTTGGCAGCAGCACATTCAGTGAGTGGCTCATTTACCTATGTTCTATTTAAATACCGGGAAAGTATACTTCAGTGTCGGGTTTTCAATGTTCCTTAGTACAGTCAACATGCAATCATATTCAGGTTTATATTTTTACATTAATGTCGCTGTCTCCAAAAATAATACCTCTTAGTGAAGTGAAATGTAAGCATTCATAAGCACTAATCAACCCTTTAACAACTAAGTTACTATAACAAGTCCTGATACTAATTTTTGTTTAGTTGATGAGCCTGGGGGCTGCGCAGGGACAGCAACTACTGCTGCAGAACCAACTGACAGGTCTGCCAATCCCCAACCTCGGCGCTGCGGATCTGCAGAGTCTGCAGCAACAACTGCAGCAACACCAGCACAATCTGCAGCAACAACTGCAGCAGTTTGTCATGTTCCAGCCAGGCGCAGGGGGACAGCTTCCAACTCAGGCGCAGTTCTTCCTTCAAAACCAGGTGGGAAGAGTTGAGATGAATTGGTTGAAATTGTTACTCAGATTGTTCTACAAAACAGCAATAGAGAGAGGTTTCTGCATTTACTAAGCGCATGTAAACTTAGTCAACTTTTCAATGTGTTTACGTTTTCGTATTTTCTTTACTTACTGCAGCAAGAGTTTGAATAAATCGTTCACTTTTCATATTCTACCTTTAATTTGTTAACATAAAATAACATCTGTTTTTTTAACTATAGTTCTGCATTCTAGTTCCATAACCATCGCTAAAATTCAACAAAACCAACTCTTGTAGCTGCTTTTTATCACTCCTGAACGTAACAGCCATATTCAAATTTAAAATAAATAGTCATATCTTAAACCACCTGAAATTTTATTTTGTATGGAGGGCATTTTGTAGTCGGACTAATTTTGGTTGACACCTGCATGCCGTTGTGCATCATTGAGTTCATTAATAACACATTTGTATAACTTGAATACTCTTTCATTAAATAAAGCTAGCCTCTTCTTCAGGTTCCACTTGTCATGAAAACTTTATTTCAACAAACTTACTGCCTCACACAGTAGTTCACATAACATTTACTCTCACAATACCCGTTAACATTTCTTGTTGCTGTTTGAAAATATATTTAGAGTTTGGATCAGGTAGTAATCCAATACTTACATGGGGGCTGTATTGGAATGTAAACGTGAATTAGGGACTAATGAAACTTCTTATGACTGTCTTCATTTGTAGACAAGCTTAAGCGGCCAGTGGCATCACTATATTCTGCTTTATCTTCTGGTGAGAGTTGCATCAAATTGATATCTACATTATTTACGATACCAGACGTCATAGAATGGGCGAAACGTCTAGTATTGAGTAAATATCCTAATGGAAACATTGTAAATACCAATTTGACACTGGAAGATCAAGAATGTAGTTCTTACTACTGCATTGATAACCTCTATAGTCTGTGGTAGTTTTGTAGTTTTTACTCGCTGCATGCTAAGACTTGTGATGGTTACAGGGTCTTCTATCTCATGGCTACTCCAGGCAAAATCTTCCATCTCCAAGAGTCTCTCACTCTGTGCAGGTACTTACCTTACATCACTATCTGTCTTTTGTTAGCTTATTGCATGAATATAGTTCAAAAATAAAAGCTGATTGCATGTGAATCCAGTCAATCGGAGGAAATATCGCATGTTTTTTTAGACTTTAGTCACATTCTTCTTGAAGAAGTTCTTACAGATTGCCATAAATTTTGTCTCATTCATATTCTCTTCCACGTAAATTTTCCTTGACACCCTAAACAAGAAAAAATAGTCTTATATCTTCATATTCCTTAAAAAGAATATTGTATTTACAAAGGGATATTTTGTTTTGTTTTTCTGAAAACCAGGACAATTTAACATCAAATGGCTCTTTTTGGAATCTTGGATTATTTATTAGAAATTTATTGGGTGGTCAATCATAAACTTATTGCAGTAAATAAAGTCTTACAAAGTCCATGGAAATATCTTGAAAGTCGAGAAGTCTTTGACCTCTAGATAAGCACGCTGATTTTTCTCTTGTAAAGTTGGGCTGATGGTTGTGTGTAGGTTCAGCAAGCTGTAGCTCAAGCAGCTCAGCAGCTACAACAGCTACAGAAGCAGCAAGCTGCAGCTCAAGGCTCTCACCACATCAAGAGCCCAACCTCCAGACTGCTGGATACTGAGGAAACAACAGACCTCGAGGAGCTCGAGACATTCGCCAAGACATTCAAACAACGAAGGATCAAACTAGGTCTGTATATTTCTGGTCTTTCCATTACGTTCATGTTGTCTTTAGCCGTAGTCAATTATTTTACTGAATAAAACTAAGAATTTGAATCGCAAATATCGCAAGTTTCCATGTTCCGTTCTCTTTCAGGTTTTACGCAAGGAGACGTCGGACTCGCCATGGGAAAACTCTACGGAAACGACTTTTCCCAAACGACAATCTCGAGGTTCGAAGCGCTGAACCTCTCATTTAAAAATATGTGTAAACTGAAGCCGTTGCTGCAGAAATGGTTGTTAGACGCGGACAATTCTGTGAATAACCCTAACTCGTTAAACAATCCCCTCACGACACCAGAGGCGATAGGAAGACGTAGGAAGAAAAGGACGTCAATAGAAACCAGCGTACGAGTAGCGCTGGAAAAGGCGTTTTTGCAGAACCCAAAACCCACTTCGGAGGAGATCTCGATGCTTGCGGACAGCTTGGGGATGGAGAAGGAGGTTGTACGAGTCTGGTTCTGCAATAGGTGAGTGGATGTGTCTAGTATCTATTCTTTATCATCTGGTACCACAGTCCATGCGAGCTGTCTATATCTGTAGCATGCCTCCAGTCTATTCCTCAAGCCTCCAGTTCGTCTTATACTTCTTGTTCGACTTTCAGGGCATGGGCTGTGGGGCCCGCACCGAGACTCCACAAATTCCCGTAAGTCTCATTTTTACCTACTTCAATTTCTTTCCGATCCGTTTCCTCTGTTTTTCTTATTATTTCATACAGTTTTAAGCGCTGTCTATTTTTAGTTTTTGTATATTTTTTTAGTTCAGTGTGGATTATGTTTCTAGATTACTATTTCTGGATTACTAGTGGAATGCCTGGTCATCAGCATCTAACACCTGCCAAATTAATGTTTAGCGATTCAAATAATTTGTTGAGATGTGTTGTACGGTATATATTAATCACAAAGAAAAACTAAAACAATGATGTTTAGAGGGTTTGACTCCTCCCTCTATATTTCCATAGCAGATGTTGTCAATGAAACAGTTGTAATATTGAAGTCTAATTTGATCTCTTTAAGTGTTTGCATTGCGTTAATTTAATGAAGCAATTTTTATTTAGAAAAACCCAATATCCTTAAGTCAAATTGGAATTCATGGCAAAAAAAAAATAGTTCATATTGAAAGTTAATATCAAGATTACCTTTTTCATTGGCTAGTCTTGTCAGGCTTACAGTTTTTCATTTATCAGTTTTGCTATCAATCATTATTTTCCTAGGCTTTTACAATCATTTTGCATGATTTTTAGGTCTTTTATTAAAATATTGTGAATAGATAGTATAAATAAATCTTTAGATTGTAACAATCAATTTGAGTTCAGGCAACATTTCATGTCCAGTATCCTCTACTGGTAGCTACAAATCTATGAAAAACTACAGATTTGAAATAAGGAAAAATATAATATCTTTTGACGTACTATTCAGAAGCATTTGTGTTTTACCAAAACATATTTAGCAAATGTTGTTGTTGGCTGCAAGATTTATGCAGTGAAAGTCTGTTCAACACGTCTGGGGTCAAACTTTACTTAGTTGGATGACAAAGATTTGATAGTTCTTAAAGTTGCATACTGTTGTATGAAGCCAGGAACCTAACACCGTCTCAGTATAAAAACAAAACATTGTAATCTATAAGAACTAAGTAGTAAATATAAGAGTAGTAAATATTAAATTAAATATAAGAACTACACTTTTACAACATATAAAAAATAGTTCCTGCAAATTAAAAAATAAAAGAGCACATTTTACACTTTTTGGGTGACTAACATCCAGTTATTCTGTCTATTCATGAAGATGGAAGTATTGTCACTCCCCATTAATAATGTTATCCCCACAAAGAAGAACGGAGAATAATCATCTTCTGTCAATATGGCTTGTAACTCTTCCTTGTAACTTCATGACCAAATTACCTAAAAATATTAAAACCCTCCATGATTCTTTTCTATGTACCTATTTATTTAAACTCATTTCAACCATTGCATTCTAAAAATTACCTCTCATATTTTGCATGAGTTGTGCTCGAACCAATCAAGTCAGCTGAATTATCTTGAAGTTTCATATCTATCAGGTGCTGGACTAGTGTTCTGTCTTAGTAAGGGTTCAGGGTTCAAATTCCCCCAATGACCAATGGTTCAGCTTTGTGAAAATGATCTTGTGGTTCAAGAGCTCCCTAAATCTGAAGGTCCACTTATAGAAAACAAAACTGAACTTAAGCTAAAATAGTTTCAACCACCTTCATCATCTTGTGTTTGTGATACACTACAGCTTTGGACTACAGTAATAGAGTCAATCTTCAAGTATGACGTATTAAGTGTTGACGGATCCAGGGCCGGATTTAGCATTTTGGCGCCCCTAGGCCCAAATGATTTTCCGCCCCCTAGTCTGGTCACAGTTAATTTCCTTCAAATCTCTATTTAAAACTATATCGTGTCCCTAGGCCTAAGATAATTGCTTGAATACCACTCCTCGTCAGATTTTTATCATTGCAAGTTACTGTATTTGAAGAATTGACTTGTTTAGCCTTAACAATATGGCGTCTTAAACACTTTTTTTTAGCAATTTTGTGCTTTTAGTAAATGCTCACGTTTGTGGGACTGAAAAAAAACAACTCAACCCTCCGATCATCCTGCAAAAAATCATGGCCATTGATTCCAATTTTAGGCCCAAAAACATGAACTCCATACAGTACGTGTACCATAGATTAAACATAGGTACTCCTTTAGTAGATTTGTCATCATTATGGATTAGCTGAAAACAATTATTGTTATTTAAACATATTTTATAAAAAAAACTATTTAATCATAAACCATAGGTCGTCTCCTGGTTATATTACAATAAATTAAAACACACATCATAGAAATAACCCTAAAATTATAGAAACAAAAGTAAGTCAAAACCAACGTCCAGTGTCACCAACATGAACTAGACGTGAACAAATTTGAATTTACAATGTGATAAGAAGTTGACTTGAGTTATGTGGTTACATTTAATCTATGGTGGTACTGCATCTAGGTTGTTATATTTCCAAAGCAAAACAGAGCAACATTCCGGCCAACCATACCGATCCTTAGGTTTGAGGAGAAAATTAAAGCATTAATGGTGCTTTGGAGGGTATTGCATTTTTCTAAAACCTATTGCAAACTGAGATTAATATTTTTTCGTTCATTTTAAAGATAAATTCATCATTTTTAAATATTCAACACAACGTATTATATTATATTTTAACTTGATCCTGCAGATTGTTGTAAATTAATCAAAAGATTAGTTAATAACTTTTGTTTTGTGAGTGAGGGTGGTAACAATGTCTAGCACGCTACGCATGCGCCCCTAATCACTCTGATCAGTAGTAGAGTAGTACCATATAGACTAACCAGCACAAGGGAGTATGTTTTATCTATGGTAGTACCTAGATTTGTCATCCTTATGGAACAGCTGAAGCCAAATTCATTATTAGTTCTGTACGTCCAACTGTAGAGGTTATGTTTTGTTTACAATTTGTTTCTTGTTATTTCAGTTATTTAAAACCTCATTTAACCAAATAAAACTATTTAATCATGAACTATAACTGGTTTCCTAGTTATATAACCAAATAGTAAAGCATACAAATCATGAAAATAACACTAAAATAATAGAAACAACATTTTGTCTACCCCAGCGATCAGTGTGGACGTACATGAACTAGACACAAAAAACAAGCAAAAAATTTACAATGGGATGAGGAGTCTATATCTATGGCAGTAGTTATATATCGATGAGTGGCAGTGCAGTGGCAATACGATGCGTACCGATCGGGCGCTCGTCAACATCCTACAGCCTACTCCCGTATAACCAATGTTTGTTACCAATGTTGTAACGAAATTGATGCGTAATTCTGAAAAATTAGTTTACATTTTCTAACAATTATTTCTACCTTTTAACTTCAGAATCAGAATGCTTTACTAGCCAGGTTTTTTTTTATCAACTATGACTACCTATTTATTTTTATTTTTAGATATAACAAAAAATCCTCTCGGCCTTGCGCCCTCTGGGAGCTCGCGCCCATAGGCCCGGGCCTACCGGGCCTATTGGGAAATCCGGCCCTGGACGGATCTCGGATCTGCCCAACTTGGATGGATAACTAGATGTTTGTGTCACACAGATTTATTCTAGTAGTCAAAAACTATAGTAGTGTGTTACTAACGCAAGATTACTTGACGGAGAATGGTAATTCAAACTAGTTCATCTTAAAACTGGATAGGTGTCTCTTGTGAGAAAAGCATTTTTGGAGAACACAACTAAAAGGCACAAGATGATAATAATTTAAATAATACAGATTGTAACAGTAATGTACTTGTAACATGAATTGTGATTATGGCTACCATTTTGCTGCATAGTTACTGTTAAATAACTTTGGGTTTTCTTTGTTCAGGCGGCAGAAGGAGAAGAGGATAAACCCCCCGACCGCAGCGATGGGATCGCCAACGTCAAACATGTTCGGGGCTCCGCTACATCCGACGTCGACACATTTACCAATGCCGCAGCAGTCTCCCTCCCCGTTGTCTCTAGTCTCTCCCTCCCCACACCCCCATTCTCATTCCCACCACTCGTACACTCCTCGCCCTGAATGACCATGGTACCACTCGCCGGTGCTCCAAGACTGACCGTGTAGAGTGGACTTCTAAACACTTCAAACTCAACACCACTCGTAATGTCACAAAGGTATCTTACTTGACTTCGTTTTGGAAAGCCTGTAAGATTTTTCCTTTACAATCTTCTTAAGCATTTAAGAAATAATGTTAACGTTGACTCGTAGGTTTGACAGGTGAAAACTCAAAACCCTTGGGTAATCTTTTTTATCATACAAATATATATAAATTCCACCAAGACTATATTGGAACTGTCCGTGCGAACTCAAGACAACATCTTTGAATTACATCTTATTATTTATCATCAAAGCCTAAATCAGGAGAATGATTGCATAGATGATAATTGATGAGTTTAATACACCCAGGTACAATTAATTGACTAATCCCCTTAAATTAACTTCATGTTGCTTAGTGTGATTGCTGAACAGGGATGAAGTAATTAGAGTATTAAAGAAATATTTGATCAACTTTAATTTACACAAGACACTTTTGCAAACTCTTGTAAACCTAAAATAACTTTTTGTTTCTTTTGTTGATTCACTGGTTCATTACTGTACAATGGAAATATTTTGAAAATGCTGTGGTATTATTTTTTATACCTTTATTGAATTCTGTTGAGACTCTTTTACACAACGTGTATATTATGAAATAGTGAAAAATCTTACAAAGGCTGAAAAATGAAGTCAATATGTTGTGATGTTCTGACTGGTGTTGTTCTTTTATATTGAAATTGATGTATAAACATTCCAAATATGTTAAATAGTGGATGTGCGAGTGCAATTTGGCGAAACTTAACTGTATACATAGTTATGAAATAGTAAAAATACAATTTATAATTTACCATACTACATGGGCAAGTATGGCAGTGAATGTACAGAACTTCCGTTTGTAAATATATATATGTGGATCCATCGCAGTGTAGCTTTGTCTATGCGTTCGACTCTCTTGTCGGTGTCGAGCAATGTAGAAAGTATGTAGATAGTTTTAAAATACGTCCAACATTTTGTTTTACCACACACATTCCATGGAGAGTATTGTTTTCAGTTTTTTTGTTGCAATGTAAGACCCATTTTTATTTTCAATCTTCAGCCATTTTATTTCATTTATTACGATTATTAGTTCCTTAATCTTGTTTAATAATGTTGAAATGTCAGTTAGCGATGTCATTATTGTGAATGTTTCAATGTTGGCTGCTAAAACAGACTGTTGGATGTGTGGATGTTTATAATGTATCTTGCGTTAGGAAAGTCGCAGGCACAACTGGTGTTCCAAAGATTCAACAATTCACGTAGAACGTTGATGATCTCAGATAGTTAATCTCCCTTCTGTGTTATCCAAAATGTATAGAATAACATCGGTTGTTTAATTTCATCTTGCAGTCTTCCAATGTCGTGAGGAAGAACGGAAAAGAAGTTCCTAAATCACAAGAGATTTTTTACACATTATAATAGAAGTATAAACACTTTTTAGAATAGTGTTAACTGTTTTGACGTGTAAATTTTGCAATCAGTTTTTGTAATATTCTGTTACGTTTCTAGTTTTGTTTCTCCAAAGTATTATTTCGATGCTTGTTTCAACTGAGAGGACCAACTTTATAAATAAAAGTTCCTATTTGTCTAACGACAAACGCGTAGTTTTGTATATTTAGTTTATGTTTATTTTATTTATACGACTGATTTTTGCTTCGTTTCTTTGTCGATTAATTTATTTTTCCACTTTTTCTATATGAATGCTCAGATTTTTCAATTATTTATGTCGGTCGATTCAACTTTCTGTTAGCGGCTTTATTTTACTTTCGACGAAATACTTATATTTTGGACATTTATTGCATATTAAATTATGTTTTCCACAGTTTTTGTTTTATTTTATTTTCCTTTTGCTGACCGGAAACAAGGTACCTTGTAGTTTTAACCTAGCTTAGATCCCTTGTAATGACTTTCATTCGTCTAAATTGTTTTCACTGGTAACATTACACTTTAGTGAGGTATCAAATACATGTGTATACTCAATAACTCTACTGGAGGAAAGAAACTTGTTGTATCAACATTTTCCTTAGACGTATTTAATATATGGTACAAGTTTTAAGGCTCAAGAGATCCAGAGAGCATATTTCAAAACTAATAATTTTATGAGTCAGAAAAAAATAACAATGTTATTTAAAAATTACATTTCAAATTGAGTTAATTTGAATACAGTTGAAAATTAAATGTATATTTTTTCACTGAATTATAATGCAAAGTCTGTTTTAAACAGTGAGGTACGTATGTAGTCATTCACACTGAGTTGATTGAAATTTTTGATTTTATAAGCATTTGATATTTGACATTCTCAATAGCTTACTCTGTCAAATTTAACTTATAAATTACTTTTTTCCCTTTTTTTTAAGAGGTTGGCGGCCTCTTTTAACCTTGCATTTGCCCGTCCACATAGACTAAGCGCCCGTACATGGATTGTTTACAGCAAAAATACAACACACATACATTATTACAAGGTGTTAAAATATACTTCAATACAAGGCTTTATCAAAAGAGTACAATGAAAGTTTTAAAAGGACATAACACTCTTGAGAAATCAAACAATTAATAGGCCTACATTTCTGTCTATTTGCAAACTAAAATATTATTTTTTTGGAAACTTGAATACTTATGGCTCATATTGCAACTGAAGTGTGCAACATGTGATAATTTTGAAAGGAGTTTGACTAGAACAATTGACAGCACTATCATAGATAAAACATACTCCCCCAAGTAGATTTCTCATCCTTATGCAACAGCTGAAGACAATTTTATTGTTAGTTCTGTACGGTTTATGTAGAGGTCGTGTTTTGTTTACAATTTGTTTCCAGTTATTACAGTCATTTAAAACCTCGTTTGACAAAATAATACGATCCAATCATAAACAATAACTTGTCTCCTAGTTATATAACCAAACAGTAAAGCACAAATCAAGAAATTAACCATAAAATAATAGAAACAAATTTTTTTCAACACTAGCGCCCAGTGTCACCGTACATGAACTAGACACGAAAAACGTGCTTCAAAATTTACAATGGGATGACAAGTCTACTTGAGTTGGTTAGTCTATGGCACTATACACCGTTCAAAAAATTTAGACGGTTTGAGGGGAAGCGATTCCACCTCACCCTAACTTTTAAACAACAGAGCTGATCAGCTGAAGTATAGATCAAGTAAAAAAAAGTTTGGAGGAACCCAGGAAACCTTCCCCTTAAACCGCCAAAGTTTTGTGAACGGAATAGCTGTTCGTCACTATAGTCCGTTCACAAAATTTCAACTGTTTGAGGGAAAGTTTCCCCACCACCATTTACTGCTTCAGCTGATTGACGTTTTGAAAAGTCTCAGCTGCTGTTGAGATATGTTTTAATAATAGGATTAAGATGTGGAGGGGATAGATTTCTTCCCCTAAAATCGCCTAAATTTTGTGAGTGGAGTATACTACAATTAGTAAAGCAAAAAATGAGAAGAAATAACACCGGGGCTTCTAAGATAGAGGAAAAAGAGAACTTAACTCAGGTAAGATGTAATTCACTAAATTTTCACTAAAACTAAAACCACAGCAAACATGGTTGGACTTACCTAACTGCTACCTAGGTTCTACTCTCAAAGATGAATCATTTAATTTACAATGAAAGTTAAAATAAAATATCTCTTTCCACAGAACAAATTTAGATTCAAAATGGGAAGATGGAAATTAAGTTTTTTTTATAAAGAGGTAATTTTACCTTGAGTTTGTCCAGCGATTCCTTTGCTTGTCAATATCAAGGCTTATATGTTTTTAACTGATTCAAAACTTTACAAAAATATAAGTTTTTCTGCTATTCTCAGTAATTTTATCGATAGCCATCTTCAGGTTATACCTCTACACTGCTGCATAGTGAGAAATACACATTCCTACTTCCTGGGTACAATAAACTCTTTAGAACAGGTTTGGATTTTCTACTTTAAAAAATCTTACGATAGTTTGGCCGCTTAGAAAACGACCTGCGCGCTAATGCTAAACCAATGCTGGAGGAGGTCATTTTCTAAGTGGCCGACCTATACCTGTTTTACTTCAACTTTTCTTACATATCTCTTTTTCTAGTGGAATAACCTATAATATGCGACAAAAGACAATGGTCTGTGAGATTTTTATTTAAAAGACAAAAGAAAAGCTATTCACGAATTCTAGATTTTCTAAAATTGTTAGTTCATCAAATATGTTGATATTAGCTAGCGCAGCTTTAATTGAAATCAAAGAATCAACTTATGCTTTAAATGCATCTAATGCCCAAGTGAATAAGTGATTTGTAGATTTTTTATCAAAGGCACAATTCTTGCTCAGGTATTCCAATTTTTGCAGGTACAAACATTTCATGTGTTTCTACTAAAAAAAATTTAGAAAGAGAACACCAGTTTCATGAATTCTCTGATTCATAAAAGCTTCAGCCATTTCTATGAATGATTCGTGGATTTAAGTTTTTAAACACAATAAATTGAAGGATAAAGAAAATAAAATACATTTTTAAACAAAACTACGTCTGAATCATTAGTGTTGCCTTGCTGAATCCCAAGGTATGGTAATTTTTATGTTTAAATAAATGAGACACAGCAAACTGTAGTGTTTTTGTCTGATTTAAAAAAAAAATATTTTAAATTTGTTATCTTTTCAGGAGCAATAAGAACCCTATATAGAAAGATTGTTAGTTTAAAAACTTCAGTAAAATAGACATCAGATAAAGATAGAGGAAATATTATTACACAATCTGATGAAGGTGTAGGTTACAACAAACTCAACGCAAAAAAAAGCAAAATACATTGCTTTGACTAGTGTATTTAGAAATAAAATCAAAAACAACTACCTGTAGTATAGAATTTCAAAATTAATTTTAAAATTAATATAATATTCCGAAAATTTAAAGTTTTTATAGAGATAAAAGCTGTTTGGATTATATTTCTTACAAAATTGGTTTCAATTGAAATTCCGGTGCCAAATAATCATTTAAGTTCCTAAGTAAATTAAATAAAAACCAAAATGACTTAAAACATCCAATGAAGTTTGAATCATGCAATGGATATGATACAGCAAAGGAAAAAGTTACTTTCTTCCAATAGACATTTATAAAACTCGTGTATACTAGACGGTTTATACAGTATAAATGGGTCTTGTTATTAATGGTTTATATTTAAGCTATTTTTCCAGGTTCTAGATAGTCGTCAGTGTATTCAGATAGTCCTATAGTTGGAGTCCATGCTATTTTCAGCAAGGGCTTAAACTTCAGATGAGTGTTGTAAATTGTACTAAATAATGTTAGTTTTAAATGTTGTACTTTTAGAAGCATTTTTTTACACTTGTACATTTTTCTCTGTAAGTAAAAAACCAACTAAATAGATATGGTAACTCATTTACCTTACACATTTTTTTTTATATTGTTGATTTATTGTTGGTTATGCTAAGTTAATAATGTAAAGACTTGGGTGTTAACTTGTAATAATTGTGTTAAACTTCAAATGGGTTTGATTCAAACGTAACTAATTTTACCAAACACATTACTATAGAACTACATAACTAAACACTCAGAATTTTATCAGGCATACCTCAGTACAGTATTATTTTTTATAAGATTCTTCTGTCCAATTTGTAGATGATAGATTTAGTTAGTAATAGACAAAGATTTTGTCACCATATCATTAGACTCATTAGCTTTGCCCAAGTTTTTGTTTACTTTAATTACTGAATGTGTCTTTTGTTTAAACAAATATTGAATACGATGTTATCTCTTACACTTTCTTTTTATAATGAATTCAGATAAAATTAAACTGGTAGATACTGTACATATTAAAAATTTTTAATACCACAAAAAATTTATACTACAAGTGGTTATTTCAATGTGTTACACCTACCTTACTTTACTTACCAGTTAGCTGAAGGATAGATGTTCAAAGTGTTCGGAATGTTTAGTCTAAATTCAATTTTACTTATGTTTGTAATACTGGGCAATAAACAAATATTTTCACAACCACGAGAATATTTTTTTGTCAACCATTTACCTAAAAAATAAGATGAATCCAAGAAATGACAATGATGTTAAGTCAATACTTTAATACTTTTTGTATTACTGCCAACTGAAACGGTACATATTACAATGAGAAGAAAAGGATGAATTACCTTCCTAAAACACTAATGGTCTTCGTTGATCCTTTGTTTTCAAAGGTCAATCAGACCGAAGAGTTGTGTAAACATACATTCACGTACAACAATCAAATGCCTGATGAGCTACACTATCAAACATTTGCTGCAAACCTAGCCATCAAGATTCAAACTACGCTTTTTGTTAACCAGTGTTGACTTATTTATGTCAATTTTCTGAACAAAGGCCAAGCATGAGGTGTTGCAGTTGCCTCTACGGCCAAGAAACTCCATCGTACATCGGGTGTTACTGTCTCGATCAGATCTGGTGTTTTTTTTTTTTTTTTGTCCTAGGACGCTAGGCACGAGCCTGGGATTGTTTTTCACATTACTTCAGGCTAGACCTAGGGGTTGCGGCATTATCACTTAGATAAATCCATTGCTGACTTGGCGGGGATCGAACCCGGGACCTCACGGACCGAAGTCCCGCGCTCTAGCCACTACGCCAGCTCGCTCCCCCGATCAGATCTGGTGTTGGGTGTGTAGCTTATGAAAAGGTTACTCTGTGAAAGAGCTTAGTGGGAATGGCTCACCTCAAGCAAAGGGTGATGATAAAAAGCAGTGACAACTGGTGGCCAGTAGGGAGGTTCACTAATCTTGAGTGATAACAAGTTAAAAAAAAACCAACACCAAACACCATAAATTAATGGATATAGTTTGATATTGGCTAAATGGAAGTAAAGCTAATGATGGTGCTGCCTTTTCACTTCCCCTCCTTTTGGAATCTAAGGTAAGTTCTGAAGCATAAATTGGTCATCACTAAACAAAATCATATTGCTGAATAGGCTACAGGGATTGAATTAGGGCTAACCGTACTGAAACCCATTATGGTCAGATGTCTTTCCCACAACTCGGGTTAACCAAAAAAAGAGGAAAAAAGGATAAGGCAGTTTAACTCAAAAATATTCAAAGAACAAATGTTTAATATTAACATGTAGAAACAAGTATCTGCAAAATAACATATACACTAAAAAGTTTGAAAATCAACTACACGGAAGCTAACGATAGTTATGATATTTACATTGATTACAAATTAATAAAAATATTGTAGTACATAGCCATTCCGACATGTAATATCTTGAATCTTAATCTAATCTTCACACTATGCACACTATATATTAAAAGTGTAAACTGTACTTTAGACATAGCGAGTGAACACATTGAACTTTCATCATACTTGATGTAAACTGAACCGTGTGTTCCAGAGTTTTGAGATCCCCTACACCTCTGCTGACGAATCAGACGTATCTTAAGAGTATTTAAAGCCTTTTCAATGACTTAGAAAATTAAATTTACTATTTACACTCTTTAGTAATATCTGGACTGTTTAAACATATTGAATCCATTGGCTTACTTCTGTCAACACTACAGAACGCCAGAATTCTTTGGCCAAGTCATGCGTCATTCTTTGTTAATGGTATTTTTTTTACAAATAGCAGCATTCATTGATATTTTTTTAAATAATTTGCTTTATTTTTTTCAAATATTATAATCCTACACGATGATCACAAACACAGATAATTAGGAGTTCAGTTTGAGATGTTTGCATTCAATAGACATTTATGATCCACAACCCTTTTGTTGTATATTACGAAAAGCGTGTACACCTCTATTGTGTCATGGGCCAATGAAAAGCACAGAAAACGTTGGGCTGATACTCCCCGTCTTAGGGTTAGCAAGCTTACTCTGTTAGGCCTTCTAAACGGGTTGCCTCTGACTTTTTGAGGCTAGACAGGCGAAGAATTAAATTAACAGTGGAACTGATAACTGGCCATGGGTGATTCAGGAAACATTTACAACGGATGGGCTTGTTTGATGGTGAACCAATCTGTGGGCACTGCAGTAGGTCAGAGGAGACAGCTGGTCACCTGCTTTTTAATTGTGAAAAGCTTTCTGATGCTAGAAGGATAACTCTTGGAAATTTGGTAAGAGGTAGATATCTTCCCAAGGAGGAATTGATAGGAATACTACAGGCTTACATCGGATGACTGATTTTGTAAGGTCTATCAAAAAAACAACTGTCTGGGGTGCGCCATAATTCGACTTTTTGGATGGCTTTATGGTCTCGGCCTGCCCCTGTTAGATAAAAATAAATAAATAAAAGAAAAGATTCATAATTTTGTTGATAGCAGTGAACTCCAATTCGTGAAAATGGAGACAATTAGCACATACAACGGAGTTACACTTAACTTCATAAACACAAAAATGCTGATTTTGTAAATAAAACAGATAAGAGTTTGTCAGATTTGTATGATCTCGCTAGCCCTAAATTATTATGATTCCATTACTGACCTCTGTACTAGGGAATTCTAGGTCTAATATTGTAGAGGTCACTGGAAAAAATTATATAAACAATCCTAATAAATAATCACATTTGCAATCCAATCAAAAACATGTAGATTGGAATTAGATCAGTTTTACTATAGAGTTAAAAGTGGTGTGAATATAGAATTTATGAGTGGTCCAGTTGCACAGCAAACAGGCCAATGGATGGTAAAAGTTGATTAATGTAAAGGTAAGATAATAATTAATTAACCCAAATAAAACTATTAATGTTAAATGAGTCATTTATAAATAAACTACATTATCCTGGTAAATGGAAGCAAAATATTAAGAGTAACTTCATTTTCAGTACAAAAGAAAGTAATATTAATATGTAAGCTTAAGGTAAACTAATAAAATTAATAAAAGTTAATAAATTAATAAAAAACTAGGAAAACGTCTGAAAATTTTGCTTTTCTCACTCAAAGCACAAGTTTTGAAACATCAACGATCATTTGAATCAAAGTGCAAACAGTAAAGATAAATGATTGTGACTTTTATTTTGTATCTATTAGTCGAGGAATTTTCCCAGGTAATTCAGTTTAACTCTACTCCTTTAAAAATCCTTACTTGGATTTCCTTTAAAATTTAATAAAATTTTACCAAAACCCAATATAATAACTTTATAATAGTTTAAGGAAATATTATATTCAATAATAATAAGTTTAAGTCAGTAAAATAATAATAAATTTAATGTACTTTCAAATAACATATTCTGACTGAATAATGAGTTTTAGGACTTATAAAAGTATTATACGCTATCTTTACATATTTCACCAATATTACCCAAAACACATCAATACACAGGTATTGAATAAGAAAATAATAATCAGGATTTAAAGTTTTTAAAAGCGATCAATAGTGCAGCAGTGTAATCTGTTAATAGTTACAAAAGGTTAAATAAGTTGTACAATGCCATAAAATATTTACAGTTAAAATTTTAAATATTTTTTTGTGAATTCCATCACAAAACCTATAAACAGTCCAGATTTCTATATAATAAACAGTATCTTTATTTACAAATTATAAAGTACATAATATCACAAGCATTACATAGTCTGTCTAGATTCTTGGAATCAGTAAAATCAAGAATACTTGAACAAAACATGAATGCAGTTCTTTAATAAAGAGTTTGTTAAAATAAATTGGATTAAAATAAGAAATAAACTTCTAATAAATAATTTAAAATTAACATATTTTGTGATTTTAATACTGATTGTAATCACAAAATGAATCTCGATCGTTACAATACAAAACTTAAAAATCAAAATAAAATCTAACTATATTTAACTAAAAACATTCGCTTGATAGTTTTTGATCCACTTTAGTTTCAATAGTTATATATTTTATCATATTAAATCTCATAAGAAAAATAACTAATTATGATCTAAAATAATATTTAAACACAGAAATCGTCAAATTGAGGTTGTTAAACAATCTCCTTGTAATCAAATAGCACCACCATCATCTCACCTTAGGGGTTTCAATCAAAATTACAAACAATGTACAATTCAAAACAGACACAATTTTTTACTGATGCATGTTTTCTGAAGAAGTAATGAAGGGGGATAAAAAATGGCCACATGATTTTCAGGTAAATTAAAACTCCAATACAGAAAAAGTTCTTGCCTGAAACACTTTTTTTGACAATAGACCTAACAATAGTGCAATATAGCACAAGAAATTTAACTAACAGTAATTATAGAATTTACTGAAAACAGAATTAATCATTAACAACTATCAACAATAGTAAAATTATTTGATATTTTAACAGATATGTAATTAATAAAAAGCTAAGGTTTTAATGATTAACCAAAGGTTGTCAACAATATACCCAAATATGGTATGATTTTGGAACTTACAAAATAAATTGTCTAGCATAAACGGTTTTTATCGATACATTTTGCAAACGTAAACAACGTATTTAAAATGTACTGATATGGGTGGCACAGATCTTCTTAGGAATTTCCCTTCCATAATAAAAGATATTGAATTATTTGGGTTTAGATTTTTAAATACATACAAATGAGTAGTTTAATTGAGTATTTGGTTACATTTCTAGCCTTGAGCTGCATTTAATGAGCATGTCAATGTTTGGCAGGTTCGAATAAAAAAAGTAGCACAATTTCAAATATTGCTTTAAGCAGAATTTTAAAGAAATGGTTTTGTTTATATCCTTTAATTCAACCATTGTTCAATTTACAATGATCATAAACAGATTTTAAAGTCATGTATAAAATTTGTATTATGAATTCCATGTTGGGGGCCCCGGGATTACTCTAATGACTAATATAATGGTACTAAGTAAAGGCCATGTCACACCGACATCTGCCGCTCCCGCCGCGGGAGTACCGCGCGCGGATGTTTTTCCTCGAGCCATGTCACACCGAAAGTTCGCGTCCGCGGCGGGAGTTTTGAGATGAGTTCATTACAATTCATTTTACATAAGAAACTTATCTTACCTGTTTAGTATGCCATGTAAATTTGCAGGTTTTAAGTCAAGTGCTTAAGAAGCAATTGAATGTTTATTAATTTATTAGTGTAGGACTACTTTAAAAAGTGAATAATTATTTTTTTAAATTTAATTTAGACCTTGTGTTCGAAGCATTTTAAATATGGTTGAGGATAAATTATCCACGTTCAGCATTTTGAACGTTATTTTTCGCTACACTACAAAGACTATTTACTTTTTAAATAAAAACATATGACCATTTTAAAAATAATGTAATTTTTTGCTAAGCCTTCTATTGGAAGTTCAAGTTTACATTGATTATAAAGTTTTGGTTGTTGCAAATCGAAAAAGTTGATGAAACAATAAAACAAAATTTGTTTACGTCGGCAATATAAAAATGTTCATGGGAAACATTAAATTTTCACTGTAAACGTTATTTTTGCATGGTAAACAAAAATTATTTTTTTTGGTGATAAACATAATTACGAAGATATTACAAAACAACATAGATTTCATAATCAAACAAAAGAAACATGTTAAATTTAATTTAAAACTGTATTAAACTGTATTACTTTTAAACTTTAAATAGCTTGGGCATTCAAAATGCCCCTTTAGCGCATGCGCTAGACAAAACTCCCGCCGCGGTAGTCGCAAAAAATCGCTCAGCAGGCGGACGTGGCGGACACTACCGCACGCCCGCGGGCGCGCGGTAGTGCGGTGTGACTTGGCACATTTGATAAAACGGTGAGCGATTTTTCAAAATTCGCTCCCGCCGCGGGAGCGAGCTCGGTGTGACTTGGCCTTAATAGTAGGGGGGAGCGAACTGATCTAGTGGTTAGAGCGCGGCTTTGGTTCCGGATTCAAATCCTGCCAAATCACCAATGGATTTTATATAAGTAATAATGCTGCAACCCCTAGGTCTAGCCTGAAGTAATGTGAAAAAATTCCAGGTTCGTACCTAGCATCCTAGGACAAAAAAGTACTATTTTACCTAGTGTATCTATATATTTCGCTGCTGACACGGCATCATCAAGAAAGCAAACACACCTGACATAAATGTCACAAGTACACAAATAAATAAATAAATACAAAAATAAACATTTAGATTTAATACTGATAGACCTATCACACGACACAAAATGTTTGTTGCAGCTCATGTAATAGACAAAACAAAACAAATTCTACCATGAAGTCTACGTTGTGTGATATGCCTATCAGTATTATATCTAAATGTTTGTTACGTATTTAGTTATTTTTGCGTGTGTGACAGTTATGACAGATTAGTTTTTGCTACCCTGACGAAGCCATATCAGCCGCAAAACATGTTTGTCTACTGATCTTGAGAAACAAATTGCATTACATGACGGAGGTAAAATAGTACCATTATCATTAGTTTATCTATTTTCTTGCAATCAAGTTTTGAGAAGAGCTTCCTACCGATTTCGATGGATAAGAAAAAAATCTATAATGGATAAAACAAAACACCAAACTAACAGTTTTTTATCTTTCCTCTGAAACAAATACCATAGATAAAACATACTCCCTTAGTAGATTAATCATCCTAATGGAACATCTGAAGCCAATTTTATTGTTAGTTCTGTACGTCCAACTATAGAGGTTTTGTTTTGTTTACAATTTGTTTCTTGTTATTGCAGTCATTTAAAACCTCGTTTAACCTAATAAAACGATATAATCATAAACAATAACTGGTCTCCTAGTTATTTAACCAAATAGTAAAGCACAAATCATTAAAATAACCCTAAAATAATAGAAACAAAATGTTGTCTACACTAGCGATCAGTGTGGACGTACATGAACTAGACACAAAAAACAAGCTTCAAAATTTACAATGGGATGAGGAGTCTACTTGTGTTGCTTAGTCTATGCAAATACTCAATAATTAATATTTCAGCAAATTGCATCTCACAAAAAAGTTAAGTTAATATTAGTTTTACTTTCATAAATGGAAAAATATTGATTAATGTTTAAGTTAATCACGACAAATAGTTCAACACGCTTATCTTAAACACAGAGGAACACACAACCTTTCCAATTGGAACAATCTCTAGTTAATAATCTCCACAACAATGATTAGTTCTTAGTTGAAAAGATACTGTACTGTACAAAACAGAAACTAGTTGAACAGTTAAATATATGGAAGACAATAACTTTACAGAAAGTGAGCATTTAAAAAGCAATAAAGGACCTGCTTGCATTTATTTTGAAATAAGTCGTTAAATGAAAAGTCACTGTAAACAATTTAAATATTACAACTACCGCAGTTATAACTATATTATTTCCATGAAAACTGAAATAGTAGGCTAACTCTTGCAAACCCTTCAACAGCGCATATTTTTCTATGAGTATTACGATAAATAAGTGATATCTACTGTTAATAACAGCTAAGATAAACTTTTAACATACGGCTGTGAATATTGTCCTTAAGGTGCAAGCAAAACCTTTGTATTTAAATAAAACTATTACAAACATTTGGTATTACCAACACAATTCAAACTTGGAAGCTGCAAGAATAACATAGTGATCAGATCATTGACTTACGTATATCAAGAAGACCAATAAATTATGAACTACATATTTATAATGTTTCATCGCCTTACATTGTTTAATGTTTTCCTAATAGTGAATGCAGTTTGTGAAATTGTCAAAAAACAAAAGGAAATCGTGGACCCATACATGAAAAAAACTACTACAAAAATACCTGAGATTTAAATGTATAAAAAATATCTAACTACGAGTATTTGCACAAAATAGTCAAGAGATTCCAAACTATGAGAAGATTCATATTCAATAGTTACTTTTGTTAACGATTATATGAATATGAATGAATCCTTTTTTGCTTCACTAACATTATTTATTTCTGAAATGCAACTTATAATCATTTGGCAGTTATCAAAACCGATGTTAAAGTTTTAAATAATAACTGATTAAGTAAAATGTTGAATACATGTAGTACAATAGTGTCAAAATGATCCTGGTTTTGGTAAGAGGTTAAGATTCTTTCTCGATGAGAATACCAAGAGTTATTGAAATGATACTCTTCATAACCCCAGGGTAAAGAGGATTTTTTAAATAACTAGGTAATCTACTTGAAAATGAACCTACGGTTTATAAACTTAAATCACTTTACCATTTTTGGAGAATCACTCATCAAGTAATTTTAATTTTTATTCTGCTCAAACGTGATCCGGAGGAAAATATTTAATTGATTACCATACTTCAATACGTACTTTACCAAACAAAACCAAAATACGACAATTAAGTAATCACCATAACCCACTCCTCAACTAAAACTACAAGTAATACTTTCATACGACTACTTATGAAAAATCGTAAAAAACATTTCCACTACACGAAACTACCGAACAAAAATAACAGCCAGTTGGTCAAGACGGAGCAGCACAGTCTTAAGTCCGAACGGAAAACAAGCCTACATTCAAAGCATTACACCATACTCCCTGCTAAGGGGAGAATATCAAGAGTTAAGTACTGAAATGACAAAGTGTTTTTGTCCGTTGAGAACATTGTAGTAGGCCCACGGCTGGGGGTGGTCTATGGACAGATACCACTCGGGCAGCGGGTCCGGGTAGTTGAGAGGGTCCAGGAATGTTACGTAGATGTTGGGTGCCGTCGGGTAGGGTGGGTAGTTGGCTAACACCCGCGGCCGATGTTCTGGCAGCCGCACAAACTCCGGGTCGACGCCCTCCGGTGAATTATCCGGATTGGACGAAGTTTCAGACCTTCAATATTTTCAAACCAGTTAGTTGGTAATGGTTTCATGTTTTGTATAATGTATTCTATAACTGAGTAGGCCTATTGTATGCATATTGTATAACTGTATAGCATATGGTTAAATGGTGTATTCAACACCTTACAAAACTCTAGGGTTTTGGGGGAATTTTTGTGGAATTACCAGTCAATTTTTAAGGATACTTATGTAAAAATATAAGTATGCAACATTTTTTCAGATTCAAATTTGGTGATTTACTAATGTTATAGAAATATATAATAAAATATTAACATTTTTGAGTGTAGGGGTGGACTAGACTGAGGGATAAAATACATAAGCCTAACAATAACGAAAATATAAACACAAACAAAATGTAACTTATCAACTCATCGGTTGTAATCAGTGACTCATCGTTGAACGGTGAAGCAAAAAACGGTAACTTTATAGGCTACCTACATGATTATGGGAAGCTAAACATGTTGGTTGTCGCTGTATAAAGTAGGCCTACTACATTTTAAATTACACTAGGCCCTATGTACTTTTTCCAATCGTGACTAATTTGCAGCATGGTTTATCCACTTGTGCATTACCAATAGTCTACTGTAATTACTTTGATTACTAGGCCTACTGCTGCTGCAAACTCCACTTAAAAAGGTAATTTAAAATGTTTTTGAATAAAATAGGCTTCTTTTGTAATAAACAAGCTTCAAAAGAAATCAATTTTGAATTTTTTTTCAATATAAATAAAATTTTAAAGAAAAGCGATTGTTAGATAAGACACTGCATGTAGTAAAGTATCCATATACTCTTTCAAATACCCAGATTGCTACTATTGGTATTGAAAGAGAAATGGTATCAATAGTATCGCAACATCCCTAATCAGGTTCTAAGTTTCTAAAGGTTTTTCAATGGGGTGCAAAAAGCCCAAGTGTCAGACACACATCAGACTGAAAGTAATGATGATGATGATGATTATACAAGAACGTTACATACCCGGAGGAGGCTGTCTGTTATCCGTCGGACGAGCCCAGCAAGGGGACCCGTCAGCTGATGTCGAGTCCGTACTGGTCGATGGTTATCTGGCGGCCGTGGAAGTCCCACGACGCAGTCATGTGAAACGCCATGTTGGTCAGGACCACTACGTATTCACACAGCGCAAACAACGAGTACACTGTAGGGGAAACACAGTTATCAAGTCTGCATCGTAGAAATCAAACTAAACTAAATATCAAGCTTATTCATAACAGGATAGAAAGGGATTAAAAGATGTTCACTATTTTATTTACTAAAAGGTTTTTTATTAAATCTTGATAAAAAGTTAATCTTAATAATTTTAAGTAAGTTTAAGTAATAATCTTAGTTTTCTAAGAAGGTTCAATAGAAAAATCAAGTAAAGAAGTTTTCATTTTGTAATTGAAAATTAGGTGTGTGTATATTAGGTAAGAAAAACAAGTCTATAAAAATAAAATATTACTG
Source organism: Macrosteles quadrilineatus (assembly GCF_028750875.1). NCBI lineage: Eukaryota > Metazoa > Arthropoda > Insecta > Hemiptera > Cicadellidae > Macrosteles > Macrosteles quadrilineatus. Next base: position 166,604,675 of record NW_026542595.1, on the reverse strand, counting down.
TGACAGAGCATTTTTTTATTCATAAAGAACTAAACAGAAAACCAAATTATTGATTTAAATAAATAAATTAAGACTATACAATCAACAAACATCTCCTGTTTTGAAGTATTTGTCAATTTAACTTTGAAATTACAAACTTACCCCCAGGCTCACAATACAAGTTGTGTCTGATGAAGAAATATCCAGCCAGGGCGAAGGACACCATATTGATGGCTAACAGCTGGTACTTGAGCCTCAGCGACTTGCTCTCTACGTTGCTGGGAGGCTGGGCTCTGTACCTCGTCAGTAGAACACAAGTTAGCACCATGTACAGCTCCGACGTCAGCATGAACGTCATGAAACACTTCTCGTGAATAGCTGCAAACAAAACATTGGACTGGTTACACATATCAGGTGGGGATATGGGCACTATTTTCAATTTTAAAATATTGGGTACAGTCACAGCATGAAAGTAAGACTGTACATTATGTAACACTCTCAGAGATAAGGTCTTCAACTCCAATCCATCCAGGTGATAGCCTACCCCCAAATAATTGAGTACCGGTAACGGTTACTTGATGTAATTTAAAATATGTCAAATCCATTCTAATTTTACATGTATAGATTTAGGAAAGTGGGTGTAATGTTCTAAAAAGACAAGAAAGCAGAGATACAATTTTTTGCCACCCTGGATACTCAAAGGCTTTACCCGAAAGTTATTGAACAGCTTTCGTCAATGCACTTACATTTACCCTGACTCCATTTAGGCAGAGTGTCAATAGGCCTACTTAGTGCAGATTAAATACAGCTGTGATAATTGCCTGAATAACTATTTTATGTATACAAATTGAATTGGATAAAGTCAAGTAGAACGCCAACTTTCCGAATAAATTGGGACCGTAATACATTTTTGGATAATCAAGTATTATACAGAAAGAGGCTAACTGAGTTTTACTATTGCGATCGCAGAACGTGTCTGCAAAGATTTTGTGATTAAAAAATTCATGCTTTCACCGCGATTGCGGAGGACGGTTATGATTTTTAGAAGAATAATGATGTCTACAAGACCGAGGCAGATGTGCAATATTTTTCTGCATGATTTTGATGTCTACACAACAGCGCAAGAGTTTTTAGATTTTGCCTCGCTCCTGGCTTTTGCCTAACTAAACAACAATTCTTATTAGGTACTGTGTTTTTTTTCATTCTTTCTGAGAGCGATTTGGATAGCTGGAGTTTGGATGGTTGGAATTCTACTGTACATGCTTTTAACTAGATTTGCCCTGATACATGGGATTTCAAGAACAATTACTGTAAATTTGCTTAGTAGCTACTAGCTAGGCTATAGTACATTTTACCTACTCAATTGTTTAAAAATTACTCTTAAAAGATATGTTTTCAGCGTCTTTCCATTGTATATTGTAATCCCTAAACAAGAGAGCGTGTTCTTCCAGTTTTAAAAAAAGTCTTGGCAGTGAAGAAGCCTTCCTCTACAATGTGTTCTTTGCTGGGTAATCTCATCCCAGGCATAGTCACAAGCCAAAGTAGTCCGTTTCGCAGACCAAGTAAGTACCTGCTAATGGGTTTATAGAAAGGAGACACGTTAAACTTTGTTAAGGCAAAGCCAATGCGGATATTGTCAGTGACTGCAATAGTTAATAGCCTTCTAATTTCATAATTGACCTAGGCCTACAAATATAATCTACAAATAAATATAGTCTACAAATATATGTTGCACCAAGAATGGTACATTTTTTTTTACATCAATAACCTTAACGTACGTAAATATACAGTTTATTTCCTTGCACTCACCATAGTTGTATGCGGACGGGATGAACGTTAAGCCGATGAGAGCAACGTTCTCCACGACGTTAAGGAAGCACGCGACGGAAGCCAATGTTTGTGCCCCGTTACTGAGTATGTCCTTGTAGTACTGACGATACATGGATGTGAACAGAAATCTGGGTCCTGCGTGGACCGCGATAGCTGTGCCCCACACAAACCTCTGCGTTCTGTAGTTGCCGATCGCCGCCGATATTGACGGAAGAAAGTTTGGCACCTACAAATGAAACTAACATCAGTACTCTAGTACTCTATAGTCCTATTAAACCCTATTCATTGTTAAAATAATTAGTCTCTGACGGATTCAAAATTAGGTAGGCCTAACTAAATGTATTTAATGTAACCCAGTAAGCCTACATGAAACTTTTGTGACTTATATTTGTATTGAAAATTTACACATGTCAAAGTGTGTAAGTCTGCTTAAGTGGTATTTTTTTCAAATTTATAAACCAACAACAATGTATCAAACTCTTTCGGCTTCTATTACACAACTCATTCTAAAAGAAGTAATTATCATGTCTATTATATTGAAATGTAACTAAAGTGGCTGTCAAAATCACTTTACGGAAAGTAAATAAAAGAAACATCTTATAAAACATAAAACATATATTTACGCTTATACTGTTACTCACACGACGGTAAATATAGCCTACTTTAAAGATGGTAAGTGGTACCTAATTGATTTCGATTGGACACTCCAATCATAATCAGACCCAATAAATCACTTTCTATTCAACACAAAGAACACAGTTACAAAATCGTATACCTTGCAATGGGTGAAGGTGGAGTCATCGAAGTTGTAGAGTAAGGACCAGATGACGCAAAAAACAAAACTGCTGAGGGGCAGCAGACAGGTGCTCCAAGCGAGCTTCTCAAACGGGATTCGGACAACGAAGCCCTTGGACTGGCGATAGTTGAGAGGTAAGTAACCAGTTGTGTTTACCATCACTGGTTTACTAGGCATCCCTCCCAACCTCTCATGCCACCCTGGAACCGGTTCAGGCATAAGTATCAATAACAAAAGGTCAATGGCATAGAAACACAAAATATGCAATAATATAAGATTGGAAAAGCAGGCTTACCTGAATTGAAAAAATCATACTGATGCAAGAAACACAAAAACTTTACATGAGTTATAAATCTTTAGCTAAACAGTTAGTAACAAAGTCAATATTTTTCTAGTACACAACAAGGATATTTCACTGTCTAAAGCCCCGTTCACACGGGGCGAGTTTACAAGCTACAAGCCGGCTTTTTTACACGCAGCTAGTAAAATAGCTCAGTGTGAACGACGTACTCGCTCAAAAGCTGCTTGTAAAAAAGCTCTGGAAAAAGTTGACGCTGCCGCTACTTTACACGCCAACTCGCCAGTTTTTGAGCGAGTAGGCGTGTAAAGTAGCCCAGTGTGAACACAGTTGCTTGTGCTTGTGCGCTTGTTACTCAAAGATGTTGGAGGATTTGGTTCAAGCCAGCTACTGAGCGAGTGGAAAAAGCATCGTGTGAACGACTACAAGCGCACTCGCCGACTCGCCGGCGTCTTTCTACATGTTGGCGAGTTGGCAAGTGGACAAGCTCCGTGTGAACGAATACAAGCACACTCGCCAACTCGCCCGGCTTCTTACACGCCGGCGAGTAGCGTGTAAACTCGCCCCGTGTGAACGAGACTATAGTAATTTTCAACTGGTGTTTGAGATAGAGAGAAACAATCTTGATCTTAAACCTACAACCTCCATTGCAGGTTGGTTACACCACCAACCTCATATTGCAGTATTTATGGTTAACATTACACAATATTTATTAAAAATACAAGAGGATAGAGCGATTTACCAATTCACTCTGTCAGAAAATACTATTTACTTCCAAGTTTTATGAATTGAAGAATATAAGAAAACATTCAATCCAAAAATTAACCTTGCTCCCGTTGTAGATCATAAATTCTGGATTAACAAATAACAGTTATTTGAACTTTTTAACAACCATGGTATTTCAAACTAGACTGAAACTGTTAATACAAACAAAATGATCGATTTTTAGTAAAGCATTTCTTTGAGAACACTCTGAGAAAATTGTCAAGGGATGAATTGTGAAATGAACAAAATTTTCAACAAATAACGAGGCCTCTACCTTTAACTATTAAAACCTATCAGTTTAACTGTTCAATACATTTGAAATTAAATTGTTCTACTTGGGCGATGAAAATAAAATCCTAAAATCCAAACACAATTTAATGACTTTTGGTTGATTGTTGCTTTTCTATTCACTTCAACTTAGGGAATTGAGATTTATGTTATTTTACAAAAAATACAGACATGTTGAAATTAAATATCAGTATGTTTATGTAAACAACATAATGAAAAATAGTCAGTTGTCATCTCGGACAGGCCTCATAAATAATAATTAATTCAATCTAGGCTATGTTAATTGAGGTCAAATTTTCAACATAACTGCCATTATAAAAGAACTGACATCTTGAATGGAGCCAATTATGCCCAATTAACTTTGCTCTTTCTGGTTCTTTCTATTAAAACCTGGCTGATTTCAATAGTGAAGCTAAAAATCCTAATTCAAAAGCAATTTTATGCGCTAATCTTAGGAGATTCATTACGTTAGTAGAAATAAATCAAATAATTAAAATACCCTACTGTGGGTGTTTAATTTTGAAGCTATTCACAACCCTAATACTAGCGTTACTAATTACTAGCATTCAGTTGATTAATTAATAGGATGCTTATTTCATAACTTCCAAGGTTTTTAACCAACTACGTTCTGTAAAACATGACATTGGGCTGAAAAGGACATTCTAGAACATCACTCATTGAAATGTCGAAATTTATAATAAATTGACAACAAACCCCAAAGATTTTATGTTGTGGACGTAATACAGGACCGAAATTATTTTAGGACCTGCAATGTTTTCAAATGAATGTATAAAGCTTTTGATTGTTTTGACATCCAGATAGTTATTTATCTTTGGCCAACAGTATACTGTAGTTTCATGATAGGTTTCATCATTTACTCTGTTTGAGTAAACCCCCTTTGCTAGATAATTGTATAGTTTATCATTGAAAATAAATTAAGGCAATGGTTCAGAATACTAGCTTTAGTTACTAAAAAATTTTACAAACCCATAAAAAGAAATTGAACATAACTTACGTTATTGCATACAACCACAACATGAAAATCAGTCAAATTTAACCACAAGATATATTTTTTTTAAATGGTTTAAGTAAGATATCTAAAATTGTGATGATCATAAATAATTAATTACAGCTTTAGGCCTACACTGAGTTGGCTTAAAAATTGATGGGGTGATAGACAATGGAGACAAATAAGTGATCAAAGGCTTCTTTACCTTTGTTTGTAGTCCAGACTTTAGTCATTGACCTTTTGTAAAAAAAGGTGCTGGCCAGTTTTATTGAAAGTCCAACATTGTCAAAGCTTACAACAAGCCAAAATATCAAAATAAATAGTTACAATTACCATAGCCTATGTTGATTTGATTTTTAAGCTTTGACAAAGTTGCACTTGCAACAATACTTGCCAGCACAATTTTTTTTTTTTTTTACATCATAGATGGATAAGAACGCTTATTTTGTCATAAAGGAGTCAAGGGCTATGGATTGTTTTTCAGCATCATCATTCGTACCATAACATTCATGCAGATTAATAATGACAAGGCAATATTACGTGAGTGAACAAAATTATTTTTAGCTAATCCATGGCCTAATCTTATAAGTATAAGTTAAGGCGGCGGCGAGCGAGATAAAAGTGGCAACTCAGCAGTCCCGGCCGACAGAAACAGCTGTAGCACCAGATCATATGAAGCGTATGTGCAATGCTAATGTTAACACGTTTGTCATTATTGTTATCAGTATTTCTGGCTGCACTTTAGTTTACGTCCTACACTCATTCGAATGAAAAATATCGATATAGATTATTCAATATATAGGTAGATCATTCAATATATCGATTAGACTATTTCATTCGGTTAAACTTAACCTAACCAAACTTGATATATCGAATTAAATAATCGATATATCAACCGATATATTTATTCGAATGAGTGTAGGACGTAAACTTAAGTGCAGCCATATTTCTATGCACAGGATTTTATACCATGTGTAAAGGGGATGCGAGATAAAAGAGGATTTTTAGCTCTGGGTTTTTTTTTTCTTTATCAAACTGATTTTCAGATAAAACCAACCTCAATTGATTAAATTATTTTAGCATAATAGGCCTAACTTAAGTTATATTGCAATATTGGTTTAAAGAAATATTTAAACATATTACACTATAAAAGTTTACTCTGGATATAGGCTAACGGAGAAATATATGTGGGATAAAACATGATTATTAATTTATAAAAGCGGAATGAAATAGAATTTTTACAACCCAATAGGAATAGGCCTAAGTGGGATTTTTGTTTTGGTCTTCTAGATACACTGATTGGTATTACCATGACAATTAGGACGGCAAGTGTGAAATTACCAGCTGCGGCCTTTATATATTGAGGCCAAAAGTTGTGCCTAAGCATATTGAATAGTTAGATTTACTTTAACACCTAGGCATATAGTTTAGACACTAGAGGCAGAATTTTGATTAGGCCCATAACAAGTATAGTTACAAAAAGGTAATACTCAAAGGCAAATTCATTTTTCGCAAATTTGCTAACTTAAGTTATTGTAGCCTATGTGTCCTCATTGCGCTGAAAGCCTAGGCCTAACTTACCTAAGTTAGATGGGTTTACAGATCTGTTACAGACTTGCTGTATTTACCTATATTAGTCTTAATAGTTAAAGCTAGATCTGAAAGCTATGCTTAAACCTAATCAGACAAAATCACTAGAGCTAGGTCTGAAAGCTATGCTTAAGCCCAATCAGACAAAATCACTAGAGCTAGGTCTGAAAGCTATGCTTAAGCCCAATCAGACAAACTCACTAAGTTAACATAACCTTTCTAGACCTAGAAGAAAGAATTCAGAGGACATTTCATTGGAATTAATCAAGCCTTCTTTTCAAATTAATATCATAGCTTACTTTGGCCTGATTTGTGATGTACAATTCAATTTTACATTGTCAATTAAAATCAATAATACAAAATATACTAAACATTTTATTTTTATGTTTTGTTTGGAAACGGATAGCTTAGCTTAGAATGTCAAACAACAAAAGCTTTAATGGTAAATAGTTTTAATACAACAAGCATTCCTATGTTAATTCTTCATCTAGACAAAGCAAACATGGGTCATAAAATTCTTACTTGCAAAACATACGCTATAAAATAAAATTACCTAAAATGTTTTTAATACCTTAAAATTAATTTCGACCATGAGTTATCTATTTATTTATCTCTGTAACTCAATCATCACGGTTAAGTACCAACTAAAATCATAAAAGTAAAACTACATTAAACATTAATATTTATAAATAAATACCTAAAAATGGTGATCTGCCAACGGACTATGAGAGCAACAAAGATATCATTCTTAAATCTGTTGTGTATTAACCGAATCAGAAATAATTTATTCTTGCAATTCTACAACTACATTATATTTTGTACAGTATTTGCCATAAATATTCAGTTATTTCAATATTGTTATAATTCGTTGGACGTAGGTGATAGTAACAAATATTGACGTCAGTGTTTCCATCAGCAAGAAAAAAATATCCCTGGGCCAACGTCAAAAAATCCCTAGTTATCCCTAGTCCATGTTCTAATAATCCCTCCAATTATCCCTCTTCATCAAATCGAGATAACTTATTATTTTTGCAGCAATACCAATGGATCATGTATAGCCACCTAAAATATGGTAACTGGTGATATTATTCTTCAATATCCCATATTATTTATAAAGTAATACTATACAAAAAACATTTTTGCACCATTAAAACCACGGCCATCTTTAACTCCAGGCAGGCCGCGGCCTGGTAGAATTGGCAATATCAATATAAATTATTTAAGACTAGCTGTAACCCGCGGGCTTTGCCCCGTTTAACTTCTTAATTTTCAAGATTATCTCGTTCGCATGGCTCAATCACGTCCTGGTTGAAGTTCGTTCGCTACGCTCACTCACCTTTGGGTTGGAGCTCGTTCGCTACGCTCACTCACCTTTAGGTTGGAGCTCGTTCGCTGCGCTCACTTGCCTTCAGGTTAGCTCGTTCGCTACGCTAACTCGCCTCCAGGTTGAAGTTCGTTCGCTACTCTCACTCACCTTTTGGTTGCAAATTAGCTGTTGTCATAAATGTAAAAGAAATAATAGTGCTGCACCCTGTTGGTAATTTTTGTAACTTAAATGCTATTGAACATCACAGAACAGAACCAACTTGTTTAATTGAAACAGCTGTTAAGATTCAATAATTTCATTTCTCATAAGGTTAACATGGGAAACTCCAGAGCCACTGGGGCGGAGCCCGAAAGGATTTTTGAAATAAGAATATGCCTATATGTTAATCGGGAATGTGAGCTATCATCATGCCAAATTTCAGCCCAATCCGACCAGTATTTTTCGCGTTCACTTGTCACAAACATACATCCATACATCTATACATCCATCCATCCAAACTTTCTCATTTATAATATTAGTAGGATGGGGGACGCCACTATGTGAGAATTTTAACCCAAATATGAGTGTAGGATGAGTGGCGCGATCTTGTAGTCTTGTTAGTGACTAAGGCCGACATGTTCCTTAGACACAGCTTAATAGCCCATACAGCTAATGGCAACTAAGGGACATACAACAGTTTATAGTGGAATCCGAACCACATTTTTCCAACGTTGCAAGTACCGCAGTATTGTTTAGCACCAGACGTCCCATAAGTTAACATGGAATTAAAACATAATATATAATCGAAAACCAAAACAATATAAATTGAACATCTATTTCTGTACATTCAATGTGGAGTCAACATTTTCATAGCCCAGTAACCAAGCTTTCGTATTCTTAAAAAAATACATAAATATCATTAGCTTAGCGTTCTCCAAACAAACACCTTTTACAACACTAACACTATACTTGCAACGTTGCCATTTCGAAGGCTGCGGCCTCCGGCCTGGAATGATAGGTTAGGTAGCCGTGATTAAACTGTCTATGTGGTACAAAACAAGATTAATTAACTAAAAAATGAAACAAATAGTTATTAATTTTAGAAACTAATAATGTTCATTTATAAATGAATATAATAATATAAGTATTTAAAATTGTTTCAAAAATATTCCTCAAGTGTCCAAATTTCAAACTTAATAGTCTTTTTCAAACATTGCCACCATGCCTTGGTGAAAAGGTTAAACACCAAGTTACTTACTAACCAAAAAACATCACAGAAATCACCGGCAAACAAAATCAAAACGAAAACAAACATTCGACATTGACACAGGGCACAGGGCTACAACAAACACAACCACAATAATACAGTAGTAATCTAAATACACAGTACATAGTACAATAGTGTATTTAATAAATACAGTAATCTAGATCCTCCATTCCATTCCACCGACCGACTCCAGTCCTTTGCTTGTTTCGTGCAGTGTTGGCTGTTACTCTTCCTATTGTGTGTTCCGACTTTGAAAAATTAGCCTTGCAAAATTAGCCAAAATAGGTCATTAAAGTTGTTGAAATACAGCCATATGTATTATTTTATCAATATTTCAATTTTATAATGGTAAAGGCCTAAAATCCCTAGAAAATCTAAAAAATCCTTCAATTTCGCTGATTATCCCTAGTTATCCCTCAATCCCTTTTCAATCCCTCGAAGGCCCTAAATATCCCTAGAAAGGGATTTTTATCCCTCAAATGGAAACACTGATTGACGTCTACACTATAATCTAATATCTAATGAAAACTGAACAGACGCCACACAGCTGACCGAGCTGACGTTATTGAGGGCCACAGCTGGCATAATAATGTTGTTTCTGTTTTAAAATCAATACAACCCAAAGCCACCAACATTTCATTACCTTTTCTGAATGTCATACTTTAAGAAAACCACGTATAATAAGCATAGTCATTTAATTTTTTAGTTTGATTGACTTGAGGTATATTAGATGGTGGAATAATTATATAGCATAAAACGCATATATTGATGTATGTATAATAATGATTTATGTTTAGGTTTGTTGATGTGTAGAACCCCAATATGTTAACATTGGGACCGATTAACTTTTTTCGTTTTGAGGTCCCTTGAGGCCAAAAACGCCATCAGTTCAAATTCATATATACAATGTATACACAAACACAAGAGATTTATATATGTGTGTGTTAGCACGATAACTCGAGCAAAAATTATCTGATTTTGATTAAATTTTGTATAAACGTGTAAACCACATTTTCATTCTAACGATCGAGTTCGCGAACCAGCATGATCGGACTATGAGAACAGTTGTTTATGAGGGGTATGGGTGTAATGGGGTTTTCCATTTTTCACACTGTAAACATAAAATTGTGCATTTTATTTCCGAACCATTTTGTAGAGCTAAAAAAACAACAAATAATTTGTATATTGAAGCATTATGTTGTATGTCTAACGGTTTCGGAAAAAATCCCAAAAAAGGGAAATTTAAAATTACCACGTTATTCTTATATGGAGAATTAAAACTCTTGTAGCCTGCTTGTCTAAGAACATAATATTTTAATGAAATTTTGAAATGTTTACTTCATACTAAGCTATCTATATTTCAATAAACCCCCCCCCTCTTCTTCCTTGTAGCAGCAAACCTAACTCTACCTGAGTAAATAGAAAATAAATCTGACAATTTTAAGGGAATAGTTTAGTGGAATTCCAGCTATAGACTGAAATTCGCTTAGTTTGCAGGTTCGCTGCGGGGGTAAATTTTACTTTTTTAAATCACTTTATTTGTTTATCAATACTTAACATATAAAGACTTAATAAATCCATTTTTTCACTTCAAGGTGTGTAGCAACGATATTTCCATAATAGACTTACTACCTACCTACTTTATAATAACTCTATGGTGGAAATACTTTTAGCTGAAGATTAGGGACCTGGGACCTTCCTTTCCTTAAATTATGTGAATCTGACCTTCCAACCCTTCATGTGGCATAATTAATATACAATTTTAATCCTATGAAAAACACTTGTAGTGCCTCTCTTGCTCTACATCGTGTGCAATATGCAATTAAGTTCGGCCATAATCAGTTTGAAACACAATAATCTGACCTGCGAAAGACTACAGAAAAGTTAGATAGCTGCTACAGTACCAAGATTTATAATACATTTTGCTAGATCTACTGTGTTATTGTTTTTCGTTATCCTTTTGAGAAGGGGACGCCACCTAGGTGTATATTTGAACCAAAATATGAGTGAAAGATGAGCTAGTGTATACAGTTCTATAGAATCTATACAGGTGGTAAAAAAGTCCCAGGACAGTTAAATATAAAAAAAATAATGAATATAGAGCTACAATACTTGGTACAAAGTTAAAGGGCATAAAACTCTATTTTAACACATATTCAGTGATCCAATAACTCTTCAGGGGGATGGCCCATGAGGAGTTGGAAGAAAATCTTAAGTGGAAGCATAGGTCAATATGCACATAAAATTAAAGGTCTTCTTTAGTAGAATACAATGCCGCAAACCGCACTTCAAAAGGTTGATCCTGCGCAAAATGACAGTTGTTCAAAGATTCATTTAATTTACATTGCTATTATACGCTTTCTCCTCAGGGGGCACAGCCCTAGGAATCGGAAGAAAATTGTTAACGTAAAAATAGGTCGATATGCACATCAAATTAAAGGTCTTCACTTGTAGATTACGATGACGTAAATTCAAGCTCAAAAGAATGCCTGAGTAAAATATGGCAGTTGTTCAAAGATTCAAAATGGCAGATTCAAGAAATCTTTGAACATCTGCCATTTTGCGCAGGATCAACCTTTTGAAGTGCGGTTTGCGGCATTGTATTTTACTAAAAAAGACCTTTAATTTTATGTGCATATTGACCTATGCTTCCATTTAAGATTTTCTTCCGACTCCTTGTGGGCCGTCCCCCTGAAGAGTTATTGGATCACTGAATATGTGTTAAAATAGAGTTTTATGCCCTGTAACTTTGTACCAAGTATTGTAGCTCTATCCACATTATTTTTTAAAATATTTAACTGTCCTGGGACTTTATTACCACCCTGTATAGACACTATATACAAATCTATAGAATGTTGTGAGATGATCTGTGTAGCTATGTAAATGACTAAGATAAGCTGTTTCATCATTAAGGACCTAATTTATTTAAAGCCCTTTAATGATTATCAGCGATCAGGGACAGCTGGGTCCTGTTTCGAACCATAAAAAACTACTGATTTTTCTAGTTCTTGAAAGTGTGTCATATATAAAAAGGCCAGGAGAGAGAGTTTGTAGTAGCAAGAGGTTTATTTTTGGGCTGGCAGCGATATTTCAAGATGGTCTCCGCATCACTATCCCTGTGTTACTATTAAAAGTCTCATACTGTGTTCTATACAGCAGATGGCATTTCAGAATATTTTAATTTTTGGTTTAAAAAATGTATACTCTTACCCATATCAATAATTTCATTGTCATCTCCATCCATATTTATTTTTCGTTTATGGAAGCATTTATATAACTGGCAGCGAGTGAGGTGCATTTAGGTTTGAGAGTCAAAATACTAAAATGTTACCCACCAAAAGAACTGTATTGGTTTTCTTGAAAATTTTTAAGTAAAATGGTTTAATCATAATTCAATTGAGTACCTAGTGCTCTTATTTGATGATTTAAATGTTCCCAACAATTTAATAATGTTCGTAGTGGTAGGAGTATTTTTTGAAATAAAAAAAACACAAATAATAAAAGTATTGAACAATTTATACCGCACTCATGAAACTAAAACTCACAGACTGGTTGTTTCTAGCGATATAAACGCAATACATTTGTCAGTGTGTACAGTCTGAACAAATAAGATCCATCTGACAAATGGTAACCACATTTGTGTGTTCAAAAAATTAATAAGACACAATTAGGAAAATATTTTATTCTTAAAAATTTTAATTTTTTAGCTTTTGTTTTCTTTAACAGACCGTTTTAGAAGCCTTTACAATTTGTTGAAACAACAATCTATTCTACCATACTATTTAATTTGAGAAACAAATCACTTAGAAAACAATTCTATACTGATGACGTTTTAAAAATTAAACATGATAGTCCTCACTGCCTCCCTTATTAAAAAAAACTAATTATAAGATGAAAATCTACTTACATAGTTGGCAGAAAATGTAATGTCTGGTAGCTATGAAGATTTCCAATCATCATTGAATGAATGTCAAAGCTGTTCAGTTAAAAATATGGAAAAATATCATTTCTACCCTTATTCAAAATACCCCCGCCGCAGCAAACCTGCAGACTTAGCGAATTTCCATTTCCCTGATTGGATTTAAACTAAAATGTCTCCTTAAAAATATCACATTTATTCCCTAGAATTAGTTTAATGAGTACTTAGGTTTGCTGCAACAGGGAGGGTAAACAAGTTTTTTAAAAATGTAAAATGTTAAAAGGTACTGTGGTTTAGTATGAAATTCATGTATTTTCCAAATTTGATCAAAATATGTTCATAAACAAGCAAACTACAACAGTTGACTTATTCTTCATAAGAATAACATGGGAATTTTAAAATTACTGTACAATTTTTTTGAATTTTCTCCGTAACAATTAGGCGCATAATAACGCTTCAATATACTAAATTATTTGTTTTTTTAAGCTCTACAAAATGGTATAAAAAGAAATTGTGAAATTTTGTGTTTTTAGGGTCAAAAATGAGAAAAACCTATTTTTACCCCATAAACCCCCCTATAAACATCCGTTCTCATAGTCCGATCATGCTGGTTCGTGAACTCATTCAAGTTTATCCCGCCTTACACCTTCAAACCAAATTTTATCAAAATCGGACAAAAATTACTCAAGTTATCGTGCGGATGGACACATATATATATACAGGGTGGTAAAAAAGTCCCTGAACAGTTAAATATTTTAAAAAATAATGCAGATAGAGCTACAATACTTGGTACAAAGTTACAGGGCATAAAAGTCTATTTTAACACATATTCAGTGATCCAATAACTCTTCAGGGGGACGGCCCACAAGGAGTCGGAAGAAAATCTTAAATGGAAGCATAGGTCAATATGCACATCAAATTAAAGGTATTTTTTAGTAGAATACAATGCCGCAAACCGCACTTCAAAAGGTTGATCCTGCGCAAAATGGCAGATGTTCAAAGATTTCTTGAATCCGCCATTTTGAATCTTTGAACGACTGTCATTTTTTACTCAGGCATTATTTTGAGCTTGAATTTACGGCATCGTAATCTACTAGTGAAGACCTTTAATTTGATGTGCATATCGACCTATGCTTACGTTAACAATTTTCTTCCGATTCCTAGGGCTGTGCCCCCTGAGAAGTAAGCGTATAATAGCAATGTAAATTAAATGAATCTTTGAACAACTGTCATTTTGCGCAGGATCAACCTTTTGAAGTGCGGTTTGCGGCATTGTATTCTACTAAAAAAGACCTTTAATTTGATGTGCATATTGACCTATGCTTCTATTTGAGATTTTCTTCCGACTCCTTGTGGGCCGTCCCCCTGAAGAGTTATTGGATCACTGAATATGTGTTAAAATAGAGTTTTATGCCCTGTAACTTTGTACCAAGTATTGTAGCTCTATCTGCATTATTTTTTAAAATATTTAACTGTCCAGGGACTTTTTTACCACCCTGTATATATCTCTAAAGCTCATCGCACACTACAGCCAGACGCGCCGCCCCGCGCCGCGCCGAACCGCCGTGAAATAATTCCGGCCGAATAGTTTGCATGGGAATCAATGAGAGTGCGCACACTTGAGCGCGCCGCGCCGTGCAGCCGTGTCCGCCTCGGAATAATTCTGATGCCAGAACTCTCGGGAGAAGTCACGTGGAATTGTTCTGCTGAAGGCGGCGCGGCGCGCTGTAGTGTGCGATAGGCAACGGAACCGATTTCTGACCAAGGCCACCTTCGCGTGTCTTCGTACTACCTCGGTCCAGTAGTTGTGTCTTGTTTTTCAATGTCTGAGCATGTTAAGTAGTTCATAAAACTTTTTGGGGGACATTCTGAAATATTGGAAACATTTTCGTTTGTCTTTCATTAAATCGGAGAAAAGGTGGTGAAATTCCCCAAATGTTTCCCACTTCTCGTTTATGGGATGGAACCACGTAGTGTTTTGCCTCTTCTCCTCCTCTTCTGATTCCAGTAGGCAAAATAAAAACATATCTTCGTCCTCAAAGCTGCTCATCTTGAAAAATAACCAAAAATTTACACTTGACAACACATAAACGAGACACACGACTGCACAGAACCACAGGCACTGCCCCACTGCCGGTGAGGTGTGGTGAGGGACGGCGGTGACGGCCAGTATGTGCGACCTCACAGCGGAAGTTTCCTTAGGGCGGTGCGGCGCGGCGCGGCGCGTTTGGTTGTAGTGTGCGATGAGCTTAAGATACAGTATATAAAAATTTGAACGAATGGTGTTTTTGGCCTCTGGGGACATCAAAATGAAAAAGTAAATCGGTCCCGGGCTTAGATCTTACCATGAGACCTACGGTAATAGCTACTTCCCTATAGGGAAATTCGCTAATACTGTTACCAACCATATGTCTTCATTTAGCTTGCATGATTTAAGTAAATCTTTCAGCTTGTACTCTTTGCAATTTCTTGTCCTTTAAATTAAGGCAACCAATCTTCATATATATTGTAAAAAACAAATAATATATCAGGAAAAGGTAAGATTAAATAAAACATTTCAACCACAACAATAATATATTTTTGAGGAAACAATATTTTCAAGTCCAAATTGATTGCGGGTATACTATATATTTCAACTTCAAGATAATTCACGACAAATGTAAATGAAAGCATTTGATGAAAAAGTAAAATACTTATATTTACAAACACTTGGCTTGATTCAGAAGTTTTACTGTTATACTACGGATAGTAATATTTAATTTAGTTTATTTTGTAGACTTTCGGGTTCTCCGGTCCCAAGAGAAGTTCAAAGCATAAGATTTCGGTTTAGGTTGGGCTTTCTTCGGCGGGGCTAGAAACCACTGCCATCCGTTCTTCTCGCAGAAAGAAATGGCGTCATCTTGACTACGGAACTGCAGAGACATGTTTGACAATGGATCTCCACTGAAAAAAAAAAACAATTTACACTCTGAACAATTTGACACTTTCCTAGCTGTGGGATTCAACTGCTGAATGTAACTGCAGGATTGTTAAAGTTGTGCGAATGTTTTTGTGCCTGCGTTCTTCAGAGCCCTTGCCGAATTCGGCAGCTAGGAATACGTCTGTCTGACCCTCATGTAAAGAGATGGTGCCGAAAAACAGACATAATCGGCAGCCAAATTCAGCAACTAGAAGACTTCACCTATCTGTTACTGTGTTCAACTAGCTAAATAGTGTTTTGTGGTTCCTTAAATCTCAATTTAGAAACACCCAGGCACATTACACGTTATTTAATAATTTGTAAATTAAAGTTTAAATAACTAATCTAAGTAAATGTATAAAAGCATATAATTTTAATTTTATAATAAAAGCTTGACAACAGAGCTGAAGTTGAGAATCAAGCCAGCGACCTTCAGATTTGTAGGTGAATATTATTTTTCTCCTAAGAATTACAATCTACATTGTTTTGAGGTGTTTAAAACCACTAAAAATTTAGTGGTTTTTGTTATTTTATATAGGTCTTTATGTACCGAAAAATGTTGGTACGGTACAGATTCTATCTTGACTGAGTGGCTATACTGCTTGCCTAACAATCCAGTTGCCGGATCAATCCTGAGAAAAGTCAGTAGCTTTTTAAAGGTTTGAAATGAGACACAGATTTTCCTGATCATTCCTGATGAGGGCTTTTAATAATGATGAAAACTAATGACTAATGAAACAGCTGATATTAGTCAGTAACAAAGAGCTACACAGATCATCTCACTTCATTACACTCATCCTTCACTCAAATTTGGGTTAAAATCAACGATCACATAAGACCAATAGATGGAGCACGCCTATCTAACTAACATTAAAGCAGGTGAAGCCAGGTCCGCCATCTTATTGTAGGATAGAAGCGCTAGATGTCGATGAAAACGGCACCAAAACTCAATGTTCCGCTTCAAAATAACTCGACATTTAGCCTACTTAGACTTAAGTTATATGGTTGAAACTTCGTATGAGTGAAGTCAATAAGTCTATGACACTATTGGTTTTAATTAAGAGCTTAAAAGTTAGTATTTTCTATTTTAAATCTTCAAATAAAGTCGGTACTTTTAAATGAGTTTTAAAATATGACATGAAAAAGTTCGTCGGCTGCTACTATTTTTAATTGTTGGTCAGGTAAGTTAAAAAACGGTGGATTTTGTAGCTAAAGAGTTGAACCTTTTGGATCATATTTTTTAAAATTTTTAGCTGGCGTAGTTTGGTTGTAATTTAAATTGTAATATAGGGGCTACCCGCCGCGCCGCGAGGCGTCATGCGGGCAGATTCTGCCTACAACGTCACTTGTAATACAGTTTAGATACTAAGATTTGGAGCTATACAGAAAAGTTACTAAACTAATTAGAAAAACACGGATTACATATAACTTTTCTTCGTTTTATTCTTTGTATTCATCTAAAAATTAATATTTTTTAGCTCTTTCATAAAAATTAATATGACAGTCAGAATATAAAGGAGAGTTGTATAAAGAGTTTCAGAAATTATCTTGTCACTTTGAAAATTCGTAGATTGTAAACCAAACATCAGAACTTTATCAAACTTTAATACGATGTAGATACATATATTATAAACAGATTTCTAGCTTTTCAGAATTTTCCTTTCGCTCAAAAAGTTTTTGTTGTTAATTATGTAAACTAACTTTTTCTAAGAAACGGTAAACGCTAGAAAAAAAATCAAAAGCGTATTTTGAAGGTAATTGTGTTAGTAACACAAATATTTGTAATATTGTCATGGATACCATTGCTATCAACTAACATTTAATTAGCTGCGCGTGCTACTAGGGCTCATCACAGCCGGCAGCCGCCATCTTGTTGTAGATTAGTGAAAAATACTGGCTTCACGTCGCGGCCAACATGCTGCATCTATTGGTCTTATGTGATCTTTGGTTAAAATATAGGTGGCATCACCTTTTCAATTGATAATAATCAAAATAATAAAAAGCGAGATCGGTACAACGTTTTCTCGGTACAAATTTAGCTTGGTATAGCTAACAACACATGAATAAGATAAGTGATATATCTAGAGTAGTTAGTTAAACCATTGACTATTGGATACCGAAGTAGACATCCCATATTTACTCAGGGGAGGTATAGAAGAGGCTACGATGACAGCTGTGGGCTTCTTATTAGCTGAGCGAACGCAATTACCGTAACAAAACGGTCAGTAGTCATCGGCCTCGGTGGTCTAATGGTTAGCGTGCCGGGCTGATATACTGTAGGTCCCGGGTTCGAATCCTGCTGGTAGCATAAAGTTTTTGTCCAAGATTTTTTTATTATCAGCAAGTTTGGTTGGTTTGGTTCGGTTATTACAGTTTAATTTTATTATTAAGTCATTACAAAATGTTAATTGAGACAATTCTAGTTTTATTTAATAAACAGGATTATTTTTCCGATTACTAAGCTTTTGTTATATTATTTCTTTATCAGCAAGTTTGGTTAGTTCGGTTAGGTTATGATAGTTTAATTTTATAATAAAAAATAATAAAATTGAATTTGAGACATTTATAATTTTATTTTATGAATAGAACTATTTTTGCGATTAGTAAACCTTCATTGCCAAAGTGCTCTCTACTACAGCGCTGTTCACGGAGGAATTTTGAACTAAATGCCTCATTCGTACCTCCCCTAAGTCAGACCCCCGAAGTAGACATCCCATCTACATGGAACAGCTGCCGCCAATTTTTTATAAAAAAAGAAAATAATAATGTGAGCCAGTCCCAGAATGTGCTAGGGTCTAAAAATCTATTTTACACCTTTTTTGGATACTGATCAAATTGATTGGTCATTCTATTACTTTGACTTTGTTAAAAAATATGTGTATTGGACAGAAGTGTGTGATTTAGATCAGCACAATCTGTCTGGTGACTCACATCAACTATGACAATTTTGATTAAAAATCTGGTGACAACTTTAACATGAGTATGTAATGTCTAGTTGTATTATTAGTCAAAGGTAAAACTAACTGAGATAAGTCAAAACACTAGAGTAGTAGATAACTATCATAGTTCAAAAGCAGTGATCTAATACAAGCTAAATTAATTTATTTTCACCATAGCCTATAATCATAGACAAAAATAATTAAATATAGACCGTCAGCTGTGCTACGGTTACCATAGGTTCTGGCGCACACCACTGGGAGGGCCATGTAGTTACGGTGTGGGTGCTACGTAAACTACACAGCGCTCCCAGCTGTGTGCGCCAGAACCTCTGGTAACCGCAGCACAGCTGACGGTCTATATTTAATTCTTTTTCTGTAAGCTATAATCTACTAAAAATCACTCAGTACTAACGTTGAGCTCCAGCCCATGAGCGGGTTTTCCCAGCGTTGGCGGGTCTCAAACTCCATCGCCCAAAGGCCTACGTTGTCAGTGCCTGACTGCATTGCGTTCTTGGGGGTTTGGTAAATGTGGACCCTCCTGTTCTTGATGTGCTCCTCAGGCACTCCAGTGATCTTTGAAATATCCAGCTGTAACAAACAGAAGTCATGAGACGACTATGAAGGGGTAATATAATATTGGTCAGTTGTATATTAGTAATCTCTATACAAACCCGTAACATTAAATTAGCTGCCAAAAGGCAAAACAAAATGAGGTGATTAACAGGTGTTAACCAGATTTTAAGGAAACATTCAATGAAGAAATTTAAAGAATCTAAAAGAACTGAAGATAGTTTATTTATTTCATACCTATTTTCCTCCAGAATTTGATTTTATCTACCAAACAACATATTATTTGTATTCATCAACACTGACAACACTATTAGCAATTTTAAGTTTTTTTTTTAAGGGAACGGTACAACCCTGGTCTTGTTGCTACAGGTTTTATTGTCAGCCTCTTGTACGATAGCTTTAATTAATAGCCCAACAACAAATAGCAACTGTATCCAGAATTTTTCTTTAAAATTGAAACAGCAACTTTTAGATTTGAAGGTGACAATGTTAACACTAGGCTAACTAGAAATTTGTCCAATATTTAGTCTACAAAACCAGAAATAATATCAGTAATAGCCTACTTAGAACCGTTTAATTTTGTTTAACACTTTTATCTGCTATCTCTCTGTCTGCAAATAACATAGGCCTAAAGTAATACTGGATATCTTAATACTCCACAGAGAACATTGGAGTGGACTCCCTCTTGTTTGTATCTGTTTTATTCTGACTTTCCACCTGCATATGATTCACAAGTTGTTTTTAAAACAATAAAACACCTTTGACGTATTCTAGGCTAGCGGTTAGCGTCACAGACTTTGGTGTGGGAGGGAAGGGTTCAATTACCAGCACACCCGCAAATCGTATGGGTTTGGACCAGTTTCCCAAAAAGCGTTTGACTAACACTCTCTCTAATCTTAATAGTGCCACTGGTGTAGACAAATACAAAAAAAAATACCAATCCCGCCCCATGCCAGACTAAATCTGTAACATTATAGCGCTATCTAAATGTTTGTGTATACTTAGGCTATTGTTTTTATGTTTATATACGTGTAGTATTTGTTTTTATTGTGTTCTTGACGAGCTGCAAGCTTTTAGAATGTTGTCTTCGCAAGGAAACATGTTCTTAAGCTACAGAAATCTTTATCATTAGAATATTATTAGACAAAGGTACGTAAAAACCTATTTATGTAAAAAAAAGTCACAATATGTTTTTCTGGCTTTTACTAGACATATTATACTTATATACATACTAGACATACATACTAAGCCACAACAGTAGCACTATCTTTGAACTATCTGTAGGACAATCTTTGTAGTAGGGGCCTACTGTAATTTTTTGTCATTAGGCCTATTGGTAGGTATGTTTGTTGTTTGTCATTTAAGTATATTATTAATGATATTATTTTATTTATAGTAGGATACTTATAACTTATTAAAATTTGCAGTTTGTTAACTTAAGTTATGCCTAAATGGAATTCAATGAATATTAACTTGTTTAATTTTTGGTAAAAAACTGTATAAGATGGCAAATAACTTATGGTACTTACTGGAGTGTCTACAGTGATGTAGCCCTCCAACTGTTTCTCATGTTCTACAGCCTCAGGTGGTAGGATAACTTCCTCAGGATCAATGATCGGAGCATCTTTCAGATTCTTACATGCGACAGCAGCTGTTGCAACTGCTCGATTCCTACAAAAAGGAATAAGTTAGAATAGGCCATTAAGTTAAGAATGATAAGTTGCTTTGACTAACCTTCAATACTCCAACCAGATAAATAAACTTAATTCTTTCATATTGATCGAACTAAGTTCAGCAACAAATAGACACATTAGCTTCTCTTATATAAAATGTATCATAATTTTTATCAAACAATATGTCAGCAAACAAGATCCAAGTAACTATAGACCAATCTCCAACCTACCAACAATATCAAAACTCCTGGAACGAACTGTCTACAACCAGTTAATAAACCACCTAGAAACAAATAAACTTCTTTCTACTAGTCAACATGGCTTCAGAAAGGGGCTCAGTACAAATAGGGCCATAGCTAAACTATGTGAACACATAACAACACTCTGGGAAAGTAAAAACCATGTTTCAAGAGTGTTTTTGGACTTACAGAAAGCTTTCGATAATCTAAATTGGGAAATCCTCTTCAACAAATTAAAAACCATTGGAATTAAAGACAAAGTTCTAGAATGGATACACAGCTACTTTACAGACAGATACCAATATGTTGAAATAGATCACCAACGCTTCAGTTCGATAGTTTGTGTACAATCCTCCCTCAGAAGAAGTACAACAGGCATCCCGCAGGGCTCGATACTCGGTCCACTATTCTTCATAATATATATTAACAGTTTTCCAGACTCCTTAAACCCTGAACAGAAATGTATTCTATTCGCCGATGACACTACCATACTCACCCCCATCCAACCCAAAACTGACAATAGTAACACAATAAATTTAACCTTGGACAAAGTGCAAGCCACCAAAATCTGTGACACATTGAGCCTAACCATCAACAAAACAAAGACAGTACATATAACCTTCATGCCCAGCAATAGACATGACACAGGAATTGATACAGATCCAGTCTCGACCATAACAAACTCGAACTCGACAAAATTCCTCGGTGTATTCATTGATAAAAATCTAAACTGGAGTGACCACTTTGATTATCTCTGTAAAAAACTGTCGTCTGCGCAGTTTGTAATTAGGCGAATCAGAAGTATTACAAATGAAGAAACAGCGTGGGTGGCCTATCACTCCTGTTCTCATCACACCTGAGATATGGAATAGCGGCGTGGGGATCAGCACCTATTAACAAGATTGACAAAGTCCTTATCCTTCAAAAGGAAACCATCAGAACAATACTGCGGCTGGTTTATCAGGAACACTGCAAACCCTTCTTTGTCCAAAATAAAATCCTCACCGTTATTTCACTTCATATTCTGTAAACCATCATCCTGGCCATAAATTCCTCGCCCAGTCTCAGACAAGATAAACACAACTACAACACACGAAATAGGGCAAACATCGATCTTCCACAACACACACTCACAAAATTCAGCAACACCCCACTGTACACTGGCTCATATTTCTATAATTTACTGCCGGAATCTATAAAAGCCACTGACAAACACAACACATTTATATTCAAGCTTAAACAATACTTAAATCAATAGGCCCTACTACACCACAGCAGAGTATATCAATAATGGCAGCAATATTACCAGCAGAGTTCTGATGGTAATAAAAATATTCCATCAAAATATTCAGCACTTACCATCAAGGATCGAACCTTTATTAGTGACTATAAATGAATTAACTCCTCATATTGTAATCTTAACAGAACACGATATGAAGGAAAATGAAATTAACAGACTCAATATACAAGATTATGATGTAAACAATTTTTATTGTAGAAAAACATGTTTCAAGGGTGGCGTCGTTATGCTTTCCCTGAAGGGTTTAAAGTGGAAGCGGGTGGATGTTCCAAATTGGTTGTCTGGTAGTCTACTTCAAGATAAGCAATTCAAATTTTGTGCCTGTAGCTATATAATTGACGGATTTAAAATTTTGGCAATTGGAGTGTATAGGTCACCTAGCTCGGATTGAGAAATATTTTTAGATAGATTGAGCATGTTAATTTCCCACTTTTCCAAAAAGTTTGTTAATATAATTTTGGGAGGGGATATAAACATTGATGTTTTAAAAAATAACCCTAATCATAAATTACTAAAAAGAACACTAAAAGTTCATAAAATGAGGTATCTGGTCAATTTCCCAACCAGAGTTACTGAGGAATCTGAATCAGCAATTGATAACTTTATAATTAAAAATTGTCATGATTGCAAGGTGACTGTTGAGGGAATTGTAACTTGTCTATCAGATCATGATGGGCAATTGCTCCTTATAAAAAATAAAAACCTAAATAATACAAAAGAGGTTCAATCAACTATAAAACGTACAACTCGTAACTTCAATATTCAAAATTTGAATCTATTTAAAAACCTCTTGGAAACTGAGATTTGGGAGAGTGTTTACATGGCTCCTGTTGAAAGAAAATATGATGAATTTCATAGTACATTTAAGCACTTTTTTGACATTTCGTTTCCCAAAATTACTGTAACTGAAAAGAAACGCAAAAAAAAATTGGATCTCAGAAGACCTGAAAAATGAAAAAAAAGAACTACTACAATTGGCCTTAAAACTTCGTAGGAACAAAAATCCTGCCTTGAAATACGAGTTAAAACAAAACAAACTGAAATATAGGGCAAAATTAGTCAGAGCTAAAACAAATTATTTTGAAAATAAAATAAAAAAATCAGCCAATATACAAAAAACAGTATGGCAGATTATAAATTCGGAAGTTGGGAAAGGAAATGGAACAAAAAATAAAAATATTACTTTGAAAGAGGGAAATTGTAGCTTAAGTGATCCTAGAACTATTGCCAACATGTTCATTTATTATTTTACAAATGTTGATCAGGATGTCAGTGGCAACCAATGTGAGAGCAAGATTGAAAATCAAAGTCTTATTGAAAATGAGCAATGTATTAAAAGAGGTTTTGATTTTAAATTTATTGATGCGGGGGAGGTGGAAAAAGTAATTAACTCTTTAAAAAACAAACATTCTATTGGACACGATGATGTCCCTATTAAAGTTATAAAGCATGCCAAAAAATGCCTGAGCCATATTTTAAGTCATTTAATAAATTCATCTTTTGTATCAGGAATTTTTCCAAATCAATTAAAAAAATCTAAAATAATACCAATTTATAAGAAAGACGACCTAGAAACTGTGTCAAATTACCGTCCTATTTCTCTCCTACCAGTAATATCAAAAATTTATGAAAAAATTGTTAACTGTCAGTTATTAAATTATTTAGAAGAATTTAAACTATTAAACAATACTCAGCATGGATTTAGGCCTGGAAAATCTGTAATTACAGCAGCAGTGTCATTCATAGAATCTATAATTGAATCGGTTGATAAAGGGGAGATCACAATTGGAATTTTCATGGACCTAACTAAGGCATTTGATAGTGTCAACCACACCCAACTGATAGATAAATTACTCATTTTAGGGGTTACAAAAAAATCAATAAAATGGTTTCAGTCATACTTAAATAATCGTTGTCAGTTTGTAGAAATCACACATAATCATGATAACATAATTACAGCATTTTCTTCTGAAACTGAAAGGGTTAAATGTGGTGTACCCCAGAGGTCAATCCTTGGCCCCCTGTTGTTTTTATGTTATATAAATGATGCTGGTGGTGCACTCTCATGTTTACCTCAGAACAATCTTTGTTTTTATGCAGACGATACAAATCTCAAAGTATCGGCTGAGTCAGTGCAACAAGTTGAAATTTTAAGTTTTGTTGAATTGGCAAACATTGGAAACTTTCTAGAGCAAAATAAATTGAAGCTTAATCCTAAAAAAACTAATTTTTTAACTTTTAAAACAAATCAAAATAAAAAGTTAATTAAACCAAATATCATGTATAATGCAGAAGAAATTGAACATAAACACAGTAGGCCTACACAGTTTCTAGGTCTAACTGTGGACCAAAATTTAAACTGGGATGAACATGTTGATAAACTCCTTTCAAAATTATGTTCAGGACTATATTCACTCTCTAGAATGTCTTATTTTTGTAACCATAAAACATTAAAAAACATATATTATGCTAATGTCCATTCGCATTTATCCTATGGTTTGAGCCTTTATGGTTCAACTACAATAGCAAATTTGGATAGGATACTTAAACTTCAAAAAATAGCAATAAGAATCATTTTGAAATTAGAACACAATGAAACAACCAAAAACAAATTCAAAGAACTGAAAATTTTAACGGTATATGGCCAATATATTTACGACACAATTATTCTAGTAAAAAACTGCTTGAGCACCTCTGAGACAAATTATCACCCATACACCACTCGGCATAAAAAATTCCTTATTTCAAGTAAACATAAATTAAAATTCTATGAAAAAAAACCATCCTATATAGGATTAAAATTTTTTAAGCATCTTCCTAATGAAATCAGAAATGAACAAAGCAGGAAGAATTTCATGAGAAAGCTAAAACTATATTTAGTAGAGAAAGCATTATATTCCCTGGAAGAGTATTTTTCCACCTCCCCTCTTAGCGTTAGTACATAATTGATTCAGTTTTGATTATTTCCATTTCCTGATTCTTGGTTTTTTATTTAGATAATGATCCAAGATATGCAAATCTGTAAATTATTAATTTAAGATAGATTTAGTTGACACCATTCAATGTACAACACTGTACTTTATGAATAAAGCATATTTGATTTGATTTTGATTATCGAGGAACACACTTTTCAACACCTTAGATAACGGGGCTCACTTCGAGAACCAAACAGACGAATCTTGACGATTCCCCAATTTTTTTACAGAGAAAACTGATTGCGGAGAAGACTTCAGAAGTAAGAAGTAAGTAAGTAAGTAAGTAAGTATCAGACATATAAAAGTTTTGCCCGAACGTTTTCGGTGAGGGATGGGTCCACACCTCGGTCTAGTTACAATCTAACGTTGACCTTTTGATAGATTAGCACCATTATTTGATAGGCCTAACCTAAAACAAATGGCATCTGGGTCTTGAGTCAATTTTACTTGGACCGAACCAGTGACCTTCATATCTGAATGAGAGTAAGTCAGTTGACTGCCCAGAACATATCAAAATAAGTTAAAGGTATATAGGTAGGCTATGTTAAGCTTGGTACATAGGAATCTTGAGTAGGATAGCTTAAGCTTGACCTAGGCTAAGTTATGCAGGGTATCCTAAGTCAAAGTTTACCATACTATCTAATCACCAATTGAATGGCGAAGTCTTAGGAAAAACATAACACAAACTTACCTTCCTAAAGCTGCTGATTTTAGACTATTCGTAACTATTCCAAGTGAAATTCTAAGTGCCATTTTCACAATAGTGATTAACTCACTGATTGACTTGTTTCTTGTTATAGGTTAGACAGACGAAGACGACGAAAACAGAACTATGCCTCTTCCTTTCTTCCAAGTTGAAAAATCCTTCAAACAGCTGACAAACACAGTTTTAGCTTTGGTGTCTGCTTCTGCCTAACTTTTTCTTCTTCTTTTTAAGCCAACGGCAGGCTTTTTCACTCATGGGTGGACCTTCGAAGTTCTCAAGCCTGCTGCTAGCTTTGTTCAAACCAAGGCCACCTTTAACTCCAGGGGCCCATTTCATAATAAACTACAAGTTACAAGTTACAACTTGTAACTTGTAATTTCCATAAGATTTGCATTGGGCGATCAGCTGATTTACTAATCATATTAGTTTGTACTTTATTATGAAATGGGCCCCAGGCCTCGGGCTTCGAAGTGGCAACAGCAACGTCGCAAGTAGGTTCTAAAACTGCTGTTTTGTTTGGAGCCAGATAATGGCATTTGTGTATTTTTTAAGAATACGAAAGCTTGGTTACTGGGCTTTGAAAATATTGACGTTACTTTAAATGTACAAACATAGATTTTCAATTCAAATATTGTTTTGGTTTTTCAATTCTACATGTTTGATTTTCAATATTTTTATAAATGTATATTTTAAAATTTAAATTTAAATGATTACGGAATTAATGAGGTGTCACACCTGTCTGCCATGTTATCTTGTGGGACGTCTGGCACTAGACAACACTACTTGCAACGTTGCCAATTCTACCAGTCCGTGGCCTGGAGTTAAAGGTGGCCGTGGTTCAAACCGTAGGGCCTCAGCCCCAGATGACCGATATTTCAACCTACCGACAGTGAAAACGTCGTATTTGGATTTGACCAACATCCCATATAACCAACAATGTCGGTCATGAGATGCCGATGTTATATATATATATCATATGAGATATTTGGATACTCTTTCCATCCTTTTGTAAAATGCATATTTGGTTGACATTAGTGTACTCTGAGGACAACAGTACATAAAAAATGATTCTGTTAGATTATAGCTACTTTTAGTATTTTTGTAATGTTATAAATAAACTTAAAACAGTTATATTACGGCCACCTTTATAAACACTATGCCATGATATTCAATTCTTTGGTTTGCTTAACTTTTACTCTAAGCCTGTTTGTTACTTAGACTGACGACTGTTCGAAAAATGGTTGCTTAGTAACGAAAACAACAAATTTAAACATACAACATGCATGCATAATTGCATTTGCATAATGTGCAAACTATCTGTCACTGTCAGTTGTATTCTTTAATAACATTAATTTAAGATTATTTTTAACTCTGATTCGGTTTGGAAGTAGTTTTTCTTTCTATTTTTATTGTATTTAAATTTGTATTAAATTACTTTATCTTAATTATCTTCTGCTTCTAGATTGCTGTGTGTGTTAAGAGTGTGATAGTATTTCAAGTATTAAAGTTTTATTTTGTTTGTGTTTATAATTTCAATTTATAATGTCATCAAGCTTCTACAAGGATTTGATGGAAAACAATTCTGATGTATCTGAAATAGGCCCTGAAGATTTGGAAAATATTGTCAAGGTACTGTAGGCTTATACAAAAACCTAAACATTGTGTTACCAGTACTGGCATTATATATTGATTGGTATGGTATAGCCTAATGTTTTTAATTTACTAAGGTCTAATGCCACATTTATTTTTTGAAGGACCAATAAAGTACCTAACTTATATACAAAGAGTGATACATTTTGAAGAGTTACTTCTGCCTTAATATCAAAGGCCTTATTTCTGAGTGGTTACTTAGTCCAGACAGGGATGATATTCTGAGCTTATCATCAGCTGATTAGACTCACAAACGCTCCTGAACCCTGAACCCATGAGAGACCAGACCGCTGTTCTCTGATGACTCACTCTCCAACTGGAAGCTTTCCACCTCCCCTTCTCAACTTCCCATGACTTATATCTGTCTCTAACATTAATTTTTAACTTGATAATGCCTTTTTATAATTTTGTTTGTGAAGGCTAGCTTTTTTTACCATTTTTGTCATTTATTCATGTCATTCAATTTCCCCTAACCTATATTTTATTAGACTAACTTATCTTACCTCCCTCATATTTTTTCTAACTTAAAGTAAATATTTTTTGAAGGCTCTTTCTTGAATACACTGCAATATTACAGTTGTATCAATAATGTTTTTATGTCTTGTGTAGTTAGCCTACCTATGTTTCTACTAAGTTATGTTGCACTTGTATATTCCATATGTTTCAGGGAGTAGATGACATAGACGATGCACTTTTTGGCTTCAAACCGAAGCAACAAGACTCTCAGGTAATATTCATTTCTACTTTCCATTTTTTTTACAATAAAGAGGTTCACTCAGTAATGTGTTAAGGGCGTTTTGGCATTAAATATCGTATTGTTGTTGCTCGAAATAAAATTCATAGAATGTACTTGTTGTAATCAATTGTATTTTAATATTCCATTTATGGAATCTATATATATTTCAACGATTACACTTTTCTTTGTTTGAAGTTCTTTGTTGGGGATGGTGAGTTAATGTTGTTCAAAGGTTTATTGCGGACATTTTCCATCACGATGGTAAAAATAAAACAATACACAATGTTTCGGGATCTGGAATCTGATCCCGTCCTCAGGTGAAAAAACTTAACTAACACATTACAACTAACAAAACCCAAACGCCCAACCTATGTTGGAATACACTACAGAGGGTAGCAGTCAAAAAATATGTAGGTACTGTATAGCAGTCAAGTCGTGATACAACATGCAAATAATAACCAATCAATCACAAAACACTGTAGGGTCTTGGTAGCATATCCTGAATGGGTTTGTTGATGGTGCCCCAGTAAGCAGGAAGTGGGGTCAGAGGAGACAGCTGATCACCTTTTTTCGACTGTGAGGAGCTTAATTCTTGAGGTAAAGCCGACAAATACTGGCAATCTGCCGAGAGGGAGTCACCTTCTTAAAGAAACTGATCAATAGCTAGCAGTCATTCATCAGGCACCTGGATATTGAATGTCTCTGAGCGTTGATTAAAACCTCTACAATTTACAATCCGCGGCTTGAGTCATAATGAAGATATGAAATATCCCTACAACGCTAAATCTCTTTGTAACGTTTTATATAGTTGTACATATTGAATAAAGTGTAATCACAATTTATTAAAAATATTTAAAGATCCATTCATTTATTTATATTTTACAGAAAAACGTTATTCCAACGTCAGACGTGATAATGCCTGAAAGGCCGAAATCAGCAGTGAAGAAACAATTAAATGGTAAAGAAAAATTATAAATATTTGACAAAGCTGTACTAAATAAATTTGTATAACCTTATCCTAGAGAATCAGTACAAATATTTAACACATTTCTGGCACCATAATAAGAGTAATAAAAGTTTACAAGTTTAACCATGATTTTGTCATTTAATTATGATCAAATGTCTCATAATGCCAATGACCAAGTGAACACGATTGAATCCTTGGTTTCTTTTCTGAAAAGGTTGATGATTATAAATATTTATGATCTTCCTGATTTCACTTTAAGTTTGTGTACTGAAGTGTATGTACTTTTCCTAAAGGGT
This sequence comes from Macrosteles quadrilineatus, assembly GCF_028750875.1. NCBI lineage: Eukaryota > Metazoa > Arthropoda > Insecta > Hemiptera > Cicadellidae > Macrosteles > Macrosteles quadrilineatus. The sequence goes on along the minus strand of NW_026542595.1, from coordinate 166,574,618 downwards.
AAAAAAAGCAGTAAGGTACTGCAACCATATTGGTCTCTGTGGGACATTTTCCACTCTAATTGCATGTCATGATCGATTTTAAATCAAATGTTATGACGTTCTCTTGTATTTGTATTATTACAATAATTACAATTTAAAGAAGTGTTTTGTTTGGATCAAATATATATTTTCCAAGTCATGTGGTGATTCAAAAATCTTAATCTGGATTCTCTTCCAACACGGTATGTGTGACAATCAATAGTGTAGCAACATTTGGTTTTTTTCGTGTTATCTATATCTTGACATTTTTAACGATAAGATTTTGTTTCAGATTTTCCACCCGAAGATCCATTAGCAGACATTTCTTTATCGGATGATGATTTTTTTGATCTAGCAAAGAAAAGCCCATCAGCTACATTGAAACGGTGGGTATTTATGACCTATCGTATTTAAATTTTGTACATGTACAAGGTTAAGTTTATTTCGTTTTATTATTCAATTTATTTTACAGAAATTTGGTAAACTATCAAAACTATGTTTTTAATTATACACCATAGGTACATTGTTTGTGATTAAAGATGGTCTATATTGTAGATATTACAAAGATCATCAGGGTTTGATCTTTCAATCAATATAATTAAAAATTGAACAGACACATGATAACCAATAATTGGTTTTAGTGACAAGAAAAAACATTCACCTTATCATATTGGTATCTTACAAAAATAATGACTCAACCTGAATTATATTGCCAATTTTAATTCCTATTTCATGACAATTTCAGGGATATCACAGCACCTAAAACTCCTTCCAAAGATAAGCTAACAAAGTCAAAGAAGATTGCCAATTTGTTTGGACTCGATGATGAAGACGATGTTGTAACGGACAATAAGAAGAAGCAAGAAAGCGCAGCAGATTGGCTTGGAATCAAGGAGAGTCCTGTGAAAACTCCTTCTAAACCAATTTTAGAGGAGAGTTTTGGTATTCAAACTTCAAAAACTGAGACACCCAGTAGCTTAACTGCTCAAGAGCCACCCAAAACTCCTAATCTTGATGTGAATCCCAGGCCAGCCAAAAATGTGTCCAAAGAAATAGGAATCCCATTATTAAACAAATCAGAGGGTGAAATAAAAACGCAAGAAAATCAGAAAACAAAACCTGTTAAAGGTGATGAGAGTATTTTTGGATTGCTAGAAGAGAAAAATCAGCAATTCAAAGGGGTTGAAAACATCAAAGAAAAGAAAAGTGCCATTTTTGACGAGCTATTTGGTGACAGCCCTCTCATTCAGAGGAACAAAAGTCGGAGAAATTCTGCTGTGAAACCAGCAGATATGTTGAACATTGAATCCCAAGGTAATACATCTTGTAAATGAGTTGTCTTTACATATTACTTGGTTGACTTAGTTGACACTACTTATTACTTGAACACATAAGAGTTTTCTTGGGTTTCGATAGTCATAGAGATCAAAATTTCTAACTAAAACAAATCTCAATCCTTTTAAGATTTTATATATACCGCTATTTCTTGTTACGTGCAGTCCTAATAAGTAGGATTTAATATACCGTACCTATTTTTTCAGTGCAACTGTGACTAGAAAGTTTCAAAAAAAGGTTAAATTATTTTGCTTTAAACTTATAGTAGTTCAATTTACTGTATCTAAATGTTGACTTCCTTCAGAAGGAGCTGCGAGTTAATTTTTCCCTGACAGCAGCAGTCTTTCAGTTGTCATCGCTTTACGCAGCACTTTACCAAGACCCATCTACCACAAATAGTGGAAAACACAGTTCTGTACACTGATATATCTAGTTTTGTCATTGTATGTTAAGTCAACTCAAAACCTTGTGATGAATCTGTAAATGTTTCTTGTTTTATGATAAGCGAACATTGAAAACCTGCCAAAGGATGGAAAAGATGACAGTTTATCTGCCTTGGGACAATACATTCCGTCTGCAACAACTTCAAAGAGGCCAACTCTGGGACGTAGAAGAGAGCCGACTTCACCTGTTAAACAACAGTCTGTCACTGCGTAAGGAAAACAAAACATCTATCTGTCCATATATGCATACATCTGTCCATACAAACTGTCTAATTAATGAATAGTTTCAATTCGACTCTCCGGTTAGATGTATGGAATATTCAGGCAATTAAATAATTATTTCTATTTGAATATTTCCCCTATTGTGGTTTTATTGTGTGACTTGAATTTAAAACTCTACAAAAACATGTCTGTGTTGTATATAAAAAAAAACTAAGACCTGTAACACTTTAGTATAGGTATTTTAAAATATTATTTATATCTATATTTTTGATTCGTTCTACAATTTCAATCTAATTACTCTGTTAAGATTCCAGAATGACTGGCTTTTGTCACCAGATTCAAAACCACAAGCAAAGAAAGAAACTTCAAAATCAAAGATAGAGTCTACTAAATCAGCAGTAGAAGTCCACGGTATGTGTATGGTTTGTTAGCTATAGATAACATTTGGATTTGGTTTATAAATGAGCTAACTAACCTTAGGTAGGTATTTCATTGTAAATTGTATTCATATACATATACATGTTATATTGTTGACTTACTTTCTTTTGTAAACTCTTTTTATTTTGATTTGTTATGGGGTTTTGATGGAAAATTAATAGCGGACAAGCTGAGTGACGTAGGAATTGTGAATCATTAGTATTTATTTTTTGATATTTTAATATTGATTCCTTTGTGTAATTCACAGATGGTTTACCAACATGGCTAGGGGGTTCCAGTATCACACCGAGCAAAAGCATAGATCCGAAACAGTCCATAAAACATGACGAGGAAAAACAAAAGATAACACCAGCCAAATTAGAAAACAGTCAAACTGAAGATAAAACAAAACAAATAGAACAACCTCTGGAGAAGGATCCAGATCCAGGTACAGTGATCTTTGCTCTATGATTTCCTTCTATGTTTTAAGTACATTAGTTCATTTTTAAGGGCATTTTAGGAAGCATTTACCATAAAGATTTTAAATGGAGAGGTAGTCTCTACACCGGTACACGATCCACAAAAATTGGGTTGAAACATGTGTTATTTTATTGGTTTATTTAAGCTGTTATGTTAAAGCATTGACCTTTTAGATACTAAAGAAGATACCCAATCCACCTATGAACCATCAGTTTGACTTGTTTAAAAAACCTGCATATCCGTCAGCGCAATCTGACGGTGGCTCAACTACACCAATTTTGATGTAAAACCTGGCAAAACTTTAACATGGTAATGGAATGTGTAGTTATATAAATAATCAAAGGTTTTAGGTAGAATTTTTCAATGAACAAGCCTAGAACGATATTCTTGTTTATGACATTAGGAAATTGTGTAATTGTTTTACAACAGCTGACCAGGTGGTGGATTCCTTTAAAGAAGCACTTGCCACCAGTTCAGAACAATCTCAACAAACTACCTTGGCACTGCAGCGAACTGAAGCACAGCTGTTGACCGCTCTGCAGCTGCAGACGACACAGGGTAATCTGACAGCTGTGTGTGCTAGACAACACAGTCTGCTGGACAACCAGGAGAGACAGTTGAGTCAGCTGGTAGCGAGGCAGACAGACAGACAGTCACAGCTAGAGAAACAACTTTCAGCGCAACAACTGAGAATTCAGCATCTTCTGCAGGTGAACTCGATCATATATCACGATAATAAGCTCATAATCAGTCCATCAAGTTCAACCTTATATTTTGTAGGTTTTGTTGTGAGTCAAGGATGAATTATTTACTTGTATGCAAAAAAATGAAATAAATACAATATAAAAACTCTGTTCAGAACGTTTAATGCTATCGCAACCCATGAATTCTCCAGTTTTTGTTTGTCCAGGTAGTAAGAAGGAGAAGCATGCATAGAAATGGTTAACCTGCTTGAAAAAATAGATAAACTGGATCTAGGTTACTCTCCATCTCTGGTATTTTAAAAATTACTGTATATCATCTTTAAGATCTAGGGTCAAAATTGTTAATAAATACAAAAAAAAAAAAAAAAATTAATTCCTACTTTTGATTGAATCAGTTTTCTGAGGACTGGTAGATTCAGTGTTAAATCTTTATGATTTGGCAGGTGCTTGCTGAAAACGTAACAGCAACATCACCTCAAATTGATATCCTCCAACAAGCTATTCCTACAAGAGATTTGGATTCTGAAGAAAACAGTCAGAAGAAAGAGACAGTTGTGAAAGATTTAGAGGTAAAATAAGGTTACAACCATAGTTTTAAAAGATATAACTGAACCTAACTGAAAGTTTGTTCATAATTTAATTTTAATTATCGTTCATTTTGAGACAACAAATTTGTTTTATATATCTACCATAATTTGCTAATCTATATTGACAGATTTAACAATTGAGGAATTCTTTAGTCAGTTGCTAGTGCCTAAAAATATGTTAACATGTTAAAGCTAAGAGATTGTTGGGCAAAATATTTTTCCTCAGGGAATTTATGACTGTTTATTTCTACCTTTGCTACCTCTGCCGTATTTCTGGTTGATGTGCGAAATTCCAGCTAACAAATTCCAAGCCATCTTGCTGGGGCTTACCTAAGGGGTTTCCTCTAAGTTTAGTCAGTGAATAAAAGATAAAAAAAGTGCTATAAGGCTAAACACACACTGGGACAACAAATAATTCATCAAAACTAAAATCAAAGTCAAACAGACTAAAGCTAAATAATGCAATTGAGTGATTGCAGTCAAGCACATTAATTAAAACACCAATGACTATCACTACATTCTGTTTCTAGAGAGAAATTCACAAGGCTAATTTTGAAAATGAAGAATTAAGACTCCGAATGGAGTTAATGGAAAAACATTACAAAATGGAGTATGAATCTCTACAGGTACAACACAGGTATGCTTTTCCCATGATGCAGTGTAAACATTTTATTATTTTTATATGATTATTAGTTAAACATTTTAATAACATATTACAAGGGTGGGAAGTTTTTTATTACGAAGGCACATTAAAATAAAAATAATTTTGGGCATACAATTTGTTATAGCTACGTTTGTTACAGCTACATATCAATTAAACCAAAAAAATTATATCTTTGGTGATATTTCTGTTTCTAGATTGGAGTTATATTGCACTCAACAACATGGTATAATTTTAAATTGTGAATGTTTAAAGGCGAGAAATCGAGTCGTGGGAAGAGAAACTTGCGATCCAAAAGGACTTGTCAAACCAAATGTGCGAAGACTACAAAGAGAGAATCGTAAGACTGAAGGAGAGTCAGGCAGAATTACAGGCTCATCATGATCAGAGGATTCAGAGACTGAGAGAGGAGAAGACAGAAGATACCAAACAGCTGATGGAATTCCATAGGGTTACATTGGAACAGATGATGGCTATCAGTCAATTGGTAGCTCCAGCTGTTAGGTAATAGTGTATAAGTTAATGAAGGTTAACAGAGATGCTTTTAGTGTTTTGTGTGTTTAGTTTGCTAGCTATACCAAACAATTATAGGGTGCTTTGTATGTGTTTGCTATAATAATATAAATAACTAGCTGTACCCACGGGCTTTGCCCCGTTTAACTTCATAAGTATTCGCATGGCTCAATCACGTCCCGGTTGAAGTTCGTTCGCTACGCTCACTCACCTTTAGGTTGGAGCTCGTTCATTGCGCTCACTTGTTTTCAGGTTAGCTCGTTCGCTACGCTAACTCGCCTCCAGGTTGATGTTCGTTCGCTACGCTCACTCACCTTTTGATTGCAAATTAGCTGTTGTCATAAATTTTAAAAAGTCATCCCTTTTATTGTTTATAATACTTTGATAAAGGTTTTTATGTTTTAATATTTAACATTGGAGAATTCAAACGTTGTTAAGTGCACAGGTGTGCTGCGATTGGGGTTTAATACATTTGGACTTATTCAAAAGTAAAATAGTTTTCTGTGCTGCACTCTGTGGAAACACTGTGGCACTATTTCAAATCATGACTAATGCTAATACAGAATGTTGTAATTATTCAAACCTACAAAACAGTTGGTAAAAGTAAACATCTGCTTTTAAATTATATTTATTTGTAAACATTGTAGATAAAAAAAGTCTGACATTGGCCCACTTAAAACCCTCTGGGGCAGAGCCCTTTTGATAGATCTGCACCAAACTTCACTCGAACCATCCTTGAAAGATGCTTAATAATGCCTGAAAGTTTCATTACAATCTGTCGAGCGGTTTCGGAGTCCATAACGTATATACATACACACACACATACATAGTTCCTCTTTTATACAGGGTGAATTTTAAATGAGTTCCCCCCCCTACTTTTTTCTACATTTCTTAAGATATCAACTTCGGACCACGTCAGATTATTGTAGTGTAGTAGGTAAGTACTTCATTTTTACTGGATAAACATTTTTGGCCGCCATCTTGGATCCGCCATATTGGATACAAATTTTTTTTTCAAATGTAAAGGTAGGGTTGTGACCCATTGTTTCAAATTAGAATTTTACGTTGATTACACTGCCGCAATTATTTAAAAAAAATCTTGATCCGTTCTAAAGTTATGAGGACTTTTTATAACTTTATTTTTAGCCCATTTTAACATTGTGCATTTACAAACTAAGACCATAATCTCAAAATAGTGCTAGATAAAGATAATTATACACCACCATTCATTGTCGACCTATTATTACTTGGTTATGACGGATTAATTTTTTTCGGCCGCCATCTTGGATCTGCCATTTTGAGATGTGATAAATTAATTTAAATATGAAGGTGGTGTTGTGACCCACCATTTTGAACTACTTTTTTATGCTGAACTCAATGCCGCAATCCGTTTTTGTTTCTCAGGCTTTCTTGATGAAATATTAAAATTATCTTACTTAAATTTCCAATATTTCAAAAAACAAATATGAAAATGCAAAACAGATTGCGGCATTAAATTCAGCATAAAAAAGTAGTCTGAAATGATGGGTCACAACACCACCTTCATATTTAAATTAATTTATCACATTTCAAAATGGCAGATCCAAGATGGCGGCCAAAAAAATACATCCGTCATAACCAAGTGATAATAGGTCAACAATGAATGGTGGTGTATACTTATCTTTATCTAGCACTATTTTGAGATTATGGTCTTAGTTTGTAAATGCACAATGTTAAAATGGGCTAAAAATAAAGTTATAAAAAGTCCTCATAACTTTAGAACGGATCAAGATTTTTTAAAAATAATTGCGGCATTGTAATCAGCGTGAAATTCTAGTTTGAAACAATGGGTCACAACCCTACCTTTACATTTGAAAAAAATTTTGTATCCAATATGGCGGATCCAAGATGGCGGCCAAAAATGTTTATTAAGTCAAAATGAAGTACTTACTACACTACAATGATCTGACGTGGTCCGAAGTTTATATCTTAAGAAATGTAGAAAAAAGTAGGGGGGGAACTCATTTAAAATTCACCCTGTAGATATAGATAACAATAAGGTAATGAAACATAGAGGAAACATTTATAAGACACAACATAAAAGCTATTCACAAATGTTTTGCAAGATAAAGTTTATCAGTGTAAAGCAAAGTAAACTATTCTACAAAACTAATATCCAATAGGACACCTCCCTCTATCTACCACTAATTCAATCAGTAAAGCATTTAAGCATAATTTTATCATTTTTAAGACTTTCAACACAAGGTGATGCCAAACATGAGGGCCGGCGTGCACTAGCCAGACCACTACTTCGACCTGTCAGATACGGCCAGTTTTACAATAGGTGTACATGGGACAGCCCACCACTGGCTGGATGACCAAACTCCGAGGACTTAGGTCAGGCCCGACTCCCCCAAAATTAGAATATATTGTAATGGCGCGACACTGCCTCCGACTTTACTTCAAACAGTAGGTACTCCTTGATCAAGCAAATGGTGATCACTTGTTTTTTTAAGTGGTGTGTGAAATAACTTCTCTTATAATGTCACAGTAGATTTTGACACTGAGGGTTTTATTATATGTTCTCTCTGGGTCGGGCGTTTGGACGTGGTCGTGGTTGGTCTAGTGTGCACCTGCCCTCAAAGTAAAAAATTACACCAAAAGAATACCATTTTCTGATAAGACCCTTGACCTATATGCCAAATATAGCTTAAGTTTGAAACATAAAGGTAAGAAAGATGAAAAAATATATTTTGTAACTATTCCTTTTCAAGTTAATCAATTTATTTAGATTGAAATTATTGTGATAAGTTTATTGGTTGTATATAAATACATATTAGTATATAATGTACCTATATGAAGGTGACATTTGAATTTTCAGTTCTTTGCACTATTTTGTGAATATTTTGCAGGGAAGAACAAAAACAAACCACTTTTCAGGTTTGGAAACCTTTGGATCCCACACAACTTACTGAAAAGGAAGAAGAAATACTGAGAAAAGAAAATAGGCTGAAAGGTAAACATTTTTAACAACTGGACAGGAGTTGAGAGCAAAGAGTTTAAGCAAATCACATTCAGGATCTGTGATTATGGGTTCAAATTCTATAAATATGTTCATTTCGCAAGTGAAAGACCAACTTGTGCATATTTACTTATTTTGCATATTTATTTTATTTTTTTTTTTATTGAAGATGGTAATTTTTTCATTTAATTGTAAGCTTTTAACGTTTGATTAAACAATCCAATTCAATTGTAAGTGTTCAAATTCGCCATAATAATGTTTTTACTAATTTTTTTTTTTAACTCACCTTAGCTTTACAAGAAAAATTGGAGGCAAAAAAGTCAGCACTTGAAAAGAAATCAGAGGAAATGGATGAAAAAGAAGAACAAGATAGATTGAAATATGAAGAACTATCAAGACAGTTAAAACGCGAAAAGAACCAACTGAAATATCAACAACAACAGTTTGATAAAGAGAAGACCCATACAGAACAACAAAACTATGAACTAAGAAAACAGCTGGAGGTATGATTTATTTTACTTTTATAGAAAGCATTACATTAGTTTCCCTTACCTGTATTTACAGATTGGGGCTGGTCTTTGATCAATGGAATGGGCACACGGGAGGGACTAAGGCTAAAGGTGTAGTGACGTCATATCTCTAGTGGCTAATGTCTTCTTTTGAGGCAACACGATTACCGTAACGAGACGATGTGATTTCAGTGGCGTTTGTGGCATAGTTGGTAGCGTTTCGGATTGGTGTTCAGGAGGTCCCTGGTTCGAAACCAGCCGGGGACATTAACTTTTTGTCAATGATTTTTGCTTAGAATGTGAATACTTCTTAACTGTACATCTTTTGTTAGAATTTGATGCATCTATAATTTTATTTATGAACAGAACTTTTTTTTAATATTGAACCTTTATTTGATTTTTATCTTATATCTTTTTTATAGTATCAGCAAGTTTGGTTGGTTAGGTTAGGTTATGACGGTTTAATTTTATAATACTAAATTTTAAAATTAATTTTATAATTAAAAATTATAAGTAATCATTAATAAGATTTTTATCTTATATAGTTTTTATATCATCAGCAAGTCTGGTTGGTTAGGTTATGTTATGACAGTTTAATTTTAAAAATTAAAAATTTATTTTATAATAAAAAAAAAATTTTTATAATTCAAAAGTTTTAACATAGCGGTTCTAGCGGCGAACGCTGATACTACACGATATGTTAGCTTAGCCTTAGTCCCTCCCGTGTGCCCCACCGTTTGATCAATGCCTACTCGTTTTATGACAGCAAATTGGGCTCCATCTTGAGCAAAACACCAGAAACTAGGTTATTCAAATTTCAGGTCAATTGAAGTAACAACTAACTAGCGATTCATTAATGAATTTTTTTCATTAGAACCAAATAATATTCTGTAAAAATATGCTAAAGAAATTCAGACAAACATACAACTGAGAATATGGTGCGCTAAAGTAAACCACTTAAAATAAAATTTATTAGAAAACTAATCAAAAAGAACCTTATCATTTTAACTTGAAAGAAGATTGTTGAAACTAAACAAGTTGTATCTTTAGGTGGTAATGGATATTCAATGGAATTGATAGCCACTGTTTGGTTCACCAATGTCCATAATTAGAATGCCTCTTTTCTGCTATCTGCCATGTGTCCTTTTATTATATCCTAAATGAATTAATATTTATTGTCTAGCATATTTGTGGTACTACTTTAGAATGATTGTTGCAGGATATGCAAGAAAGAATACTTGCCGAACAATCTTCTCTTGCTTCTGAAAAGTTAAAACTCATGGAGGAAAAAGCCAAACTGGATGCTTTAGCAAAACTGCAGGGAGTCAGTGGTTCTGCGACATTCGATGTTTTACAAGTGAGATATAAGATATGTAAAGTAGGATAAGATGATTGATAGGTATACATGTAAATTAATACTTGATCCAAATTAGGTTTGGACTAGGTAGGAGTGAGTTTGCTATCAGGGAAATACATACAACGGTCAAAAAGATCTGTAGACATATAGCACGATCGCCAGGGGGAAATTCACCTTGCAAGTTTGCAGTAGTTTTTACGGCTCCTAGGGAGGGCATTTCGGTAGTGGGAGTATAGCTGATGAGCTGTACTGGTGGTATTGTAATGGTGGTTTCTTATCTTAACGATTCTGCGTCACTAATTCTCATATAAAGAAGCTCCTAGTTCTTAGAAGATAATCATAAAATTTAACACGCAGCTGAAATGATTTGATTGGTTTGACCAATTTCTTTTTCTCACTTCTCTTGCTCATTACATTTAAAGCTGAAAAGTGTTCATATATGAATTGATTTTCTCTTTTGTAGTCTAAGGCAGAAGTCCATGGGGCTCTTGAAGCTGCAAGAGATGCTGAGCTACAAGTTGTAGAGGAGAGAAGGAAGTTGAGGGAAAAGGAACGCCTTCTTGACACCGAGCGCTGGAGAGTGAAGGAAATGGAGGAAGATTTTACAGCTCGAGCAGAGCATTTGGATCGTCTGATGCAGGTATTTTATACCTCTAAATTGTATCGAACTTCAGCTAATACGCGGTTTACCAATTTGAATTGGGGTTATAAACGAAAACATAACCTTTCTTAGAAGTTTTGAGTGATTATTAGTTTATAAAAACCGGTCGTAGGTAAAGTAGTGTACGCAACTCGCGTAAATAGTGTTATGGCTATCTTCAGTTAACACTATGTTTACGCGACCAAACTAATATAAATGGGAAGATTGTATTCGAAAAGGAAGTATCTAACATACGACGGCCCTGAAGGGACATTCTGTTTCTTTTTGTCTTTCATTCTACTTCGACTTTTATCTCAAAGTACTTCGACATTTCTAGTCTAGTCTAACTTCAACTCAACTTCAATACGAATACGTTCATTGGTTCATTCCACTGAGCTAGTTCATTCTGATCTGTTCTAATGTTCTGTTTCTGTCAAACTTCGTTCTCTGTCTCTGACTATGACCTCTGTCACTGTCGGCCAGCCAATTTTACCATCTTATAGCGACAGCGGAAGCGGGAAGAGAAATAATACATTAAATAAAAAAATTACTAATACAGCTAATTATTAATACGCTTTCCCGAGCTTGTACTTTTCCTTGTACCACTGTGTATGCATCTGTAAGTCAATTGATAATATTTCAAATTATAATTTATGTGTTTTTCTTTTGACGCCTTTCTTTCTGGCTCCATCGATTGTTCTTGAACGTTTCAAGGCTTCTTATAACTTAGAAGTACAGGAACTGAAACTGAACGTTCTGAAAGTTCCCGTTGCATTATTTTGTAATACTGGAACTGTAACAGAAAACTGGAACGGGAACGGGCTGTGGAGCATTTTGACGTGCGAATAGTCACTTCGTTATAACAAACTATAACAAGCACATTCAAGAATAAAGTCGAAGTACTTCGAGAATAAAGTCGAAGTACTTCGAGAATAATGTCGAAGTACTTCGAGAATAAAGTCGAAGTACTTCGAGAAAAAAGTCGAAGTACTTCGAGAAAAAAGTCGAAGTAAGTACTTTGAGAAAAGAGTCAAAGTACTTCGAGATAAAAGTCGAAGTAGAATGAAAGACAAAAAGAAACAGAATGTTTCTTCAGGGCCACTAACATGAGTGAAGGGGAAGTATTTTAATATTCATTGTTGAGGTCAGAAGTGAGGGTGGATTTGGTGTTATTGTATAATAAGGGAGGGAGGGGGAAAAATCAATATCAACCAACAAAACTCCATAAAACATCTGGAAATCTACTTATTCTTGAGGTCTTCAAGGTCAGGGGCTAGGGATTGTTTATGTACACTTAGCTGATACTAATGCCTTATCTATTTTATAACAAACAAGATTTTGAGAATTTAATAGTAATTTGTTTTATTTCTAGATTTCTTGCACATATTTTTTTAGCGAATTTCCCATATAGGGAATAAGCTATTACCGTAGTACTCACGGTAAGACCTGGACCCGGGACCGATTTTTTTTTTCGTTTTGAGGTCCCTAGAGGTCAAAAACACCATCCGTTCAAATTCATATATATATATATATATAAATAAAATTAGAGTTTTGTCTGTACATTGCTCAGAATCATACATTTTTAGGTTATTTTTACGTTTTATACATTAAAGAAGCCGATACAAGTCTCATCTAAATTTCTGTCCGTCTGTCTGTCTGACACACTCAAGATGGCATTTTACGCAATCTTCTCCAGGAAAACGAGAGTACCTATCAAGACCCAAGTCATTTTAATGTATTCACTGGATTGGCGAGAGTGTCTTTAGCCATTAAAATATGGTCTCACTACTTTGTAATTAAAATTACGGCCGTTCAAAAATGCAGTTTTGTGCGATTTTTGTCAAGTTTTCTTCCAATTTGTATTACATAATCATCTATGAAACATTGAACAGCTGTTCGGATCAAGATTACTTTTTCTAGCTGTCACTGAAATGTTGTTTACAAACACCACAACCATTTCCGATCACGTTTTGAAGGCAAATCTATGAAACATTGAACAGCTGTTCGGATCAAGATTATTTTTTCTAGCTGTCACTGAAATGTTGTTTACAAACACCACAACCATTTCCGATCACGTTTTGAAGGCAAATCCCATCCAAGTGAGATTAAAAACGTTTTTATTACATAAAGGATTTAATTAATCGCAAGTGGAATAATATAGTGTAACCGTAAATTAAATAACTAGGCATCATCCAGGTCAGGAACCAGAAATATGTGTATAAAATTGTTTTGGAGTTTTGATAACCAGAAAGAAGACATTGAATCAAGATTGAATCAGTGTTGTATACGGCTGGGAAACTTAAATTTACTAATGACCGTCGCCAATAGCTTAGAAACAATGTTCCACTCATTGACGGCTCTTCAATGGCGGTTGTGTAAAGTGTAAAGCAAAAAATTACAACTGCAGTGGGTGATTGTAACAGAGGTTTACGGATGATGCTGAACTCGATTTTCCAATGTGTCACTTTCTGTTCCTACCATTGACTATATAAAGTCAATAGTTCCTACTCACCGTGTGATGCAATCGCTGGACCATACAAATGACTTGATTGACTTATTTTTATTCTCTTCTCTTCAATTTTGTATTTTCATTTTCATTTCAGGTTCAGTTTCAGTAACTTACCTGAGATAGTTATAGTTCTACAAGTAACAGTTAGTGCGTTCCGTAATTCTGTAATGCGGCAAGCAGTAGCAGACTTGAATAGAAGGTAGATAAAGGAAATCAAAACGACAAATATCTTAAGTTACCTTAGTTAATATTCGTGGCCTCTGAAACATTTTTGCACTGTTATTTCCTGGTAAAAAGTGAGTCTTCTACTTTAATTACTTACAATTAACGTAATATATCAAGTATCTGGAGAGAACATTTCATAGGCTTAAGAATAGGTTAGGTAAAAAAAAACAAAGTACCGGCAAATAAAACTTAAAACAGCCGTAACTCCGTTAATATTTGAGAGCGCAAAAAAATCTTTGCACCATTATTTTCAGCTAAAAATCTAGTTTCTAGTGATAAATCTATATAGGTTCCCATGGTCAGGTTCGTCGCAATAAATACCCAAGGCCCTTCTACAAGCTGGATGAATTCCTTGAATTGCCTGACGTCGATATTAAATTTTCAATTCTGTCTGTCTGTGATATAGCCAAAGGCTGCAATGTTTCTTATAAGTATTTATCTGTCTGTTTGTAAGTATTGTATTTAAAATTTTACATTATTTTCTTGACCCCAGCTATGTTTTTACTAATTTAGCCTATTATAAAACACACTGCAAGTATTGTTTACACTGTGCACCTGTTTATATGTTTGCTCTAGTCTTTGCATGTTTTTATAGCCTACAGTATTTTATTTTTAAGATGACTGTGATACTTTGCATGTATACACTGCACTTGTTCATATTAAGTTTGCTCTTATAGTGCCTGTAAACTGTAGGCTACTGTGCATGTAATATAGGCCTACATAGCGCTTTACGATGGATAAAAATTCTTGATTCTTAACTCAGAATGTAGCCTATGATAGGTTGTTATTTCAAATATTTCTGTCAAAAATGTTGTGTTAAATAGGCCTAGGCCCTACTTCTAGCATACTTAGCCTACATTTGTGTGTTTTCTTAATTGTGTTGTAGGAAGTGAAGTTAATATGAGAAAAATAGTATTTAACTTATCTACTAGGCTATAACTTACTTAACTTAGGTGCCTCCAAACAAATTTCTTAGGTTATCGGTTTTTACCTCCTGAATATCGCAGTCTATCCTTCGATTCGATATTTTCATTCGATATATCGTTTGATTAGTTAGGTTAGGTTAACCTTACCTAACTAACCAAACGATATATCGAATGAAGCAATCGATTAATCGATATATCGATTGATATTTTCATTCGAATGAGTGTAGGACGTCAAGTAAAGTGCAGCCATGATTTGGGCTAGCTCGGTTGTGTGTGTTAAATTTATATTGTTTAAGTTAGAGTGATAATTTTTTAGCTTTAGGTACAGAAAGAATCTTACCACAGATTATCTCATAGTTTCACTGACATCATCTTTTATGTAAAACGTACGTGGACAACTAACCGTCCACAACACAAGAGCATGATTCAATCAACCAATCAACAATCAACCATCGGCTGCGCTGCAGGCTGCAGGTGCAGGTGCAATTTCAAAAATCAACATGCAACTGCTAGAGTCAGTGTTGCCAGTTGCCACCGCGTTGTTGCGATTTTACCCTAAATGCGGGCTAAAATTACCCTAAATTACCCTAAATCTACTTTGAGTTACCCTAAAAATTACCCTAAATGTTAATATTGGCGTTTAATGCTATAAAACATTGTTAAAATCATATAAATCTTACATAAGGTGGTTAATTATACTAAATGAAGTTCCAATATCAATCAATTTATGTAAAATTATACTCAATTCTAAAAAAACATCCCGAAAGAAGAACAAAATGTTGATATTCAGCTCTATCGTGGATACGGAAAATATCGAATCAAGAAGTAAGAACTATCGTATTTTTTACTGTATCGACCCTACTACTGTCTTTTGGACAATCATATTTAAAGTACAGTACGGTACCACCAAAGCTATACATAGTAGTAATTTCTTTACACAATTTGTAAAATAGTCCAGTTTAATTCAATTTAATCACATAATTAAATATCAAACCCAGTAATGAATAATATTTCATATTTTATTAGGCCTATAACGTGTTATAGAATCGAATACATTCCAAAACAGATAATTCACAACTATTGATAAGATCAATTAGGATAACTTATTACGAAAAATCCATCATAGCAATAGATTTAAACCGGTTGAATCGAATATGATGACTTGGCCATAGTATGTAATAAACGTTTTTTGCCAAATTTTGAAGTTTTTTTCATGTTTATAGTAAAATTTCCATTGTTATGCTAACTTTTAGTTTTACCCTAAAATTACCCTTAATCTACCATTACCCTAAACGTTACCCTAAGACCAGTAAATTACCCTAAAAAAGGGTAATTACCCTAAAAGTGGCAACACTGTGCTAACGCTGCTAACTTGCTAAAAAAAACCTCAATTGACAAGTCCCACCAACCGATCACATGGCCAACCTAACAACACGAAACTCCGAAACAAAACCAGCAAAAACAGTGGTACGTTTTTTAAACACAGAGTGGCCCTCGTGGGTTACTCGTTACTCCAGTTAGCTCAGTGACCAACAGACTAAAATAAAACGGTGTTATGACTTGTTGACTTAAGGTAACACAGTAGGGAGTATGTTTTATCTATGACAGTACTCAAATATAATTTTTTTTTATTATTTAGTTTTGTAGAACAGACTTTTCTGAACACGTAGATAATAAAAATTAAGGAAGAAAAAAAATATTTTTAAAATTTTCAGCTACTTTTATAAACTATTGCAGCCTAATTTAGCATGTCCAAGGTCCTACTACTAATCAAGACGCAGAGGGTACGCAGTCAAGTATTAATTTTTTTAACATTTTTTATTATTTAGTTTTGTAGAACACACTTTCCTGAACACGTACATACCAAATATTATGGGAGAAAGAATTATTTTAAGCTATACAGCGACTTTTATACACTCTTACTTTAGCATGCCCAAGGGTCCTACTACTACCCGTGACTGTACCCCCTACTTTTGTCGTTTTCCGAAAGTCAAGTGGTTTTTAGTCAGGTACACTTTTCTTCCTCAATTATAATCCAATTTCAATAAAAATTGGTGTGTGTGTTCCTCATATGATGAGGAACAATAATACGAATCAGTTTCCATGACAACCAAAAACCTTTGAAATAAAAAAATATTTTATGTTAAAAAATTATAAAATATTTTATACAATTTTAAAAATCATACTAACAATTTAATTTTGCTCCAAAACCTTTTTTGCTTCATATTATTGTTGGTAATAATGTATTAAACATAGTACAACAATTTCAAGTTGATAGGTTAATATTTGTAAAAGTTATGTGTACCTAAAAACTGTAATTTTAACATGGGCGGGATAGGGAGTACTGTGTCACCTTAACGCTGGGGTATCGTCGCTATTGGATGTAGGTAAAGACTCGAAGGGTATGTGCATAAAATAGTGACGTGACGACGTATGAAATCTATTCACAAGTGAACATATTATTGTTTCATCGTTCTTTCATTTATGACGTTTTAAAGGTAAAACTCGTAGATAGATAGATAGATAGATAGATTTATTTGATCATTAAACATTATACATAAAATGCAATAGATCATGTCAATATAGTAAACAAGGTAATCAGAGAGATACATGCAATCAAGCTACATCAATTAAGGTTTACATGCACAAAAAATAGGTACTTATAAGATAAATTATGAATAATACAGACAGGCTTACTAAATAATATATGCAATAGTAATTAAGTATAAAAAAGTTAAATTACAGTGGGCGACATACTTGAACCTTTGGTAGAACCTTGGAGGCTTTTCTTACCGATTCGATTTCGATTCCCGCAACTTAACTTTTTAGAAAAGAACTTTAATGTCATTTTTTCAGGACTGGTAATACATACACGCTGTGAAATTTTTACCATGTAGTCTTATAGTAGTGACTTATTCTACACAGAGATATAAGGATTTCATAATATCTTTGGTAGGAGCTTTAATTGTAGGAGCCTGAAAAACAATTCGATTTATTTTGGAAACAAAAATTTTTAAAATCTATAAAAACCCATAAAATAATTATTTTTTTTTATTTTAAATGAAAAATATTGTGTCTGTGACTAGTTTATTAGTTAATATGAAAGTATACCAAGTTTCGCTATCCTACCTGTTCTAACTCCTGAGAAAAGTGACATTTAGTTAACATTACTAAAGATATGACCTCGGACTCCCCTTAGTTATAACATTATTTTTATAATCATAAAATAATTTAATTTTTTTTATTGTAAAATTAAACTGTCATAACTTAACCAACCAAACTTGCTAAAAACATAAAAAAGGTATAAGAGAAAAATCGAATGAATGTTTAGTAATCTAAAAAAAATGTTCTGTTCATAAGTAAAATCATAAATGCCTCAAATTCTAACAAAAGTTGTACAGTTAAGAAGTGTTCGCATTCCGAGCGTAATCTTTGACAAAAAGTTATGTAGTGTCGCCGCTCGCCGGCGGGATTCGAATTGTTTCCACTCCATCATTATTTACGGAACCAGGCTCTGGGGCCATTCTTCTGGTGTAAGTAAAATTCTAGTGTTGCAAAAGGAGGCTGTCAGGGTGCTGAGTGGAGCCCAGTACCTGAAACACTGCCTTCCTCTGTTCCAACAAAACCGCATCATGACTGTTATAATGTATATATCTTTCAATGTCTTTTAGAAATTAAGGCAAATGAAGTGCACCTTTTAAGAAACAACCAAGTACATAACTATGCCACAAGAAATTGTTTAAATGTTTTTGCGCATAGACACAGGCTGAGCAGAACAATTAAATGCTTCCCTGTTTCAGGTTACAGATTTTTCAACCATCTAACAGTAGCCGTAAGGGACTTGCCTATTTCAAGGTTCAAGGCAGTAATGAAGGACTGGTTGATAGAAACCCCTTTTTATGGCCTGTCTGAATTTTTTAAAGTAGGGCTAACAGTTTTGTAATGCTCATGCACTGCCTTGCATGGCTATTTTCTTGCCTGTTTTTTTTGCATGGTTTTGCTTCAGTTTCGTTTTGCATGGTTTTGTTTGTTTCCTGTATTAGCCTATATTTATCTAACTTGCATTTATTTGTGAATCAATTAAGAGATGGACTATTTATTCTTTACTTATTTGTATTGTAAGTGACTTAGCCTATTGCTCTGCTTAATGGCCTAATAAATCATTGAATCATTGAATTGAAGACCTCCAGAACACCTGTCTCTTGTTAGCAGGACCTTGTCTACTGTTTTTTATATTTTAAATGTCCATCAACATTTGTTGCAATTGTTAATTTTTATAAATTTTTATCTTAATATCTGTATTTTGTTGTTGGTTCATATAATTTATTCTTTGTTAAATTTTCATATTTATTTACAAAATGTATTTATTGTTAAATCACACTCCATACTGTTGGTAATCCACAGAGCTAACACAAAAAAAAATTAACATATTGGACATGTTAGTTGTAATGTCTAGCCTGACTGTAGCCATGCTATATACACATGACAATTGTCAATGCATTTTTGTAATGTCCAATGACAAATAAATATTTCTGATTTCTGATTTCTGAAACGCTATCAACTACGCCACGAATTCCGATGGACATATCGTCTCGGCCTCGTTACGGTAATAGTGTTCCCCACGAATACTAGAAAAATACCGGTATGGACCATCTTACATAAACAAATGATGTTGTTGGGGCCGCCTTTTAACTACAGGCCGCGGCCTGGTAGAATTGGCAACGTCGCAAGTGGCGTTGTTCAGTGGCAGACGTTCCATAAGATAACATGGCAGACAGGTGACATCAGGTCATTAATTCGCACTTTATTGATTTAAATTTATATTTATGAACATAAATTTATTAAAATATTGAAAATAAAACATACAGAATTTAAAACCGAAACAATATGAATTAAAATCTATATCTGTACATTTTTAAGCGGAGTCAATATTGTCATAGTTCAGTAACCAATCTTTCGTAAATACACAAATACCATTAGCTGCTTCCAAACAAAAACAGCGTTACAACACCACTTGCGACGTTGCCAGTTCGAAGGCCGCGGCCGTTAAAGGCGGCCGTGCCCGAATCCTATACTAATAGCATTGAACATATGTTTTTGCCGTTCTATTTAAGCAATATTAAATTATGTTTATTTTCGGGCCAAAAACATCATTTGTTTATGTTTATGATCCATACACAATTTTTATTTCAGCTACAGTTTTGTTAATAGGCAAAATAAGAGCATTCTATTGGCTGAGGGAACACCATTACCGCAACGATACGGCTAGGAGCCATTGGTCTCGGTGGTCTAGTGGATAGCGTGCCGGGCTAAAAATCTGATGGTACCAGGTTCGAATCCCATCGATGGCATAAACTTTTTGTCTAAGATTTTTGCATTATCAGCAAGTTTGGTCAGTTTTGTTAGGTTATGACAGTTTAATTTTATAATTAAAACCTTATAGAATTTAATTTGAGCTATTTATAGTTTTATTTTATGAACAGACCTTTTTTTTCGATTAGTAAACATTCATTCAATTTTTTTATTATCAGCAATTTTGGTTAGGTTATAACAGCTTAATTTTATAATTATAAAATTATAAAACTGAATTTGAGGCATTTATAGTTTTTATTCATGAACATAACTATTTTTTCGATTAGTGAACCTTCATTCAATTTTATCATTATCAGCAAGTTTGGTTAGTTAGGTTAGGTTATGACAGTTTAATTTTATAATTAAAAAAACTAATTTTATATTTTTTTTAGTTTTATAATATTTTTTTAATTTATAATTTTTAAACTCTCATTTTGCCCGTATTAAAAACTGCAGCTGAAATAAAAATTGTGCCGCCGGGCGCCGCCTGGAACTGCGATTGCGAATTGCGACTATTGCGACTGACTGCGAGTTCCGACTTCCGTTCCGTTTCATCCCCACTACCACTCACTCACTAACCGCACCGCACCGCAGTCCACCTCATTAACCCTTGCCGACAGACCGCCACCACCCACCACTGCTCGAGCGAACACCATTACCGCAACGATACACTGGACAGCCGTTTGTATGTCTCGATGGTGTAGTGGATAGCGAGGATACAGGAAATAAATATGATCTTATGTCTTATGTCTAGCGCACTGGGTGACCGGGCTGATAATTTGGAGGTAGCCGATTCGAAACCCACCGGAGGCATTAACTTTTTGACTCGAATTTGTATCAATATCAGCAAGTTTGGTTGGTTTGGTTAGGTTATGATAGTGTAATTTTATAATTAAAAAATTATAGAATTGATTTTGAGACATTTATAATTTTATTTTATAAACAGAACAATTTTTGTTATTAGTACTTCATTCGAAATATTCATTATCAGCAAGTTTGGTTGGGTTATGACAGTTAATTTGGAGGTAGCCGATTCGAAACCCACCGGAGGCATTAACTTTTTGACTCGAATTTGTATCAATATCAGCAAGTTTGGTTGGTTTGGTTAGGTTATGATAGTGTAATTTTATAATTAAAAAATTATAGAATTGATTTTGAGACATTTATAATTTTATTTTATAAACAGAACAATTTTTGTTATTAGTACTTCATTCGAAATATTCATTATCAGCAAGTTTGGTTGGGTTATGACAGTTAAATTAATTTAAATTTAATTTAACCTACAAACGACACGTTTTGACAGCGACAGTGATAAAGATAACAATTTCCCATGAACAGTTCGGCTATGCACGGTATGATGCGTTCTGCACGGCGCGGTGGTGGGCAGTGGCGGTCTGACGGTAAGGTCTCGTGTCCACCTCCACCAGTAACCAGTCCAGCCAGAGTCCAGAGAGTCCACACAACAGGCACACCGCACAACACAATTTGAATTCACATTCCCAAGAGACGGACGAGCATGCTCGCGAACATGCTCTCGAACATATGGTCGTCCCCACAGACGGGCGAGCATGCTCGTGTTCGGGCTCGCCAAGTCCGACGAGCCGAGCGCCGAGCCCAACATGCATGCAACATGCTTGCAGCATTTTTGAAATCGAAATTTCATTGTGCTTAACACACTATTTTAATTGCACAACAACTGCCTGTGCGTAATATAAATTATCAACTCAGTTTACTATAACCTACACTTTACCTTCCTAATCTAACCTAACTTCAAAACACTTAATACAGTCACGAATCCGCATAAGCCCGACTTGCCTTCCACACATGCCTAAAAAAAATCATTCTGAAATAATAAGTTATTCAGTGCCGTGTTGTTTCTTAGATGTTTGTAGCACATGTACTTTACAGCCAATAGGCCCATAGCCCTTCTCTTGGGTACGTGTGGTACGTATGCTTACCCAATTATTTATAACAACCCTTTCGACAACGATCCTTGATACCGGTACTTTTCCATAGAATACACGGCCTACCCAGGTACTTAAGAAATAAAATTATAAACGTCCAAAAACCCAACGTTGTGTGATTTTTGTCACATTTCCTTATAATGTTAATATATATACCAGCAACCATTGTTTAGAGAATACGTAATCTATTAAATAACAGAAAGTTATGTTGTATAAGGTTTTTTTTTCAAACTGACACCGATAAGTTTACATTAAGAGTTGTGTACAAATAAAGCAATTAATGGGAAATAACTTTGATTGCCGTTAACTTTTTACGAGAAAATCCAAAACCAAGAGATCAATAACCTTGATTAACGCATATAATTGGTCGGCTGTACTACAGTTCTTAACTGTAAACGTTGGTTTTTGGTACGGTACTGGTTCTTTTCCTTTTAACCTTTAGTAGCAGCAAGAATCATTTTTACGTACCAACACATCACAGTAATTTACAAATTAGTTACCGTTGGTGTTGTACCTTATTTATTACAGGCGTAGGCCTGTTCAATTTAATTGATGTCTTAACTGTATAATTTTTGCTTTTTCTGTCTGGATTCCAAAATGTTATGCTAAGAAAACTATAACGCATTTTAGTAAAACATTTATTCAGCAAACCATCATGAATTGTTCAAACACTTTGAACGTTGTTTATGTATCAATAGTTTGTGGCCTATTTTGGTAATTTTTATTACAAATTACCAATCTAAATCGTCTATAGTAGGCCTACTGTACTTCATTTCATATAGCAAACCGATTCAGATAGCATTTCAACAGAATTTCGAGTCATCTCCGGTCCAAGCAAATATAAATTGTTATGATCAAACTTAAAGGCATTAACAAAGATTTCAAGTACTAATTTTATATGTACCTTTTTATGCTTAAAGCGTAGCAGATTCCCTAATTAAGTTCGGTATTTTTGTGTGTATGTATGATGGTAACGCATTAATGTCCTTGTTTCTCAATGTTTCACGGAAAGGACAAGAGCGCCTTGATAATGAAAATGTCAACCCGAATAAAGTGTTAAATTAAGAGGTTGAGGTAGTACCTTAAATACTTTTAACCATTATGTTATAGTCCTTTAAATTCTGAACAAAATTGTACAAATCCCATTTCCGTATATTTACTCTCACCGCTTATACATGATAAAGGTTGTTGACAAACTTATGGGAGAAAGTATGTGTCAGAATGCTGATACCGTTTATTTAGTCATTGGATATAACATATGGACCAACAAGATCCGGGTGACATTTAATTGCGAAGCATTAGTTTTGGCTTGAAACTGTCAGATACTGTATTTGCGAAGGAATAGTTTTGTCAGCATATCTGAAAGTATGCAAACCAACTGTTGTAGTTTGTTTGTTTATAAACATATTTTGCCCAAATTTGGAAAATGTTTTTATTTCTTACAAACTATTAACATTTTACATAAAAAAACACTTTTACCCTCCCTGTTGCAGCAAACCTAAGTATGTTTTAAACTGATTCTATTTAAATAGGGAATAAATGTGATATTTTTAAGGAGACATTTTAGTGTAAATCCATTCAGGGAAATGGAAATCCGCTTAGTCTGCAGGTTTGCTGCGGCGGGGGTATTTTGAGGGCAGGAGTGCAATTTAATTGTGTGTGTAGAGTTGATTTGTATACCTTTGGTAAATCCATTATTCAGTTGTCAGAAGCAAATCAACAACAAGGCCAACAAGCATTGGAGGAAGCAAAACTACTGGAGAAAAGGGCTGAAGAAAAGCTTCAAGAAGTAGAAAGAAGGAAAACAGAATTAAGAGAGAAAGAGAAGAATTTGATGAAGGTTGGTAATAGCAATATTTGATTGGAAATTAAAAATGGAATTTGATTGTGTACTACCTTTATCTCAATAAACACGTAGACGAAAACATTTTTTCGGTATGGGGGAGGAATGATATTTGATCTAGATTTAGGTTTTCAAATATATACCCTTGTTTCAATGTAAAAATTTTAACACACAATGTTGTTAACAATGTTGATAGGAACAATGGAATAAACAGTTGTTTCCATTGTTCAATTTTAGTTATAAGAATCGATCACTTTAAAGTTCATGAATCTTAATAAAATATGTAAATTTCAGATCAAACTTGATATTGCTCAAGAAGAAATCAGACTTAGTCGTAAAAGAGAGCAGTTAGAACATATTCTGCCTTCATTGTCAAACGAGGAAGCTACTACACTTCAGCCTATAAAGGTAGGTTTGATCAAACTATTTGTGGTAATGTGTTGCGTTGGCAATCATTGACACATTTTGCCAATGGGTATTGACATAATTACAGTACCATTGGGTATCATTATCATACTTTGTTTGTTGAAACAGTTGCAAAAATTTAAACAGCTTTGAAGACTCAACATTGCATTCTTCAGTTGATTGTTTAGACTGACTGTTTTAAATACCTTAACTGTTTACACAGTAGTATACATATCTATCTATCTATCTATCATTAACTTCACAAATTAAATTAATCCTTTAGTGTTTGGTTTAGAACAATATATGAGTAAAGTTTTTGCATTTGTTTACAGGATGTGATTGATCCAAAAATGCTGATAATGCGATTAAGAGCAGAAAGAGAATTCGAGGTTAGATCCAACACACAAACATCGGAGAAAGAAACAACCATCCCGTAGCAGAATTTAACCCAATCTAGTCAATAAAAGTGATCTGAATATGAGCGATGCAAAAATAATATATGTTCTTCATAATCCTAGATGTTGTGTTGTAGCTGTAAAAGTTTTATACATAAAGTTTTATTTTATCTTAACTTTGTATTACTTATTTCAGTAAAAAACTACACAATACATCTTACCAACTTTCCGTATTCCACAAAACTAATATAGTTTATCAAAATTATTTACAGTGAAAAGGAAAATAAAGCAATTAAATAAAATTTACTTACAATGTATTTATGATACTCAAAATAATTCTTAATAACTGTATATAAATATCAACAAATATTATAAAACATTTTATATTGGTCTATATTACACTTGGAAATTGTACACCGTTTAGTTTAGCCGAAACCGGAATGTCCTTGATAGGCCAAGGCAAGGGCTATGCCAAAAACACCACGAAAAATACAAAGAAGAATATTAGGACTGCAAAAACTTTAATCATGAGCCACCTATTGTTGGTTACCGATTGGAAATATTTGAGGATTTCACTGTGAGCTGCTTCTACATTCAATTCCGCATCTGCTACATTGGCATCGATCCTGCAAACATAAGTTATAGTTATCGGCAAGAAATAATACGATATTGATAAAATAAAAGGATTACCTAATCCAACCACATAATTTTTAATAACTGGATTTTTAGAAGCAAAACAAATTATTGTTTCTCCTAGGTATGGAAACAATTGTGTATAAAAAACTACTTGGGATTTTTAATTTATAAAATATTGTTAACAAACTCAATGGGATACAATTAATTCCAAAAAGGTTAGAAATAGAGAAGATACGGTTAGAAATATTCATGACGCTATTGCGATCTTCATGGTAAAAACTGTGTCACATCACCAACATAGTCTGTTGACATTTCAGAGCATTGTAGATGGCAATCTTTAGAGCATTACTACTCCAATAATAGCACTTAGTGATCCAATGGAGCACTAATACTGAGTGCACTTTTAGTGGAGTTGTAGTGTTCTGTTATTGCTTTAAAGTTGGCTATCTGCAACAAGGCCAAAACATCAGCAAACCCACACAGAAGTAAGGTAGAGAGGAATCACTCAAGTGGTGTCTAGCAATAGTCGCTGTTGTCTAGGGGTCAAAGTCCAACACTGAACCCCTGAACCTCATGCACTACAATGCTCACGGTGGAGGAAAACCCCTGTGCCATAGGAATTTCCGCACAGTACTTGCCACTCAGGCTCTTTGCTCATCATAAGTATGTCCGGCACAACAAACTAGAGCTGAAAGCTCATGGTCATTCGATAAGCGAGTTTCCTTTGTACCTTACTTCTCTGTACAAATCATATTAAGTAATGTTACTTGTTTAGACCCTAAGACCATGTTATTGAGGTACCAGTTGACCCATTTCAAAATGTTAAATTACATAAAATAAAATCCAGCTCCTTTCTTAAAGGGGATGGTTAACATTATTCAAAATGTTTTAGTTGACTTGCCTTTTTGCACGAGTTTATTAGAATGGTTTAAAAAAGACTCACCGTTCAACCATCTCCTCCTGTTCCTTTACCATGTGAGCCAGCTGTTGAAAAATGCCACCGAGTTCTACAATAGTAGATTCTATGTTCTGCATGGTTTCAGCTCTGTTTGATAAATACTGATCCTAAAAAATAGAAGACATTTTTTTAAGTTTATGTTAGTCTGTGAACAGAAGTATGATTCAATACGACTTGCTGGTATTACACTAAAATATTACAACTATAAACCTACTAGATCATCTATTTAATGTGTGACAAAGCAAATTTACTTGTATGGACTATATTGGAAAAGGATACAGTTAGACTAATAAGTTACTTACAGTAAGTTGGGTGGGGGAAATTAATTAGGGACAAACACAATTGTTTGATTTAATAACTAGGAATATTATATGATCTTAATGTTTTGTAATGAACAAATAATAAAAAAAAAAACTTTAGATCCCTCTTTTACGTGTTCAGAAAGACATGCTTATAGGGTTTACTCGCCAAACTGTCCCAACAATTGCCCTGTCTTCACTGGCCGAGTACCCTGTCTTAACTGAGAAGTTTATCCTATTGGTCATTAAACATTAAATTAAGATATTCATCCTCTTTTGGAAATTACCGAGCACGGTGGTAGCGCTGGATTGGTTGCAATGGGAATAACATACAGTATTAGTAAACGTTATTAATGTGTCAAATATTCCCACAATACAAAATAAATTATATTTGCCTCGGATAAACCCACAGAGGAGGTTCGACCCTTATAGTAACACTAAAATTTGCCTGGTGGCAAGGAGATATCTCAGAAGGTGAAAATATTACCCACATATAGTAATTAATCGATATTTAGTACATGAACATTACAACTGCGGCAATACATACATTGAAATGCGTTTTAAACGATATTCAATCACACCGGTTTACAGTTTGTCGAAATGTGCTCCTTTCTCGCGCCAAATCTACACTACACACTTCACACCTCATGGGCGAATCGTAGCACTTTAGTACATGTAATGCGATATCTCAAGATAACGGACACATAATGAATCGGTACATTTACAGGATGGACAATAAACTGGATTTCGTGAAGAGACAGGTGCCCCTCCCGATATTCTATAAAATGATATTTACAAATTGTGTCGCACGAGACAAGTGCCCCGTAAGACTTGATAGGTGAAATAATCTGAGGGTGGGTTTAATTACATTGGATGTATTACGGACGCGCGAGACAAGTGCCTCACGCGGATTAACACGTAAAAAAAAACATTCAAAATACCACCGCACTTCGAATCAAAATATTGAGGCAAATTAGCTCAAACTTACGACTAAACGCCTATGAAGATAATTTTGCTCAGACAGCTATTCTCAAACGTACGGTAATATCACTATGCGAGATATATACCCCACACGAAATATTACGCGTAACGTAACACTTTATCTACACTCTTCGTAGGACTTTAAAATACAATAATAAGATCACAGTTCAAAAAGGGACTTTAAATTGAAGAATAAACGATAAAATAACACTCTCTGTAAATGTGTCGCCATGCGAGATAATTACCCCACACGGAACACAACATACAACTTAATAAATTACACACTTCGCGAGTTATTAGAATACCACTAATATTGAATCGCAATCCTAAAGGGAACTTCAAATTGAGGAATACATGATACAATAACACTCTCTGAAAATAAAATTATACTTTATCCTCCCTTAACCTGCAGAACAACAAAATGGTACACCCCGAAATAAAATTCTACTAACTTTTCACTTCACAAAAACTCAACCAAAATTATTTATTACTTGAAGTTAAGAGGGCCTTTTATAATCGAACCGACGAGACATATGCCTCCGCTCGATTATATGGTGTAAAATTTCAAAATGGATTTAGCGTCTCGAGGTGAGAGACATTTGCCTCTAACCGAGAGTGAGAACGTTCGATCCTTTATGAACTCAATACTGGGAAATTAAAATCGAGACAAACTTTGAAAATCTGAGATTGTTAAAGAGTTAACAACTTTTGACTTTTGGAGTGACACTTACCCATTTGGAAATATGCCCCGCTCGGTAATCAGCGACACGACACTCACTTACACCATATTTGAAAATTAAAACTCGATAGCTTGACGGTACGGCACTGAATGTCCTCTGGTCACCTCCTAGAGCTCCTTCCCCTCTCAAGGTCGTGGTGGGGGGTAGCTATATGATGGTGGCGTCTGACGTACTCCACGACAGATCTGAGATTTACTTATCTCGCGGGAAATTTGAAATTCACTGTCACATGGTAGCGTTTTATAAGCCAGAGGTTGCTGGAGTCTGGGTATTATCTTATCGCACCTCTGACTTGACAAAGTGAATCATACCGTAAAACTACTTAATGTCTTTTCTTTAGATAACCTTACTGGCCAGTAGTCAAAGGCCAGTTAGGTGATGGGCAGCATGATAAACAAGCTGATGAGCAGCTGTAGTTAAACAAAATTACAATAAATTAGGCATTGCATGATACTGACCGTCTCGTCATACATGAACGCCTGTGTCTGTAGCACACTTCTGGTGGCTACAGTTCCGTCATGGCCGCCCATGTCTATGCTGGTCTGCTGTTGCTGTTCGTCGGCCAGCAGCACAGAGCCGTGGTGTGGGCCGCTCATGGCCGAGGGCGGCAGCGACGCAGACACTCCACCCTGGGAGAACTGTTCCCTCCGTGACTTGGCCTGCTTCAGGTTCTACAACAGCAAACAGGCTACTCAGTTGATGTCATCAAACCGTTAACAGGCTAACATGTGTTACAAAAGACTTTTAAAACTCATTATCATGAGCTGCTTTTCCTCGAAACTATAACTAGGACAACAGCAGGATGGATGACATTAAACCGTTCAAGATAATTACTTGGCAGGGCACTTAGTTGTTAACTAGGCCTATAATAACAAATGTATTTTTAGCAGGCAGGTAAATAATTTCATAAGGGCAAAGAGTATGGCTCAAAAGAAAGACTAACCTAAACTTTTAAAAGTATTTGAAATAATGTACAAATTGCAATCGATTAGATAAACCTTAAAACATTAAAAAAATACTCTAGGCCTATTGCACTCTTCAAAAAGTTCATCCAAACTGTGGAAAGGAAGTTCCTAAAGGCTGTTTAGAAGTTCAAGTAGTTAAATTTTGTTTCAATGGTCTAAAGGAAGGTCTAACATTCACATACAAAGCAATTAAATTAACACTTTTTATAGACATAGGCCTACTGGCAAATAAATTAAAAACTGCTACGATGTCCTTTTTGGCGTTTTTTGTTACAAAAAGTTGGCGTTTTTGAACATAAGTCAGTACCAGTAATTTACTGCATGTTGTTGGCTCTTTTAAACTACAATACGTAAATTTTCAGTCCGAATCCGGCATCAACTCAATAACGGGATGTCTAGTTCTACACATAGTCAATGATATTATTTAGTTCTCACCTCTGTCCGCACCTCCAGCACCTGTTTGAACTCGTTGGACATGTTGGCCAGCTTTGACTGCAACGCCAACACCACACTGGATGAGTGGGACAGTAGATGCTGTCGCGTACCCGTGGTCACCGACTGTCTCTGAGCTTTAGACACCTCTTGTAGCCGAGCTATCTGTTGGTTCAAACTGTTCAGATCTTCCTTGACGATGTACGTCAGCTCTTGTATCTCAGCCGGTCTATCGTTAAACAGCGACTTCCGCTTGGCCACTAGGTGCGAGTGAAAAGATTAAACTTTTTATTTGTTAAATATTATTGCTATGTTAGTTTGGTTATCTAATATTTATGTACCGCTGGGGGACTTGGCGGGGCGGAACGCTGCCGCGTTCCTTAATTATGTTGAAAAGATGGTATGGTTGCAAATTATATCAGTTACCACTTTAACGAGTTCAATAGGCCTTGGTTGGAAATTATATCAGTTACCACTTAAACGAGTTCAATAAGCCTATTCAGTGGGGTAACCTTATATGCTAATTATGATCAATATAATGCTGTAAAATTAGCATAGATCAACTTAGACAGTTTGAATCATAAAAACAGCAGCTATGCCTATCTGTATTTTGGGTATGGTTTTGTAGGCTACCCATTTTAATTAGGTCAAAGAAATTTAGAAAACAATAGGCTACCTACGTTTTATGTTTAGGAGTTATCGAATGATAGATTTAAGCTAGATACCGACAGGCCTTTGTCAATAGTCTTGTTTAATTCACAACTGGCTGAATAGGTAAAATTCGTCAACAACAAAAATTGTACAAATTCAGCAAAACTCTGTAAAATTGCGGTAGGTATCTGATAAGTTGATCCAGAATTTTTTAGGTATTTTTTCCAACTAATTTCCACTGAATAGGACATTAAAGTGCCTTTTTAAACAGAACTATTGATTCTGTTATGATTCTAACTCATACTAATTATTTAAATGATATATATCAAACGGCGCTTAGTATTATGGCACCCAGCATAGTCAATATTCCAAAGGTGCTTGACTGGCAAGTGTCTTTTGTAGAGTAAATCAAACCACTTAGAGTCTCAAAAAACTCAGTAAGCATATCACTCAATAACATTTGCACAATAATATCCTTCATTATTTGGAAGCCTAAAGACAACCTGCTGTCCATTTATTTACCCATTAGGCTAATTAACACTCATTTTCAAATTAAAAAGGCCTAAATGTATGGAAAGACAGTTGAAATTTGTCCCAATACTTCGTAAGTTAAGTTAACTGTGATAAGTTTAGGCCTGGTAATTTTGGTGACAGTATTGTTTGTAAGCACAAATAATCGCCACCATTTCAGTTCTTGAACTGTTTTTACAACCGTTCGAAATAAGAAAGTGTATATCGTGAGAAGACACAACTAACTAGCCTATATTCAACAAAAAGTTCAATAAACTCACACAGTGTTAGTTTCTCCAGTTTGGTGTAGGTGCTTGTGATGTTTTTGCCAATGGTACGGGCGATGACCATGAACTCCCCATAGCTCTGGATGTGTTTCGCTCGCCGTGGGTCACGAGCCGCCACAGCCCGCACAACCTGTCGGCTGGCTAGCGAGCGAATAGCATTGCTGAACTCTAGCGTTCTATCTCGTGAAGTCATCTTTAGGAATTCTGTCTTGTCTGAAACAATTAAGTACAAAAGTGAACCAAGGTTTAATAGGTAAGTTAAAGTTTAAAAAATTTGAAAACCTGACTGGTAGGCCTACCCTAAATTATTATTCATTACCTTACTTACCTCCTCATTCACATTAGGCCTTCTTTTATTTGCAAAGGGCAAATTTGAATAGTGAAGGCCCTCTTCCTCAAAAGACTATGTAGAGTTTCTGTGTTTAAAAAAATTGTAACTTAGGCCTAGGGCTGATAACTGCTATGATCGGAAATTCAAACTAAACACTAAGTTTACCTGAAGGTTTACTGGATCCTAATCTATTTTGGCGGTCTGTATGCTCTGGGCCATCATAGGACAGGTGCGGAGGATTAGTCCATTCACTAGTTGTAGACACTACCAAAGGCACCTGCTCTGACTCGGAGCCAACACGGCGTCTGCGAGCAGTCATTGGAACATCTACACATCAGCTACGACCTACGAAAAAAAAAACGACTGAAATCAAAACAAAGGAAGAAATTCCAATGACATGTTTTAATTACAGCTTGGGGTGAAAATAGCGAAGTGTGTATAATTTTTGTGCGAGTTTTCGACCACTGGACAACCTCTTGTGTATATAAAATAGCTTCACAAGCAATATCCATAGCCTATGCATTTTAATGTCACCTCTGCCTAGCAACTATTTATTGAAATCCATATTTTGGCCCCTGAGCTGTACCTATAATAACTAAAATAGGCTTTAACTTCGTCAATGCAGCTCAAATATTGGTGTAACTATGTTACGGCCGTTTCGGCATTACAATGCCATCGTTAGACTACAAAATCTCGGCTGAAGTAGCGTCGTTGAAGTTAAAGCACATAAACCTAACACACACAAACAATATGAATGGGCCTACATTTAAACAATTTTCAAAAACGATCCGGCCTGTCGTACTAACTGCAACGGTTGACATGTTCCCGCTCCCAGCAAAACCCCGACTCAAAAAGAGTACGACAGGCCTGATCGTTTTTGTAAATTGTTTAAATGTATTCATATTGTTTGTGTCTGTTATGGGTTTTAACTTCAACGGCGCTACTTCAGCCGAGATTTTGTAGTCTAACGATGGCATTGTAATGCCGAAACTATTTAACTATTTATTAGTATTTTTACTGGTTCCTCTAAATATTTCTTCACCTAACGGCAACCTTAAAGTTGAAGTTGTGTTATCTGTTAATGTGCATTTATTGCGTGAAAATGTCAACTTAAGACTCTCCATTTTGTATAGTGTGATGAAAAATGGAGTTCGTATCTTGGCCCGAAAGGGTTTTGTAGCTCTAGAACTTCGCCTTGAACTTAAAAAAAAACGAGCTCGAGCCGGAAAAACCTCATTTTTGGTCCTAAGTTTTATGTCAAAATATACTAAGCCAGATGTCTGAAGGGGGCGGCACTAAGCACTACAGTAAGAATAGTGCCATCAAAACATCCTGATTGTAGACTTCCGTAAGTAGGCCTATCTGTTGGCACAAACAACCGAATGAAAATATAAATTAAATTCTATTGTTTCATTCGATATATCGTTTGTTTAGTTAGGTTAGGTTAACCTTACCTAACTAACCAAATGATATATCGAATAATCAATATATCGATCGATATTTTCATTCAGTTGCTTGTATGCCAACAGATACGAAGTCTACCCTCAGGATGTTTTGTATAGAAAGGTTAGCCTACTGGGAGTTAGGGCGGATATTGTAAAAAAGTAATTTAGAACCTATACTTCAAAAGTAATTAGAACCCATACTATTATCCGTCGTAAGAGAGGAATATAATAATTGATAAATTCCTATGATTCAGCCTTGGAAGGTCTGAGTGGCCTGATGTTCTACCTAGACTAACTAAATCAACAAATGAAACATTGTGGCTGATAAGGATCAATATAACATTCATAAATGAAAAGGTGCGTATTACACTAATTACTCTATTATTATTATTATAGAAACCTAAATTAATTAAAACTTACTCAGCTTTTCACCACATAACAACATAAAACTCAAAAAGAAACTCCACGTAATCTCAACTTTAGCTTTAGCTGGAAATCCTGTTCACTGTTCAGTCAAAACAATTGACCAATGACAGAACAGTCTGCAGTCACCTGTTATAATTTATACTCAGGTTAGCCAACAGTAAACAGGGTTAAAAATTAATATCAGGAGTCAAGTATATATATAAAAATATGTCGGTTAGTATACGTAATATTACTTTTTTGCTAGCTTTGGTTCGTGGGGTCTTTGATTATGTTGAGCATAACACTGCTAAACTTGTGATTAACTAAAAGGGTAGAAGTAGTATAGGTTGTCGCCGCCGTTTTTTGTGGCACGAGGTTTTTGGGCCAACTCTCTGCCCATGCCTAATTGCTAGTACATCTACCATTCCCCTTTCTAGTTGATGTATTATATTTCTGTCTTATCTTATCTATATATTAGACGTATGAGTTGTTTAATATTGTTAGTATAGTTTGTCGCCGCCGTTTTTTGCGCATCGAGGTTTTTGGGCCAACTCCCCCCCCCCCTCCCCCCTCACCGCTACCCCATGCACAATTGCTAGTACATCTACCATTCCCCTTTCCAGTTGATATATTATATTTCTATTTCAAAATCATGTATGTGCGAATTCGGCTCATGGCGTGGGCGCGCTCCTGACTCATGGTTGTGTTGGTTGTTTCTTGCCTCTAGTGGTGACGTGGTGAAAACGTCACTCACTTGGGCTTGCTCCTTGCTAGTCTTGGATCTGTTGAAGTAATTTTTACAAATTTTTAATTTCTAGCTGAAAATTTTTAAAATTTCCAAAATTTTGAAATTTTCGAAAAGTCTATAAATAGAAGTGACACAAATTTTTTTTTGTTATATATAAAAATGAGGCCCACCTGTCAACACTGCTCCGTGTCGCTCACCACCAAAAGTAATATGATTCGTCACTACAAGGTAATTCATCAAATGAATGTGTGCAAAGTTTGTAATTTAATCTGTGATAGTAACATTGCTCTAAAATCGCATATATTACAAAGTCACAAGAGTTGTAATTTCTGTAAAACGAATATTGTTGGACATTTTAAAAGACATGTTAATTCTTGCATGAAATGTCCATACACAATGATTAAATTTGTTGGTGAATCGATTAGAACTGACCTTGAAAATACTCTGAAGTCTTGTCCTCTACCGATAAAATGGACTTTAGTTAGGAGAATCAAATTTATAAAATATTCAATGGATCAAAATGGTAAATTAGTTAATGAAAAAGAATGTATAGCAGATTTTCGAAGTCTTACTACCTTAACTATTGGGAAGAGAGATTTAAAGCCTCAAATTGAAAATGCACTTTTAAAGATTGACGCTTCAATACACAAATATCAAGCCCAAGGCAGTGGATGGATATATGACCATACTAAATATTGGCAGTTGCACGTTTACAAGTATAAACCCCTAACTCCAAAATCATATATCCCCACACCAAAAAGTATTCAATCAAAACATGCTGTTTTAAATATAAAGAATTATGATAATAAATGCTTTCTTTGGTCGATTTTAGCAGCTTTACATCCAAGGTATGTAAACAATGCTGAAAGGGTTTCTAATTATGTACCCTATGAAAGTCAGTTAAATATGTCAAATATAATATATCCAGTAAAAATATCTGATATAGATAAATTTGAAACACAGAATGATATAAGTATTAATGTATTTGGGGTTGAATATGATAAATTTATACATCCATTAAGAACAACTAAACTAAATTCTAGTAATACTCATGTAGATTTATTATTATTGCAAGAAGGCCGTAAATCACATTACTGTTTAATTCGTGATTTTGATAGGTTAATGCTACGGTCTACAAAAGATAACAATAAGAAGTATTTTTGCAAGTTGTGTTTGCAACATTTTTACACTAATGATATATTAGAACGTCACACAACATATTGTAAAAACTTTGATGCTCAACGAGTGGAAATGTCTAAACAAGATACAATACAATTTAAAAATTATAAATATCAACTTAAAGCCCCATATGTAATTTATGCAGATTTTGAATGCTTTATAAACTCTAATATACATATTCCATCGGGATTTGCATTTGTCGTAGTAAAAGATTCAAAAATTATTTCTGAAGAGTTGTACAGTGGCAAAAATGTTATGGATGTGTTTTTTGAAAGATTATTTCAGACTTATGATTATATTAAAAATCAAATGGCAATATATATTCCTCTTCAAATGACCCCTGAGCAAGAGGTATCTTTCCAAAACTCAACACATTGTCACATTTGTGAAAAGCCCCTATATTTTGATAGGGTGAGAGATCATTGCCATTCCTCTGGACAATACCGTGGAGCTGCCCACAATGATTGTAATTTAAACTATAAAGTAACAAAGAAAATACCAGTATTCTTCCATAACTTGAAAAATTATGATGGTCACATAATAATGCAACATTTGGGAAAATTTAATTATCGTAAAATTAATTGTATAGCTAAAGATATGGAAAAATATATATCATTCTCTGTTGATGATTTAGTATTTTTAGATTCATACAACTTTCTGTCCCTTCCATTATATAAATTGGCTTCCAATTTGAACACATTTAGATTCATACAAAATCCACTACTACAACGTAAAGGTGTATATCCCTATGAATATATGACGGGACCAGATAAGTTCGCAGAGTCTCTACCCCCAATTGAAACATTTTACAGTTCTATAACTAAAGAACATATCTCTCCCAATGAATATGAACATGCTAAAAATGTATGGACCCATTTTAATATACATAATTTACAAGAATATCATGATTTATATCTTAAAACAGATGTATTGCTACTGGCTGATGTGTTTGAGACATTTAGAGACCTGTGTTTAAAAGATTACAAACTTGACCCTGTACATATGTATTCACTTCCTGGACTTACATGGGAGGCCTGTCTTAGAATGACAGGAATAAAATTACAAATATTCAAAGATGTTGACATGCATTTGTTCATAGAAAGTGCGATCAGAGGAGGAGTCAGTATGATTTCTACACGTTACGCTAAAGCAAATAATAGATATATGGGTGAACACTATGATCCCAATCAAGAGAGTGTCTATTTAATATATTTAGATTGTAACTCACTATACTCTACAGCAATGTGCGAGCCACTGCCTGTGGATGGATTCAGTTGGACTAATGAGATAGACTACAAATATAATCAAAATGATGAGTTTGGATACATTTTAGAAGTTGATTTAAAATATGATAAAAGCTTACATGATTTACATAATGACTATCCATTAGCACCAGAGAAAATGAATGGCAAATTAATACCTAATTTAAATGACAAAACTAAATATATTTTACATTATAAAGCATTACAAAAATATGAGGAATTGGGTTTGATTGTAACAAAATACCATAGAATTTTAAAATTTAGACAGTCTAAATGGCTTGCGCCCTATATTAATTTTAATATTGAAAAACGCAAATGTGCTAAAACTGATTTCGAAAAAGACTTTTATAAATTGTTAAATAATAGTCTCTTTGGTCGAACAATCATGAATCAACGCAAGTTTCGTGATATATATCTCAAGGATGAGTCACTATTAACAAAATATGTCACTAATCCAAGGTTTGACTGTAGCAAAAAGTTTGATAACAATTTACATGCTATACATTTAAATAAATTAGTTGTAAAGTTTAATAAACCAATATATTTAGGAATGACCATTTTGGATATCAGTAAAGTAATAATGTATGATTTCCACTATAATTATATGTCAAAATTTAAAAACAAAAGATTTCTAATGACAGATACAGATTCATTAATGTATGCTATAGTTACAGAGGACTTTTACAAGGAAATAGAATGTGACTTACACTATTTTGATACCTCTGGATATAGTAAAGACCATTTCTTATACTCTGATAAAAATAAAAAAGTCACTGGAAAGTTTAAAGATGAATTAGGTGGTCATATTATGTATGAATATTGTGGTTTAAGACCAAAGTTATATTCTTACATTCCTCTAAAATGGTTATATGAAGAAGACAAGCAAGCTTTAGAGGTGAAGAAAGCTAAAGGAGCTGATGGTGCCACTGTTAAACATCTCCTCAGACATCAACATTATTTGAACTGCCTTGCAACTGGGCAAGATTACTATGAGAATGTGACAAGAATTAAATCTATAAATCATCATCTTCAAACCTTAACCATGAATAAAAAAGTACTATCCTTTGACGATGACAAGAGGTTTATTCTAGAAGATGGCATCAATACTCTTGCGTTCGGTCATTATAAAATCGATGTTCAAAATGTGTAGATGTATAATAAATGCAAATGTTAAAAAAATCTTTCATTTATTTACCCTTACCATCCTCTTGATAGAATTGGTCAAACATAAATCTATATTTGCCATTATTCTTTGACCTTTCTTTGTCTATTACGAAAAAGCCATATTTAGTTTTATCCCAACATTGATGACAGAGATTTTTAAATTGGTCAAATGAAAAGTCATTACCAACATGATTGTGATATACATGTTTTAAATTTAAATCATCTTGTTTGAATAATATTAGGAAATTTACATTATCACGTAAATGTTTGTGTACTTTGCTGTAAGATTGACACAAGTAAAAACAGTTAATATTTTTATGTCGACCCATTGAGAAAAATTGTGTAATATTTGGACTATTTATGTCATCAAATACAACAACTGACTGTGATTTTACATCATTTGGTGTGATTTCACAGTCAGTAAACGTGTGTAATTTCACTTCATCACACAAACTAAATATTTCAATTATTTTTTTATATTTTTCTTGTTCTAACGATTTGGATATTAAATATAAGTTTGTAAATTTTAATCCTTCCTTTCTTACAATTAGGTTATAAATTACAACCGTCTTCCCACTTCCACTTGGACCGCAAATAACACATCGAATATTGGTAGGAAATAGACCCAGCTTCTTTGGTATATTTTCTTTAGTATGTACTATTTTAAATTTGTGTTTTTGTTGAATAAAAGACATTTTTTATATAATAAAAATGGTAAAAAATGTTAATAAGAAAACATGTAAAAAGGGCAAAGGTTTATTCCTAAAGCCTTACAGAGGTCGAGGGTTATTGAATACTCTTATAAATAACCTTCCATTTCCACTTCACATACCAACATATCAATACTGTGGACCTGGGACGAATGTACGTGAGAATTTAGCTAAAAATGTACCTCCAAAAAATAAACTAGACTCTTATTGTAAAGAGCATGACATATTCTACATGAATAATCCCGATACTGCTGCTCGGAACAAAGCAGACATGAGATTAGCAGACTTAGCTTGGACTAGAGTAACGGCCAAGGATGCAAATCTTGCTGAAAGAGCAGCTGCTTATGCCGTGACAAATTTGATGAAGGCAAAAGCAAAGATGGGAATGGGATTAAAATTTAATAAAAAAGATGGACAACTACCAGCTGTTAGAGGCCGCAAAAGACGTGCCTCACTTCAGGGGAGTGTACCTAAAAAGCGAGCTAAAAAATCTAACACCAAGAGTAAAAGAGTGTGGAATAGTTAATTTAGATAGCTCATCTGGCACACATTGGACAGCATATCGTAAAAATAAAGATATTGTAATTTATTTTGACCCATTTGGAATCCAACCTCCAAAAGAAGTAATTAAATATTTTGAGGGATATAAAATCTACTATACAACCGATCAAATACAAGATTTAAATAGTTCTATTTGTGGAATTTTATGTTTATTATTCATAAAAAATATTTCTTTATAAAAATGGATTCATTTACTATAACATTTTCGGGTACAGAGCCAGAGCTAAAGTCAGTATTCTTTCCTCCCATAGAATTAAATGATGATTATGTTATTGGATTGGTAGATTTTCAAAGTTATAATTCAATATTTAATGTTAAAAAACCACTAAATACTTTAACATATTACAAAGTAGAGAAAATGACATTACCAAAAGGAGATATCTCAGTTGATGATTTAAACCGGTTATTAAATGGAAAACTTAAAGTTATAGTAGGTAAAAATGGAGAAGCATTAATTAATACTAAATCCAAACTTTTATTCAAAGGGCTTATTCCAAAATTAAATCAACTTAAAGGAAAAAAGTTAACCATTAGTGAAGGTGATGATGTTTTCTATTATGACCACAATGCTCCAGTTACAATAGAAATTTCTGAAGGAACATATGAGGTGGTTGAGCTTGCAAAGGAAATTCAAAAGCAAGTCCCAGACTTTTTCCTTACAGCTAATAATAAAACTATGAAAGCGACACTACTTTCTAGCCACGTGTTTGATTTTACAAAACCATGTTTAGGGTCTATTTTATTAGGATTTAAAGGTGTTTCTACTCCTGGTGTTCAGTTTGAATCTACAAATAAAATAAACATTAATAATGTAAATGTGATTAGAGTAAAATGTAATATTGCAAACGGGTCCTATTTAAATGGCAACAAATCACACACCATACATAGCTTTTATCCAGAAGCTCCTCCTGGCTACAAAATTATTGAAGTTCCAAGAAATATTATATATTTTCCTGTAAATAAGAGAAGTTTAGATGTTGTCAGTATTACATTTGCCGATCAACATGACAAGGCAATTGACTTTAACGGAGAAGAAACTACAATTACTTGTCATATAAAAAAGATATGAGAATTTATAAGAATTTATCTATAAGTGTACAAAATGCTAGGTTCCTAAAGTCAATAGGACTAAAGTTAAAATTTTCTATTAATAAAAATGGAAGATTTTCTAGACGTTACAGGGAAATCCCAATTCGACGATAGTGTGGTTAAAATTACAAATCACTCCTATGTTCCCCACAATACTTTAGCAATAAATAATTCTGATGAAATTCGAATATGTATTAATAATCAAGATTTGCTAACTCTCCCGTGTAGGAGTTATCTGTATATTAAGGGAGAAATTGAGAATCATGATAAAGGTCATTTTATAAATAATGCATTTGCGTTCTTATTTGATGAAATTAGATACGAAGTCGCAGGTAAAGAAATAGATATTGTAAGAAACCCAGGAATTTCTAGTCTTATGAAAATATTGAGCTCTTACAATAAAACAACTAAATTGTCAAATGTAGCATTTGATTCTGACACAAATTTAAAAGAGTTCCATAAAGGTGGCAAGTTTAGTACATGTTTGCCATTAGAGCTGTTAATGGGTGTATTTGAGGATTTTAATAAGGTATTAGTAAATGTCAAACAAGAATTGGTGTTGAAAAGATCAAAAAATGATTTGAATTGTATATTAACAACCGCTAGTGCTCCAGCCAGTGGCACTGCTGATACGATTCCCAAAATTACACTTAACTCTATTCAATGGGTTATGCCACATGTGATACCATCAGATGGAGAGAAGTTACAATTACAAAAGATGTTATTGCAAAATAAAAATTTGCAAATTGCATTTAGAAGTTTAGAGCTGCATGAACTTCCATCATATCCCAATACCACAAGACATACATGGTCAGTAAAGACATCTTCAAGTTTGGAGAAGCCTAGGTATATTATATTTGGTTTCCAAACAGCTAGGGACAATAGTGCACGAAAAAGAACTGATGAATTTGATCACTGTAAATTAAAAAATCTCAAAGTATTTCTAAACTCTGAATATTATCCTTATAGTGATTTAAATCTCGACTTTGAAAATGGAGATGTCTCTAAAGCTTATGAGATGTTTATGAGGTTTAGAGAGACTTACTATAATACTATCCCAGATCCTATGATTAGTAGGGCTGAGTTTATGAAGAAATATCCACTAATTGTAATAGACTGTTCTAGACGGGAGTGTTGCACGACGTCCAAGTGCCACGACGTCCAATAATATTTTTCCAGTGCCACGACGTCCAAAACATAATTTTTGAGTTGTTGCACGACGTCCAAGTGCCACGACGTCCAAAAGTACAGTAACTGCCAAAAATATAGTCTTTCTACAAGCTTTGGACGTCGTGGCACTTGGTTGTCATGAAACAGCGCACTGTAGAATTGTAAAGAAGTATCATTTGCACCACGTCCAAAGCCTCTGCCAGTTGCACGAAGTCCAAGTGCCACGACGTCCAAAGCTTGTAGAAAGACTACATTTTTGGCAGTTACTGTACTTTTGGACGTCGTGGCACTTGGACGTCGTGCAACAACTCAAAAATTATGTTTTGGACGTCGTGGCACTGAATAAATATTATTGGACGTCGTGGCACTTGGACGTCGTGCAATGCATCCTTCTAGACAGAACGAAACAGTGAAAGAAGGAATTGTTGATATTAAATTAGAGATTGAAACTGCAGAAAATGTACCAGCAAATACATCTGCATATTGTTTGATAATACATGATAAAGTGTTTGAGTACAATCCTTTGTCAAATGAGATAAATAAAATGTAAATAAAAGATGAAAAACATTCAACAAGAATTGGTTGACTCTGCAAATCAAATACGAGAGAAATATAGAGCTTTAAAACGTGGCAAGTTTCTAGAGGCTGAAGAGAGGTTCCAAACATTCCAACCTTTAATAGAGCCATTACAAGAATTAAAGAAAATCACATCAGAGAGGCCTCGAATGGAGATACTCCCAATGACTCCATCTAGAATATCAATGATACCAAGATTACAACCATTACAACCATTACAACCATCCACCCCACAGAAATTAGATTTTGGTCTTTTAGCATCAGACTATTTAGGAAATTACCTCAGTAAAAGTAGTATGACAGACACTACATATGGT
This sequence comes from Macrosteles quadrilineatus, assembly GCF_028750875.1. NCBI lineage: Eukaryota > Metazoa > Arthropoda > Insecta > Hemiptera > Cicadellidae > Macrosteles > Macrosteles quadrilineatus. Next base: position 166,532,696 of record NW_026542595.1, on the reverse strand, counting down.
ATTAGACGAGAAGCAAATAAATTTTTTATTGGAAATAAGGAAGTTGATATTGCCAATGATGATGTTACAGTTGCAAATAAAACCTACAAGGGGACAAAAGGTTTATGAGAATTGTTAACGTTAAAAGAACCTGAGAACTATACTCAGGCTGATTTGCAAAATTATAAAGAGATTTTGGAAGCTACAAATGGACATTTAAAGAGTTACAAAGATGGTGCACCAATTTCAAGTAATAGACATACTAAATATCTTAATATAATTAAACCTCTATTTAAATCTGTTGGTGAAGGTTTGAGACAAGTGACTGGTAATAAAATAGACTATATTTATTGGGATGATCCTAATGAGCTTGTAGATAGGTTAAGACTTCTTTGGTTAAGTCGCCAAGCCGGTAACTCAGGAGTGGATAATGAAATAGATTCCATTATTGAGGAATTAAGAGAAAGTGGAATTATTTATTAAATAAAAATATGTTTATAGATAAATTTTATCGTTTATATAATCCATATAATAAGCCTGCAGAACCCAGGGCGGCAACCATGAGTAGTGAACCTACTTTAAATTTACAAGATGATAGTTGGAATTGTTTAAACCGTAAAATTGGTAATGTCAAAGATGGGGAGTTTGTAGATGATGTATCAACTTTAGGACAGACATTAACTAGAAAAGGTGATGTCTTTTTACAAGGTAAAACTAAATATGAGTTTTTAGAATCTAAGAATAAAAAGTGGAATGCTAAAAAACAGAAAATTACTAATGTGGAAAAGGGTGAAAGTTTAGATGATGTGCCCACTTTACAACAGACTTTAATACGAACAGATGGTGGTACATTTGTACAAGACAATAAAAATTATGAATTTTTAGAATCAGAGAATGGTGTTTGGAATGCTAAGAAACGGAAAATTACTAATGTAGAAAAGGGTGAAAGTTTAGATGATGTGCCCACTTTACAACAGACTTTAATACGAAAAGAAGATGGTAAATTTATACAAGATGATAATAATTATGAATTTTTAGAATCAGAGAATGGTGTTTGGAATGCTAAGAAACAGAAACTTAGCAATTTGATGGAAGGTACAGATAGTAAAGATGCTGTGAATGTTTCACAAGTTCCAAAAATGGAAGCAGGCTATTGGAGTTTTTATAATAAAAGGTTAGTACGTGTTAAACCTGCCATTGATGAAACTGACTGTGTTATAAAAGAACAGACTATAACTTTTGATAAAAAAGAAAAATGTTGGGATGCCAAAAAACAATTTATAAGGAATCTACCAGAGGGGGAACATTCAGATGATATTTGTCTAATGTCACAATCTATGCATTACGATGGATCAAAATTTGTATATGGAGAAAAAAATTTTAATTTGATGGAATATAATCCTGATTTATTAGTTGCTGACCCCACATCTTTGAGTGGATTTAAGTATATAGATAATAGACCATATATACCAGAAAACTATGTATTTAAAAGAATGGAAGATAATCTATTGATTGGGGCTAATGGCGATGTATTTAGAGTTACAGGAAAGGATGATGTTATAAAAAATGAATGAAATTGCATACGAACTTCATAAGCCTGCAAGAAAGAATTTCATTAGAAGGTCTTTTAAAGTATTAGGTATAAACGAAACTGTACAAATAGATTTAATTGATATGCAAAACTATGCTAGAGAGAATTCTGGCAATAAATATATTTTAACTTTAATAGATACATTTTCTAAAAAAGCTTATGCTGCTCCACTAAAGAATAAGACAGGGCTGGTGGTTACAGAAGCCATTAAAACCATTCTACCAAAGGGGGTTAAAAACATTCAATCTGACAATGGAAAAGAATTTTTTAATCAATATTTTAGCAAACTAATGAAACAATTAAATATTAATCACTATCACACATTTTCTACAACTAAGGCTGCAATTGTGGAGAGGTTTCAGAGAACTTTAAAGAATTGGTTATATAGGGAATTTAGTGCTCAGGGGAGTTATAAATGGTTGGATTTACTTCCAAAGTTAATTCGAAAATATAATAATAAAGTGCATAGATCTATAGGAATGAAGCCTAACCAAGTGAATATTAAGAACAGTAAATATGTGCATGAGAGGTTACATGAAAGGACTTCTAAAGTAGTGCAAGTTAAAAAGCCAAGATATAAGGTAGGTGATAGCGTGAGAATTTCCAAATATAAACATGTGTTTAGTAAAGGATATACCCCAAATTGGACAGGGGAACTATTTACAATAGTAGAAGTTAAGAATACAAAGCCTGTGACTTATATCTTGAAAGATGAAAATGGTAATATAATCAGAGGAGGCTTCTATACAGAGGAGTTGTTAAAGACCAAATATAAAGACATGTATTTAGTAGAAAAGGTAATTAGGAGAAAAGGTGATTTATTGTATGTCAAATGGCTTGGGTTCCCAAGTAGCCAGAACTCATGGATTTCCACTAAGGATGTCCAAGGGAGCATGCCCGCGACCAGGAGCGCGCCCACGCCATGAGCCGAGTTCGCACATACATGATTTTGAAATAGAAATATAATATATCAACTGGAAAGGGGAATGGTAGATGTACTAGCAATTGTGCATGGGGTAGTGGTGAGGTGGTGAGGGGGGGGGGGAGTTGGCCCAAAAACCTCGATGCGCAAAAAACGGCGGCGACAAACTATACTAACAATATTAAACAACTCATACGTCTAATATATAGATAAGATAAGACAGAAATATAATACATCAACTAGAAAGGGGAATGGTAGATGTACTAGCAATTAGGCATGGGCGGAGAGTTGCCCCAAAAACCTCGTGCCACAAAAAACGGCGGCGACAACCTATACTACTGGTAGAGAAAAAATCTTAAAAGATTTAAGATAATTTTGTATGTTTAACTGATTAAACATTTCATAAATTATGTATCTAATTGTGTCAAAAGTGAGGTAGCCTGTTCAAAGCCGAAGTCAAAGAATCTTTTATTAATAAAAGCACATAATTTCAGAGTTACCTAGTGGGACGCAACCAACTTGTTCAACTAAGACAGAAAGTGAATGGGAAAGTCTCTACATACATACCCCCAAGTATCAAAAATCGTTGGCCCAACGTTTCTGTCGATCGTTGGCCAACGGTATGTTTTGGCACTCAGTCTTACGGTTGGCCAACCAACCAATTTTTGCGGAAGGGCCAACCATCCCATTGGGCATAAACATAAAAAACACAAAATAATAAAGATTTTGTATGCAAAGCATAATTATGAGTTGAGTAAATTGATTAAATAGTTACTAAAAACTTATTTTGAAACTAAAACGAAATAAAATTTTCTGGCCGGGACGGGTCTCGAACCCGGTACCTTCGACATGTGAGCCTCACGCCTTACCTCTGAGCTAACTGTGCTTGTTGATTAAGAGTGTTTTCAAGTGGTGAAAGAGAAGCCAACAGGTGCAATGGTCACAATTAATACTTTAAATATTTTTTATGCTACAGTATAATATGATTCTGTTAATCTGTTTAGGCCTCAAGTAGTTGAATTGTTTTTCTGGTAGTTGGAGAGGATAATAGTATTTGAATATAGATTTTTTAATTACCATTAAATTAGTAGGCTACTATTATAATTGATTGTTATATAATTAATTAATCTTTTCTCTATAACTATTAAAAACTTGCTTAAATAAGTTAAAGAATATTAAAAAAAATTTTTAATAATTATTATATGTTAAGCAGGTGTTCCCCACACTGTATCTAGTATCACAACATCATCTGACTACATTCATTATTGATCCAAATGTTTACAATATTTTTCTTATACTCTGCTGCCATACCATTTATGTACTTTTAAATAAATCAATTTGTTAAAATTCGTTTTAGAATGTTTTATACTTAAAACCAACGAATGCCCAACGAAGGCCGAACGATTCTTTCCTTTGTAGGGCCAACGAATACCAGTTTCCGTTGGGCCAACGTTGGCAAATCGTTAAAATTTCTGCCAACCATTTCCCAACCGTGCCGACCATTTCCCAACGTTGGGCCAACGATGTGTGCTACTTGGGCCAGAACTACTTCCTGTTTCAAGAGACGTACCCATACCCCAAGGGTCTCGTGGGGCCGGTGATTTGTATCCTATTCACTTATGATCTTCCATCACACATCGAGCCGTACAGCAAAGCATTAATGTACGGTGATAATACAGTCTTAGTAACTTCAAGCAGATGAGTTGAAGATCTAGAAGTTACTTCTAACATTGCCTTATGTTTTATCTATGCTTAAACCTAGCCATTGATTACTGCAACGAACGAACTGGTATTCAATGCGGGGAAAACCAAGCAGGTAAACATGGGAACGAAGAGACATGAGATTTCTGGCTGTCCAGATCTTCAGGTCACTGAATCGTCAAAGCATCTGGCTTGGTTATTGACAGCAGGCTCTCATGGGTAGATCACATAGACGAACTATGCATGAGATTGAGCAGCGAAACCTTCGCTCTAAGACGCATCAACTGTATTAGTACCAGTACGACAGAAGCCCTAATAACATTCACTCTTTGAAAGAGTCATCTCAGGTATGGCATTCAGCATTCAGCTTTGGGGAAGTGCCTCTCTCCACATCCATCATCACATCATCCAACGTGTGCTGGTCCTGCAAAAGAGAGTGTTAAGATTCATGGCTGGCCTAGGCTGGAGGGAGAGCTGCCGAGGGCCTTTCAAACAGTGGGAACGTTCTCACTGTGGTGAACATCTACATCTTGGAAGTTATTTCACTCGCCTGCTTGAAGGGTCTCCCCAAAAATGAAGATACCCACCAGTGCAACACTCGGCACGCTGGAGACTTCAACCCTTTCTGTCCACCACAGCAAGTGGTTTGAAATGAAGCCATCGTAAACGATGACTGTATTATAGTTTAAATGTGTTGAAATTGTATACTGACCTTTCCTATTGCGATGTATATTGTTTAACGGAATAAAGAGTTGTCCATTGTCTAAGTATGTAAGTTAAGTTATTTTAGTCAAAAATATGTGACCATTGCGTCAGTTTTTTAATTTTTCTTCTTCTCTGCATGGTGGGTTGCAGGCTTGGACTAGTTAAGTACCTATTTTTTATGTATTGACTTTTCCTTGTAGGTACATTGTATTATTTCAGGAAATATTTCTAATTCTCTTATCACTTGGAGTGACAGTGATCTTATCTGCGTATGATAAACACACAGTGTTGTCCACAAAGATGTAGGTTTTAATTGTAAGACTAACAATTACTTTGCTTCGTGGACAAAAACTCATTGTCTAGTTTTAGTGGAGACATTATTTTGTAACATTATTTTGATATAAGTGATTCTTTTTAGACTATTTTCATTCAAAATTAGATTTATATTTAAAAAATAACTTTGGAAAATGGGAAAATAAATCTAAAATTGAATAAACCAAGGCTAAATCAAAATATACTTACCAGTTTAATACATCCGCATTTATCTATAAAAAGAGCACAAAAGTTAATAAACTTAAAGAAAAATAATCAAAAAAGTGAGTTTTCAAAGTTTCATGGTTAAAAAAATTAAGAGGACCTTTGTTTAACACATTTGATGTCATTCTTTCTCATTACATTATTGTCTTTGTCTTGTTCTTCTTTTTTACCTTAATGCATGGCATTGGCTGTCTGCTGCTGCTCTGTGTGTTTGGCGTTTGGCGTGTTGCGTGTGCTCGTGCTCTTGCCCTAGTCTAGCATAAAGCCTAGTTTGCAAACTTCTCCAACTTCTGTTGTTCTGTTCTTTGTTTTTTTTAACATAGGCATTATTAAGCAAATTAACCGATAATTTGTTCTAAATCCGTTTAGTTCAGAAACTCTGAGTAGGCTATTAGCAACTTATTTATTGGTTTTTTTCCACTTCATTACTCAGGTGAGGTGTAGCCTATTGGCATTTTGAGCATTAACCATAATTTAGTTTATTGTTGTTAAATTAAGTTAGTATGTATTAAAATCTTGTTTTAAAATAATATATACCTAAGTTAATAAAAAAAAAACTAGCCTATGCTTGTGCAATGAGGTAAACAAGGTCAAAAGTAAAATAATAAAATTACTAACTCTTAAACCGGCGGCACTTTAGTAGGCCTATCCGTCCTACACTTATTCGAATAATAAATATCGATGTGTAGATTACCTATACGATATATCGATTATTTCATTCGGTTAGTTAACTTAGGTTAACCTAACTAACCAAACATCATAAATATCAAATTAAATAATATATCGAATATCGATTGATATATTCATTCGAGTGAGTGTTGGTGGAAAGATATTAAAGTGCAGCCCTTAAACCCTCTAATTTCATTGCAAAAACTGGAGCAACTTAGGTCAACCTACCGTACCTAAATTATAGGCTAAGTACTTGTCTCTTTAACTTCCAACCAAGCCTATAGTTTTAACAGATAAGTTTCACCCACTAACTTAACTCTCCTGCTGACTGGTGTATCACCCATGAGTTGTGCCATAACTTAACTCTCCGAGTGTCACTCGTCGAAAAATCGACGCGCGACACACTTTGTGTAGTGTCATGCGTCGATTTTTCGACGCGCGAACATCGTTTACGGCGAAGGCTCTATGACTGACTGAATCGGATTGAACTGGATCGAGTTAGGTATCGTTCTTCTCGTTATATTCTAAGCTTTCTCCAGAGGTCTGTCTCAGCGCTGTATGTTCTCCGAGCCGATCGTAATTGTAGCAGACAGCTGACGTGCGTATTTGTAAATAGCTAGGTTACCCTCGGACCGATGACTGATGTGTTTTATTACGTTTATCATTGTTTTAGTGTTAAAAATCAAAAGTAGTGATATACGTGGTGCATTATAAGAAGATTTAAGTGATTTTGAAGGGCTGGTTGATGATCCTGAAGAAGTAGGTATTGAAGTAAATTATCAGCCAGATTCCTAGCTATGGTTAGGCTATGCATTCTTAGCTAAACGCTATGTACCGGTACTGAAATCTGTTTTTTGCCCATAACTTATTTATTTGCAAATCTACTTCCTTATATTATTATATATTTGTAATCCTCATAAAATTTAGAACAAAGTGGCTATTTTCAAATATTTATAGGCCTATAATTTATCCAATTTCATTGAGTGCGAACTTTTTTTTTTTTTTGAAAATTTTCCAAAATATTTTTTTTTTACCTAAAAAATTTTTTTGAAACAAATGTTCCTTATGTTTTTTGAATAATATTGAAGCCCATGATTTTCCAAACAAAATGGTATATAGAACAGTAGAATTAACATTGTTTTAAGCTTCTCAGATCGGTTTTAATAAAACCTTGCAAATGCGCCAAAAATAGGCGGACATTAAGGCCTAAACTATGGACACTCGGAGGGTTATCAGCTAAAATAAGTTTCAAGTTATGATTATTCTTAATCCACCCTAGGACTACTTCTGGCGCTTTATCGTTACCGGCAGACAACACCTACTTAAAATCTTGACCAATCAGTCACCCATTGATTTGCCCTCATGGTCAACCATTCTAGTAGGCCTACCATGCCTAGTTTTTTTATGGTTCAAACTGGACTTAAAAGCTTTCCCTGATTATTGGACTTTTAATAAATGATCCTGGCTAGTGAAATAGCTTAACTTAAGTCAGTAATAGAGCTACACAGATCATCTCACTCCTTTCTACACCACCTTTCGAATTTATTTTAACACATCTAGGTGGCGTCCCCATATCTCAATTTATAATAATAATGGTAGTATGCAAAGCATAAGATTCTCATTGAGTAAGTTATACCTACGATCAAAGCAGCTTTAGTCGCCTAACCAAGAGGTGTAAAGGGGCGTAATAACCTCTGGACCCCCAAGATGAAATTATATTTATTCATCCATAGACATTATATAAATGCATGAGAAACAGTCAAATTACCTATATAAATACACACTAGTAGAAGCATAAGTCAAGTTCAATCAACTAAAAGTAAACAAGTGGGCTACAGGATATTAGGACACCTAAACTTACACAACATGCAAATAAATAATGGCACAAACGCAGATAAGCATAGACAGGCTGAAAAATACCTGACATTCAAGGCTGGATTAGATAATCATTTGGTTATGTCATTAGGCCTAAATGTAAAGCAAAAAAATCATCAATCTTATACAGGGGGTTTCTGACAAGCCATTCATAAATTGTATTTATGATGCCAGACAAGGTGGTGAAATGCATAAGGTGACTCAAAGATCTTACCTTAATTAAGAATTCATGCAAGAACAATTAAAGGTAAATCTAAAAGACTTTAAGATACTCCTTTAATTCAGTGTATTAATAATTAATTGTCAGTTTGACACAAGTTTTGTCATATAGATCTAGTTGGGGATCTCCAGTTTCTGTCATGGCTGATGATATGGTTCTAACGGCACGAGGTTCGTTGGTGGCAGCTGGAGGCTCACAAAATACAGACTTAGGAGATGATGATGAACAATTAATGCAACCACCATCCTCAGTAAGTAGGCATTTGACTATAAAATATTCACATTGACTAACATAATGTTATCTTCATTGCGTTGGATTTTTAAAATGTGATTATTGTCTTCTAGCATTGACTATTGGATTAGCCTATATGCACGAGATCCAAAGTAAGAACAATAAAATATTAATCCCTTTTATTGTTTCATTTATTTATAGAGTTAACTTTTAAGTCAGTGATGCTGACCAACTTTTTTCATAACGGTTTGAATGTTGATTGTAATTTAACAGTATGATCCTTTAGATGAATGTTTTTAAACACAGTCAGATTGTAAACAGTGAAAATGATTTCGAAATATTCATCTTTTGTATAACTGATTTAGGTAGATAAATCGCTCTGTATTTATCTACCAATAATTAAGCTGTAGTGCAGATTATAATTTTTACTTAGGCTATGTCCTCCAACATATCAAAGGGTTTGAACAAGAACAAATCTACGCTAATAAATATTCAACATTGATTTTAGACGTTTTATTCAAACTTAAACTTGCGTTTTTTAGATACACAGTCAGATTGTAAACAGTGAAAATGATTTCGAAATATTCATCTTTTGTATAACTGATTTAGGTAGATAAATCGCTCTGTATTTATCTACCAATAATTAAGCTGTAGTGCAGATTATAATTTTTACTTAGGCTATGTCCTCCAACATATCAAAGGGTTTGAACAAGAACAAATCTTCGCTAATAAATATTCAACATTGATTTTAGACGTTTTATTCAAACTTAAACTTGCGTTTTTTAGATAAATGTGCCACAGAAAGCCAGCTCATCCACAGCACCACAATCTGCAATGCCTATATCTCTGCCTCCGTCTGCCGTAGACACCGGGCCGACCCTTACTGTTCAGTAAGTTTTATGTTTCATATCAAGAACTCTGAGCTGTATACTAAACTTAGGTATACTCTAGTTAGGTTAATTGTTATATAACTGTAACCCCAATTGTAATTACAACGTTTACTAATCCACAAGATGAAGTAAACATTTTATAATAAGTGAAAATTGAATAGGCTACGTTAAGCTCCTATAGGTCGGAGTGATTATAATCATAAATGAGATTATTAGACTCATGGTGTATGAGTTATGGTGTGTGAGTTTCTTAATAGCTATCCTACTGTAAAAGGTACACTTAGGAGGGTGAAATATCTTATATCTTAATCTTTTTCACAAAGATCTCAAAAATCATAAAATCTAAATATCATACTTTTAAATTGATTTATTTTAGCCTATTAGAACTGGAACAAGAAATATTTTTTTCATTATTTATACTTTTATACATAGCCTATAGAATGGCATCAATAATTTTTGTATCTAGAAATAGTAATCAAAATGACTATTGAAATAGGCTAGTTGTATAGTATACCATGGTACTTAGTTGCTGAATCATTATTATCCCAGAAATCGCAGATAGACAGTTTATGTAGGGCCTAAGTGTAAGCCGCATAATCCTCTACCATACACCAGTAAATGTGACACTATATAAAATGATTATTTTTTTCACATTTGAACTGTTGTCCTTTTAAAAACTTCCAGAAATCTGGTCTGCACAGTGAATCTGGACTGCAAGCTGGATCTACAAAAGATTAACTTCCGCACACGCAACTCAGAGTATAACCCTCAGAGGTTCTGTGGCGTGGTGATGCGATTGAGAGACCCACGGGCCACGGCACTCATCTTTAGCTCCGGCAAGATCGTGGTGACAGGCACCAAACACGAGGATCTCGCTCACCTTGCTACCAGGAAGTTCGCTAGGATCATCCAGAAACTCGGGTTTAAGGTGAGACTTGCAAAGAGCCAGTTCAAAGTGCTTTAGAGTTTATAACTCTAATAGACTCCTCCTGGATCATAGAGGACCTGCACTGTCCCCCTCTACCCCACTATGTTGGTCACCACTCTCTTGATACTTTCCCTTGCCTTGTCTTCCATCTGTGTCCTCCAGGTATTTCTAGGTCTTTCAACTGTTCTTTTACCAGCAGGCTTCCATTCCAGGGCTTCTTTGGCAACGTTCCTCTGTTCCTTTGTTGGGGTGTGTCCTATACAGGGGCTGGCTCACGCCGACGAGCAAAAAGATTCCACTGCCTTGTGGCTGTGATGAACCCGCACGGACTCTACTGGTCGGACCAGTGTGCAGTGCAGCCCATATACACACCGCTTATTGACACGCTTCCCTAAATATACACAATTCAAAAGTTTGTATGAAACTTATATCGTTGTAATCTGCATTAAAGACCGAGTCTGATGGTCAACAAATATTTCAGTTAGGCCTAACTTCAAAAAGTCACTAAGCGAGGAAATTTTTATTCACGATCTTTCTCAAAAACAATCTTTCAGAAAAAAAGGATTTATTAATACTCTTATTTTCCAGAACCCCAACCTCAAAATCTGAGACAATCTAAGAGTGTACTGCACTTTAATATTAAGAAACCATTTAACATATGATGCGTGTTTAATGTTACAGGTGAGATTCCTTAACTTCAAAATTCACAATATGGTCACCATGTGTGATCTCCGATTCCCAATAAGGCTTGAAAATTTGAATCAGATGCATGGACAGTTCAGCAGGTGAGTGAAGTTGGATTAACCTTTTATTTATTACCTAAAACAATTTATAAAGATATATTGAACAAATTATTACTTATCAAACAAAATAATGCATATTCCAACTGTTGTTGTTCGTTGATACATGCAAATAGAAATTGTTTTCTATACTTAAACTGGCCAAGGCCCCACTAGAAAAACAGGCCATGCTGCAGGATCCATGACGTCACACTATAGTTCGGCTGCTTAGAAAACGACCTACACGCTAATGCTAAACCAATGCTAGAGGAGGTCGCTTTCTAAGCGGCCAAACTATAGTAGATAGATTCCATTGATAAATTCATTGCTATTACCATTCCCATATGTTTTAGGTAAATAAACAAGCTGAATCTTTGTAAGATTTTAATGGTAAGAGTTTAGTACAACTATCCACCACTGTGACGTAGTGTTGCGCTGTCTGTGCTGCAGTATGGCCGGTTTTTCTAGTGGGACCTTGAGCTGGCAAGCATTTGATATGATTATTTATCGTTAACAACTTTGACAAACATTTATTTTAGTCCTTTATCATCCAAAGTTTACAATCTTGGTACTTACAAACATTTTAGATGAACGGTGTAAACATTACATTTTTCGTTTCAGTTACGAACCGGAACTGTTTCCTGCTTTGATCTACAGAATGGTTAAACCTCGAGTTGTTTTACTCATCTTTGTCAACGGAAAACTTGTCATAACAGGTTAGTTTACTTTAAAATACTTTTCAGAACTAGCATGTAAGCCTAATAATTTCACAGGACTCCCCAGGTGACAAAAATTGTTTGATTTTTTGTAGGGATGGACGAGATTGGATTTTTAGTTCGAGACGAGACGAGACGAGATTTTTTATTTCTCATAAAATTTCGAGACGAGATCGAGACGGGATTTCCCTTCTCATACACAACGGGAAATGCACGTTCGGAATTTTTACCTGATTTTGTAACATTGTTAGATGACTGTTTAAATACAAAAATAATGATAATAGGCAAGAATATTTACAATCTTTTATTAAAAAACATCAGTATAACATTTTTTTATTAATCACGCCTAACTTATTAAAAATGCCTACGATTAGGAAACATAGTGATATCAGTTAGGATAGAGTTCAACTTATCCTAAAATAAAATAAATCATAAAATAAAATATTAATTTTTATAAAATAGTTACCTACTTGTTTTGACTTTTTTTATAGTAATAAAACATTCCTCACACTGCTAACACTTAACAAAACTTCTCAAATATTATTAAAATAATTAAAGTAATATTTACATTTGAAGAATTAATTAAATAAGAACGCCTTCGCAAAGGAAACGCAACTACAACACGCTCCTGTATTGCGGGTATTGCATTGACTTTCTGCAGGCGTTTTTATTTTTATTTTTTTTTTTTATTTTTTTTTTTTTATTCTCGTCTCGATAAAAATCTCGGCCAAAAAGAAATCTCGTCTCGTGTAACGAGATTTAAAATTTCCCGAAAATTTCCCGAAATTTCGAGACTTGACCATCCCTAATTTTTTTTTGTTTTCTGTGTGTATGTGTATTGTGGCCTACCAAAGTTTCTTTTCCAAGGTAAGCCAGCTACCCTCTCATCATTCTAAAAATAACAATACTGCTATGGAGCCTTGCCTTACCTAACTACTCTTATTCAAACTATTTTACACTTAGCTTTTTAAATGATTGGGTTAAGAAGTTATATCCTAACAGTAATTTAAACGGTATCAGCAATATAATTTTATTATAATCATTAAAATTCTAATCTGATTAAATTGGTTAAATGTTGTGAATCATTTAAAGAAACCTATTGCAATTTTTATCTGAAAAATGTAAAAAAAATTAAAATCATCTTGAAAGTGAAGAAATATACTGAAGAGCTGACTCAAGAATTCAATCATGTAGTTAAGTTACTAGTTACCTCAATTAAAAAAAAAAAAAAAATAAATGAATACCTTGATTAGGTGCGAAAAACCGAGAAGAAAGTCAAGAAGCTCTGGACAACATGCACCCTATTTTGAGAAGTTTCAAGAAACAATAAAGGGTATTTTTACCACAACATTGCTTAGTTTTATAAGCAACTTAAACTGTGATTTTTACTGAGGTTCTGAATCTTTTAAAACTGAAGATTGAAAATGTATATTTACTATTTATATTTTAATACTTTCGCATGAACTTGTGAAACTTTTGTTGTACAATTCTTTGTGATACGAAATCTACAAAGTGGTAATTCAAAATAACGTTTGCTAGAAATAAATGCTTTTGTAAGATTCTATAGAATTCCAGTACAAAAAAAACATCCAGGTATCTAAATTTTATCGAAATACAATTTTAATGATCACTGAGTGAATAATGTAGATGCCTGCCTCCCATGTTTTTGTTCGTTTCATCTGTTTTCCTCCCCCCTCCTATGATTTTTAGATTTTCGTCCCCTTTCCTCCTGTTTAGCATTCCTCCCTCACTTTTTACTTTCCCATTCTATTGCTTTTTTACTTTCTCCTACCCTTATTTTTCCTTTTTTTCTCACCTTCTGTTTTTCCTTCCCCCCAGATTTCTTTCGTGGCATTCCTAGTTTCTCACATTTTCCTCCCCTTTTTTTGCTCTATATTTCAGTGGAAACCGCAAGTGCAGGCCTAAATAATAGTAACATTTTTTGTAATTAAAGTTAATTAATTGTTTTTCCTATACTTGTGACTTTTCTCCTTGTTCAAAAAATGTACACATTACATTTTAGTTAGCGTTAAGTTAGATTCATTCAAACTCATGTTCCTGTTCCTACATTATTTTTAGATACAGTACTGTACATTATTTACACTTCTGAGTTGTGATGTTTAGTTTCAATGTACTGTAAAGTAACCATGCTCTAGAACTTTATTTAAATAACTTTTAAAATATTTATTTTATTTTAAATAACTGTGTTAATGAAGTCTCCAGAACATTGACCATGTTAGTGATATGTGTATAATATCACCTTATTTATATTTATTTTTATGCTTTTGTATGCATTCTTGGTAAAAATACCTCAATAAGATGTCTACCTCAATAATAAGTTTAATTCATTTCCAAAGCGAGTCCTGCTATTTGCTACTAGGTTCTACTGTATTGGATATCTGTCAAGATATCTAACTCTGAAACTTTAAAAAATACAATTTACTTGATGAAAATTAGAAGTCAAAACTGGTTGTTTTTAAGAAATATTCTAAACTGTTAATAGTGATAATACCTGGGTAATTTATCTAAATTTGTTATTGTTGTGTTATTTGCTGTCCTTGAACATTTTTGTAATAGATTTTATTTACATTAATATACGTTTTATGTTTGATCTAACAAAGATTTTATTGTGAAATCTGATTTAACCCTTTGAGTGCCTCCGCGTCTCCCTTCGAGACGCACCATTGTCGTAGCTTGAGTGCCAAGCGTCTCGGAGCGAGACGGTCAAGATTACGTGAGAAATGCCGGCGTTTCGGAGCGAGATGCTCAGATAATCCACTATCACATTTCAATAAAGCTGGCTGCAAATCACACCAAATGTGACAGAAGCAGGTTGGCAACAACTATTTTGCTCTTTTACTGAACAATGTAGCTGAGAAATGTGGTCAACCAATCAAAAACCACTACGCAATAGTAGACGGCTTTACACAGCTGGTTCGTCTGTTGTTGTTTCGACTGTTTACGATTTAGTAAATGTTTGTTTACGAGTTGTTGTGGTTATAGAATTTCAGGTTATGGTCATGAATTGTTGAAAAATATATTTGAAACCTTTAAAAAGATAGAATATCACAAGTTATTTGTGAGGTTTGGTGATAGTTTGTGGCTATAATCACATAAAGTGTACCGGTAACTGGACTTGGTAACTTAGGCCTATAGGTGCATGATTTTGTTTTGACCGTTTGCATATTTTGTGCATGGCTTCTAATAGTATTCTAATAGTAATTTGAATTATAAACATAATAATAACAACATAAAAATAAAATACAGTCAAATGTAAAATGGTATAGTTTTGTCCTTAACATCATAAGTCTTAGAGCACGATTTAGGTTGTTTGCTGGGTAGGGCCTAGAATTTTTCGAGACTTCTTTGTAGTAAATATTACATATTTTTTTGGACATATGTAATAAATACATTTGTTATACTGTACATGGTTTCTCTTTAGTTTTTAATGCTCTTAAAATGATTGTGAAATTGAAGGTCAAAAAATAATTTTAAATTATGTTATTTTAACTCAAACATTGAACATGAGGATAAACTGCACCATATTTCTGTCCTGCCCATGAAAATATTTTATTTTTACTCATGAAACCCAACTAAAGTTAGTAATTTACAATGCACGATCTAATAATCCACAAAACAAAACAAATTTAGGCCAAAAATGTTAATAAATAAGTATTTTATGACGATTTTCCTAAACACCTGCATTTATGTGTAGAAATGGCCGGCATTCCTAAAAGCAACACCACATGTAGACCTGGCAAACCTCAAATAAAATTGTTTCATCCGCTCGAGGCACTCAAATGGTTAAAAATTAGCCTTTGGATAAAAATAACTAAACTAACTGAAGCCCAAACTTCAGCAGTAATCCAAAAAGTTATTTCAAGACTGATCAGTGATCAACTTGTATATTAGGTTGCAAATAAAAAGTTCTACACTATTTTTGTCTTTATTTTCCACTGTTCTGTTATTAGGCCATTATAGTACTGGAACAGCCTTTTGAATTTGACTGAGCATACGCGACGCCCAATTTCATAACATTTTGGGGCTTATCTCAATGGCAGAACAGATATATACCGTAATAAATATTCAGTTGTTTGTTTTGTCATTCATTTTTACAATAGGAGAACACTAAAAACACTGGTTATTAAACAGTTTTATTTGAAATGGTGGTTAAATTATGAACCCTTGACTTGAGATCAGTAGTGTAGCCAACATCAAAAGGAGATTTCCGAGCTGTTCTTAAGAAAAACTTTCCCTCAATTCTGAAACAAGGAAAAGTTTAATTTTTTACCGTTCTAATAACCCAGATATAGTTGATCCAATGAAGAACTAAATTATCTATACTTATTTAATACGCAAGCAGGTTTTTTGTGACAATTACTCCTCCGAAACTACTGAACCGATTGACATGTTTTTGGTGTCATTGGAAAGAGCGTGACGTGAAGTTGTGCAGGAAACTTTCTTTTTATGGAAATAATTAGAGAAGTAGGCCCTGGGGCCCTTTAAAGTTTCGTATTTCTCCATAAGATTAACATAGGAAACAAAAATTGTTATGAAACTCCAGCTGTTGACAGAAATTAAAAGTGAGAAGAAGAAAACATGTTAATTGTAAACAGTCAATAAGTTTGCTACAAACATTTACTAACTTGGTTGAATTGAGATATTTACCATTTTAATTTTGGTTGGCGCAGATATTACAATGGAAAAAATCGAGAGAGCCTTGATAAAACGATATAATCTGTTATGTACATCGTGAGTATTTCCATAATCTTTGAGTCGAATCTTTTTAATTCATCAGAAATTATGACTGTTATTCGTATAAAAATAACACCTGTAATACTTAGCAATTGCTCGAATTCGAGCAACCGGGACACTAGTTTAGAGAAATTTGCAATGATCTTACCCATACTGGATATGTTCTCCCATCCGATGCCAGGTGGGGAAACATTTGTTTTTCACAAAATGTTTCCAGTTCTGACATTGTAATGCCATAAACTCTGAACTGTTAAATATTGACTCTTGAAAAAGGTGGTACGATCTTCTATGGCTGCATCTTCCTGTCAACATATGGTTTAGAACAGTATAAAGATTAATTAAAAAAATATAGTTGTTAATTTCTCAACCGCAAATATTACTAAAGTTTAATGAATAAGAAAATTAAATAAAACTACAGCAGAGTTTTATGCTGTTCCCAACCCTGATACTTCAAAAATCCGCCTATTCCAAATTTAAGTTCAGAAATACTTTTCAACAGGTTTGTACGAATGTAACATGAAATTGAGTACATCTTCCACAGTCACAATGGAAATGAGAACATCGTCTGTGATCACGACAATATCATGAACATCTTCTGCAGTCCCAGAGATATCATCATCTTCCACGATTACGGCAACATTTTTTATTGTGCATCTTCGGAGAAGCTTTCTTTGATGGTAACAAAAGCTCAGTGCGGTTCCAGCAAAATTGTAAAAATCTTCTGATGTTACAGCAAAATTAAAATGTCTTTCACAGTCATAACGAAATCAAGAACATCTGTGGTCCCAGAGATATCACCCGTGATTGGGACAAAACCGTGAAAATTATCCAATGATCAATAATTTCTGTATTACAGAAATCCCCTTATTCCTAATTCCTGCTAATTAGTCAGTTTGAAATAGCAGGACACTACTGTGTCACCTCACATATTTTTAGTGTGAATTCAGATCAAGGTCAGATGAGTGTTCAGTGGTCAAAGTATCATTTTGAAAAGGGATTAGAGTTCAGTAGTTATTTGAGAAAAACCTTTTGTTGCCCATCCACCCTCAACTATAATTTTAATAAGTAACTTATTTGGACTTAATCTCTTTCCATAAAAGTGGTTAATATTTTGTTCCCACTTGATCTATGCAAACTCCAGAAGTAGGTTTATACTTACCCACAACGTCCACCCCACACCCAGGTTGTATGGGGGTTCCCTTGTTGGGGTAGAAATCAGCGTGTCCCAGGGGTGAGTAGAACCCCAACATGAACCCACTTGTGTGTATAACATCAACAAACTCTGCGTCTTCCTTGTCTAGCCGACCATGAGTCCTGATCTTGCTGATCATTGGTCCCGCAGGGTCTAATCCTGGAAATGATCAAAAGTAAAGTCTTTAAATGATCAAAGTCTGAAGTCACGAAAAATCATTATAGTCCTTCGTGATCGTGATGGAAGTATGCATTTTTGATCGCTGAACACACACAAGTTCTGTGATCGCAACAGTGCTCAGTATGACTTGGCCTATTTTCTGTAAAATACCCAAATTTCGGTAAAAATCCAACCATCCGAAGGGATCCATTTAATTAGGGTGGGCGAAAAAAGTTTATCAATATGCTCGCTTGGAGTGCAGAGAGCTAGTATTAGTTGTTCCATCTTACTGCCTACCGTCTTATACAGGTGTACAGTAGTTGAAAACAGTTTTTATTTGTACTTGCTTGTTTGTATTGTCTTATGGTACTGTACTTCCAAAACATTCTTTAAAATTTGACTCCTCCCATTACATACCGTTTCATTAGTTTGGTTCGATTTTGTATTTGCACAGACACAAACACATTAGTACAAATGTCAAAAATATTTTTAGATAGATGATGTAAAAAATGACAGTAGCGGAGACTATTTATAACAGAGCCCTGATTATCCGTGTAATTGTACCTTGTAGATAGCAAAAATAGTCTTTGATAACCTCCCTAAAAAAGTTAGACGTTATTATGTAAACATACCAAAAATTACTTGCAGATAATTGGGGCTCAACTTTTTATTGTTTTTGGTTATGGGCCAGAAGAAAATCATGCTTAGTCATCAAAAGTTAAATTTGGTTCACAATCAAATCTGTCACTGACTGACCTGTAATTCGGTATATTTTTCCTCTCTGGACAACTTCCCCGGCGATGCCTGCAACATGAGCTCCGAGACTGTGGCCGATGATGTGGATGGCACGTCGTGCGACGTACTGTCGCAAGAAGTCGTACAGAATTGCGACTCTGACTGCGACCATGTCCATGTGTCTGCACGACCTGTGATATGCAAGTATCGACAACTTGTGCCAATCAACTACGATCACGTTCACACCCATCTGGCTGATGTAAGCTGTTGAATCAAAATTACACACCTTAAAATTGCAGTTTTAAAATTCTAACATTAAATACATCGATAAATTTAGTTAAGTTAAACTTAAAAATAACAAGCTATTTTATTATTTATCATCTATTTATACTTGGTTCGGTTCCTGAAGTTATATGTTGCTGTTTATTTTGACTACCGGGCATCGTGGAAAAATGTACATTGCCCCAACCCCAAACTATAACTTCAAGAATCCAAGCAAATATAATGTTTCACTCTGCTTGCTCAAATTTAATGTCGTTTTAATAATCAAACATACCTGCTTAAAATATTTTAAAAGATTACAAAACTTGAATTACAAGACACAGTTTGTATGCATTTCTACCAACAATTCATAATTTAAAATGTTGGAAAAATGTTTTTGGTGACCAAGTTATTTACAAGTGAATCGCATTGACTTGATTCTTTACCATCCTTGACAGTACGGCCAAATGTTGAATTCCCAGTATTTTTCCATCCGTGAATAAGTATTTTGACATCCTTGTTGAAGTCAAAATGAGAAATAAAAAGACTTGATGGCTTTTCTGGATATATCCTATGGCCTTGATGAGTATTGTGCCTGTAACAAATCTACACATATGTTATTGAATGTTGTTACTGTGGATTTAACTAAAAAAGACTAATTGTCAAAAAAATATAATGGAAAAAAGAATTGTTGCTGTTTCATGTTGCAGCAGTCATTGATGCAAATTTGTGGATATAATTGAAAAATTCCTTTTTTCATAGAACTACCTAACAAGAAATTTCTCTAGTCTGCATTCTTTGCCAGGGGGTAATCTTGTAAATTGATAAAACCACCGGTTCATTTTTGAAAGACTAAATATCAAAATGTTTCATATTTATAGTAATTTTAGTCTTACAAGTATAATTTTAGCATTATAATTTACCATCTATCTTTGTTACCGGTATCTTATTTGTATCTTTGTATCCCATCTGTTTTTGGTTACTTAACCATCCTTGTAACAGAATATTGAACTCACTCAGTGAAAAGATAAAAATACACGTCCCTCTCCGGCTTGAAATTACGGAGTGCTCGTGGTAAACGTTTAAATTTTCCTTTGAAACCATATCCTGAAAAACAGGTCAGTAATTTAGTATAATATCATTTGGATAGTGTAGCCTACATAGTGATAATCAAATTGAAAAGGTTAATAAATTTACCTGATCTTGTGAAGTGACCATTGTTTAGTAGTAGGTAACATAACTGCATTCTTCAGGTGTCACAAGACATCAGACAACTAATCAAAGCCTATATTGTAATCAAATAAAAACACTCCTTATTCATTTTATCATGAGCACAATGAACTTGAATAAGTATCACATTCAGAAAGTTACGTAAGTCTTTGGCTTACATTTCACTTAAACAAGTTACACATAACAAGCCAACAAGTAGAAACGAAACAATAAAGAAATGAGACAAACAAAATTTAGAATTGATATTAAGTCGTAAAGCTAAACAAGTATAATACTAAGTTCTGCTTTCTAAGTTTCTCTAGTCTTCTTTCATTATACTTAGTTATAAAAATTCAAAGAAATTTTATATGAATAAGTTTAAATACACTCACTGTGTCAGGAATCTCTTAACTTGAATAAACAAATAAAATAGCAAATTTCCAGAATTTATTTTCAAATTTTCATAAATTTTGATCATTAAATACATTGTCCTCATTACATTATAATTAAGAAGAGCCAATTGCATGCAATGACGATTTCAGTATACGTACCATTGCCTTCATTAATCAAGAATAGTAATCTAACAACTTACCTGTCTTATGATAAACTTTAACCTTAACGTATGTCATGTCAAACAAATAGAATGCAAATAACAGAGCAGCCATTTTGACAAACATCTTGAGTCATTAACATGCTTATCTGTGATCTGATTTAACAGACAACAGACACAGTCCCATTGTAGTTTGTAGTCTAAGTGTTTGTTCATAGTTACACCAGCTTTGAAGTGATTAAGTTGAGTAATCAGTGACACAAATAAAATTAGATTTCAAAAAGATAAAAGACTCAAAACTGAGTGATTGAGGATTGAGGTCTTTTTGTATTTTTAAAACTTTTAAAGTTCAAACAATTTAAATAAAATAAGTGATTTTTACATTGGTAAAACATTGAAATCCTTAAAAAACTACAATAATCTTTAAAAAGTTGGGTGTTAGTATAACTTAATATTTTATGATTTTTTGCTGCAATAAATTACCTGAGAGAAAATTAGAAAAATAATTTTCCTTCCTAAAATGTTGACAAAAATTAAAAAATACTTGAATCCATCAAAATATGGTATAAGCCCCTTACAAGGGGATAACACCAACCAACGGCATTATGAAAGTAAAATGTCCCTCACTTAATTTCATAGTGGCCCTTTTTTCATAGTAAAGTCTGGCTACAGGGTTAATCTGTTGATGGGGACGTCCAGTATGTGAAAGCAAATATTTTCTCCGTCCTAAAAATAGAACCAAGAATGAAGTATACACAGCAAACACATATTTCATTGTTACCATTTAGTATTTTCTTGTGTGGTATTTATTTTCCCTTTAAAACTATATATAACTTAAGGGATAAGAGGAACATTAGATAAGATAGACATCCACAGCTAAATTTTCTTTATTTCCTGTTTCATATTGATTATTCTTCATATTGGTGAAGAACTGATTTTAAATATAACTATCAATTTAGTTGGAGTTATTAATTTTTTTTTCGGTTTAGATCTAAGCTACTAAATTTTACCAATCAAGCACCAGTTAATATGCATTTCCTACTGGGGTCTATTCATGACCGATCTTCATAACTTTATCAAACACTTATTTAGTCTCATAATTTTGATATTTTAATCTTCCAAATAAATCCTAACAAGCCACTTGGAATTTCTTTAAAGTAAATTATTAAACTTTGCTTTTATTCGCTGCAAAAATAAAACTGTGCGTAAGAGTATTAGTCACATAAATAATTAATAACTATCCACTTGGCTTGCTTAAAATATAGGTATTTAAAGTCGGGACCACATAAGTTTGCAGTTGAGGCAGGAGCCTATTTACCATATGGTTTTGAATGGACCAATGAGAACGGTGTGTTGTTGCCAAATCTAATAATACCAGCTGATTTGAAAATATTGCTTTGCATATTTTAATTAGTGTTGTCATTGGCAATGTGGCAACATCGCACTAGGCACTAGCCTTGTCTTGTGATTGGCTGCCACCAACTGCAAACTTATGTGGTCCCGACTGTAATTGTAATTTTATTTGTTACAAAAATAAAACTGTGCCATGGAATATTTGTCAAACAGAGGGTGTTTGCTGACGACTAAATGCCAATACAAGTTTTCCGCAATAAGAGCGAGAATACAAATAATGTAGCCCACACCCAGAGCCACCAAAGCTCCAGAAAACTTCCTCATGTCCATCAGAGCTTTGACCTGCAAGAAAAAATCAAAAGTTAAAAAAATTTAAATAGATCACACACTTAAACATTTTAATAACATTTTAGTTGGGAACTAGTTTTTTTTACCTGTGTTTCAGGGTGAGCAATAATATTGTTCTTTAATCTAATGTGGAAAATAGTTTCATACCATCCATAGGTTTTAGAAACAAAACATAAGTTTACCATTTAGTTTGAGTTCTCCTTGGTTCAATCAGCTACTGGTAGGAACCACAGGAATAAATGTAAACATTGCAGTTTTTGTTGGATGGAAACCCATCTATTTTTATTTCCTAAAGCTCAACCTCGTTGGATGTCACAGTCAGAGTGGATTTAAGGACATGATTCTATGTGTTAGTTGGGTTTGTGATCTAGCTTTTTTTTTATATCTGCCCAATCGATTTAGTAGTTTGCCCAGTTGGCATACAGCCAGAACAGTTTCATGGATACCATTAATTTCATATAGGCTATATAAACTATTTTAAATCTGTAGCACAACTTTGACATACCTGCTCTGTATTGGAGATGAAATTCCTCCGACGGACTTCGTCCATGACATCACCGAGCCATTTGTGTATGAGCCCCGCTTCAACAACACGTTGAATAAATTCGTCAATGCGAGGTTTCAGTGGTGAGTTTTTCTCAAGTCCAATGCTGATCGGCATTGAAATTACACAATCTGACATAATGTGTAGATTGTGCTTGCTGGTCTCCTCTCCTAGGTGAAAATACTTAGGTTAAATGTGGTTAGTTGATTGTGAGCAAATTATACTTTATAGTAGAGTCCGATCATTTTGTTTTTATTATTTGCTTTTCATTATTTTCCTAGTCGTAAGAACTTAAAATGAATTCACCATGCTTATTAAGCATATGTTCTTGCAAGTCATCTTATTAAATTGTACTTATTGAAAAATGATTATTGAATTCACCATGTTTATTAAGCATATGTTCTTGCAAGTCATCTCATTTAGTTATTGAAAAATGATAATTTTTGTCCTAATTTCAGAAAGTTTGGACACATCCGTGTTTGTTGAATATGTTAAGAACTGTATCTATTTTTTTCTGTTTCTCACTACCTACGTACTTGTCTGTCGCTTGTACACATACATTCAAGTTTTTTCAAAGCTAGAAGTTACAGTCTGTTCAGTTTTCAGTGTTGCTTGGTATTTAATTGTTACTACAGTAGCTTATTATTTTTTGACAAGGGTCAGGTCCATGACAGGTTCATGAAAAACAGAAATTTGAATTACTAATTAATTTGGCAACATGAGAGACTGTATGAACACAAAAGAACGTTGGTGACCAAAAGCGTTGTCATAAATTTAGTGATGCACCAATTTTGTGAAACTGAATGTTAACAAAAAAAGACCTAGAAGTCTACAATGAAACAATTATTTTTAATTCAGAGATGATTAAACACTTACAAAGACCGAGAGATAAAAAAAAACATCAATATAGTTAACGTGTAGTCTTAAAGATACAACAGTTTTAAAAAATATTGTCCAAAAAAATCTTAACTTTTGGTCAGTCTGGCTCACAAATCACAAAATATATTTCAAATTTCCATTCCCGATTGTCTACATTCCCTACCACTTTGGGTTTGATCTGTTTCGTTGCTGCGTGATAAGTGTTTCATTGCAGCATGTTGCAACAGATAGATGTTCTGGTAGTAAGTGAAGGAACCAGACGCAACTCTGTTGATGGCTTGTTCCACGTCAGTCAAGGTCTCAAACTTGAGTCCGATCTTGTGAATGTCAGGGTCGAAGGATGTAGTGAAAAACAGCTTCTCAGGTTCGCCCCAGCCGCCGCATCTAACTGGGCTGTTCACCAGCTCGTTGATCGAGTCGATGGTAACTCTATCAACAAACAGTTTAAGTATTTCTAAACGCTACCCTTTGTACTTGTTGACGTTTTCTTTCAGGATTTGTTGTTTCTTGTTTTGACTATAGTAGAGTTCTGAGTGGGGTTTCTTTTGCAAATTTCCAGCTTAGACAGGGTTGGTGTATTTATCTTGTTATGTTTTAGGTACTGTACTTTCCCACCTGAAGATGGGATCAGATTTCAAATCTATAATCAATTGTGAAAACTTTCACCAATATTGTGAAGGAAAATGTCCAAAACCATCTTTATAATAATATCCACTTATAGCAAAAAAAATCTTTAAACAAAGATTCCTTATTGTATACAGAGAATAGCTATGGATAGGATATGCTTGTCTAGTACTCAGAATGTCAATGGTTCAATCCTGAAAAAAAGTCTGACACCTTTGATGGTTCTACTGGACCTGGACCCAGTGTCCTTGGTCAATGAACTTTTAGTTTTAATATTATTTAGTCCAGTAAAAAAAAAAAAAAAAAAAAAAAAAAACAGCTGATCTAGCTTTGGCAGTACCAAAGCTATAATTTCATTCAACACTCATCTCCATCATAAAATATGAACCCTGGTGTTTTGGGTTCGTAAAAATCTAATGTTAAAATACACACTTACATAGGTTCAGGTTTGGCCAAGATGGCTGTAAGACTCGCCCGGTAGCTGACCACCATCAGAAGACAGTAGAACCACCACCATCCGGTCATCATACGTAAAGCCCAGCCCGTAGGAACTTTCGGAAGGGATACAGACACCAACATCCCGTAAGTATACAACACGCTGTTCTGCAGCTCCTCAAATATGTGCAGCCCTTGAGTCTTCTCAGGGATGTAATTATTTACCAAGGTCCTCAATGGCAGTCCCTTTTCTTCGTCTATTTTCTTAATTCTGTTTTTCTTGTAAGGAAATCTTCCAAAGCTTATTTTGTTAATCCATGATCTATTTTTTGTGCTTTTGTAAAAGGATTTCTCCAGATGACGATGGTAGCGGGCAAGAATGTAGAAGATAAATCCTCCAAGAAATAGAGTGAGCATGATTGCCAACCAAACATTCAATCTGAAACATTGAGGATTCATTCATTATTAAAAAAAAAAAAAATAAATAAATCATAAGTAAATCATAATAGGTATTAGACTTAGTATTTTGAATTAAAAGAAATGTACTGTACATCCAATCTTCAACTCTTAAACGGCTATCTTCTGTGTCTACCATCTATGTTTTTTATTTTAAGGAAATCAACTTTGTGAGTATTAAGGGAAGCATTTTGACAATTTTTTCTGCATATTCAGCATTAATAAAGGATTCTGGATTCTTCAGGACATTAAAATACATCTTGAAATCATATACTTACAGAAAGGGCAAGACCAGGGTTTTCCACTTGTTGTCCGTCCGTGAAGCAGGTGTTAGGAATGTGAGACATTGTGTCATGTAAGGTCGGCTGAGATCTACTAACTTCAGGCTGTACAGGGTGTGCTGTAGGTTGCCAAGAGCGATCTGTGCTCGCCCACTCATCAGCTGGAAAAATTATGTCACTTTTCTAAGACAGCGACTGATTTTATGTATGTGAGTGAAAATTTAAAAACGTACGTTTTCATGTCCCTGGCCTTTTACTTCGTTGATACTGGATTTGTAGTCTATTATTATGTGTTTTAATATTTTTGGGACGGGGGCAACATGTTACACACATTTATTTGGTTTTAAATAGGTTCTAGGTATTTTTTTCGTATTTTTAAAGTCTCAAAATTCACGACCATGACGTGTCCCTAGGGTACATTTTCCAACTTTCACGCTGTTTTTAGACTAATTATTCATGCCGAAATATATAAAGCCATATTTTTATGTCATCAATGGTTATTAAACGTACAAAAAAGGAGCATATTATAATTTTATTGTCATTGCAAACTGACTACCATGACAAAATAAGTCTGTCCCTCGATTTGGCGTCACGACCATTTGGGAAAAATTTTCAACTTTGGAGCACGACAGTGGCAAGCCTGACGTCGATGGAGTCAGTTGGTTTTAGAGACTAGTTCGGGGTGTACGTCAGGATTGTAGTGCCGGTCGTTTCGAGTTGAAAGGAGGAATTACAAGATTAATAAAGGAAAGATTGTGTTTTTTGTAATTTTGGTGTGTCCATGACCGTACGTAGTCATTCGATGAAGTAGACATGGTGTTAATTTTTGTTTATAAGATATTTCAATTGCTAGATTAACCTAGAAGTCCACTTTGTATCCTCGAACATGAGGTGCAGGGCTACCGCCAGAACAGAGCCAAATAACATGTAATTTCACAACCAAAGTTTCACGACCATCGCGGGTTTTTTCACGACCATTGCAGCCTTATGGATTATAGTGTGTTTGGTCGTGACAATAACTTTAATATAATTGTAAATTGAACAGTTTAGTTCAATTGAAACACATATTTTTATTATAACTAACAGTATAATTGAAGGATTGTTTAGAAAGATTTAGATTATTTCAGAAAATTCACGACCGTACCGCTTGTCTCTGACCATCACGTTTACGATTTCTATCATAAAAATTTAAAAAATTAAAATATTGTCATATTTCAATGTTTTATACACAAAATAAGCACACCTTTATACAAACATAACGATTTTTCGGGTCTCAGGTAAGTTTGTTCGGAGTTATACAAACTTAAAAAGATTTTATTGGCTTTTTTCAATTTTTTGAGTTTTTTTATTTTTTTCTAGAAAGACCAAATATACCAAAAGCTCAGTGACCTTTTTATTGTATAATGGTCATAAAAGTAAATTAGTTTATAGCAAAACATAGTTATAAATATAATATTAACTATTTTTAATATTCATTTAAACGTCTGTTATGGTCGTGACAGGATTTTGTGTTTTTCCACTAAAGATGCTCTTTTAAAAAAAAAACTACCAAAGATATTGCGTTACCATGGACATTTTATGAAACTTCAAATGTTAATTAAATAAAAAAAATAATAACAGTTTTGAAAAAAAGGGGAAAAAAATTTGCAAAGTGCTTTTCCTGAAAACGTACGTTTTTAAATTTTCACTCATGTATGACAAGCCGAATATAACTGCAGGGTGAGTGTAGAATCGTTAACTATTGATTGTAGTAGACACCCCATCCCGTTAAAGTTTATAATGAAAATGAACTTTGTCGAAGAGTAATTTTAATTACACACTTTTTTATTGGCTTCCAAACTAAGCCAGATTGAATCTACAATTCATACTATAACTACAGCATATTTTAAGTCCCACATCCACCAAGGTAGGAAATATATATACAGAAGCTCATTCTGTGAGTGGTTAATTCACCTATATTATCTATTTTCATAAAAAAATTGTACCTAACGGCTGGTCCATATAGATAGAATGTGTACTTTGTTATCTAAAAAGTCAAGAGGATCACTTAAGTCAATTGAAACAAGATGATCTGTGTATACTCTTAGCAATATGGTACTGCCACTTTTTTACCTGAGTTTAGGGGCACTCCCATATTGCCAAGGTATAGCTTTGTTACTTGGATCAGATTTCTGCTAGTTGATTAGAACCATTTATTAAAGAATTATCAAATGAGACGAATGACCTGTCACTCTTTATATAGTTCTTTACTGTACCTGTTGATTTAAAAGGTCAGTGTTAGCTGACGTTTCCTACCAAAAAGCAAGAATTTGGGTTTCGTTTCATTACTCCATTAGGTTGTCTTTAAAACCTTTTGGTGAATTGATCCATTTCTTCTCTTTGTGTGTGAGAATTATGGTTAAGGTTTGTTAAATAACAATGTGTTTGTTTAGTGCTTTACTTCACCAAATAGTCCAGAGTAAGATCCATTCACTTGACGCATGCCCCACTCTTCATTTCTACCAACTTCATACAAAATAGGCTGAAACTTCATAGCTTGTGACATGCTCTTCATAATCTAGAAACAAAATAATACTGCATTAAAAACTATTGGGGTTAATAAAAATAAACTTAATATATTATTTAAAAATAAAGATCTAAATTTTGTTAGTGTAGATAAAGGTTTTGAATTGATGTTGACTACTATAAACCAAATGAATGAAGAAAGATAAACTTACAATGATATATCGAACTTCATATAATTTTTTTCATTCATAAAATTATATGAAGTTCAATATATCATTGTAAGTTTATTTATAATTTTAAGGTTTCTTGTTTACAAAGAAACTAATTTATCTTTCCTTGAACTTTCAAATGTGCTTGAATTGTTTGTAAGTGGTTTCTTTAAAGAATTGTTTTGGCGTTTGATATTAATTAGTATGGCTGATTTTATCTCCTTGATTTTCTTCATCAGAAGTGTCGTCGTAAATCTTTCAGGGAGGAAAAGCTTACTATAAATAAAGAGAAGAAGATAAAAAATAGGAGTAATAGACTTAGAAAAAAATTGTTTTATATATGTTTTGTTTTATTAAATTAAATATATATCAAATCTTTATAAGTACAGTAATTGTTTGTTATTAAATTTGTTCAACCGATAATTCATAAAATAAATAAATACTTGCTTCTATTTCAAGACCAGTGTAATAAAACTGCTCCCCTTCATATTTATCGATGACGGATCTCTTAACAGCGGCAGGTATGTGTGGGAAAGTCACCACACTTATCTCGTAGTTTTGTAAATCTCTTGTCTTCTCTGGAAAATGTGTCATCCTTGCTTTCTGCAACAATTCAATCCTCATATTTTCCTGTAAAACTATTTTAATTCAAAAAGAATTTGTGAACAGGGGGGAATGTGTTGTCTGCGTTAAGTTTTTTAAAAATGTTTTCATTTTTTCCCTCTAGCATTAGTATAATGACTGTGATAAAATAGCTTCTTCATCTTAACATTGTCAATTTACCATTTATTAATAAACCCAATGATGCCATGTTTAGCAACACCATTCTGCCACGTTTCAAATTGGATCATAAAGTTTTCAAAAGTGACCTGGTGTTGGGACTTGTTATATTTTGCCTGTCACCCTAATGTATTACGTAAAACACTCAAAACATCAAACATGATTGTTGGCAGTCTAAAAGCTGAAATTCTCTTAAAAGCCTTTAGACATATTTGTCACTAAAGTCTGTTTAAAACATTAGCACACAACATTAAAACAAAAGCATAGATTTTAACCAACTGCCTTGCAGGTGCCCATGCTGTAACTATTGAGCTTAAAAGTACTTTTGAACAATTTTATGGCTATTGTCGATTATTAATATGAGCAACAAACCCTAAAATATCCATTCTGCCAAATGTTGATCACATGGAGTTTGATTGTTCCGTTGATTTGTGCTGGGAAAGGAACAGTGCTTAGTTCATATTCCGAGCTGTCCGACACTCTTCTGATGAACACAATATTGACAATCTTGTTCCATAGATAGGACAGAGATGGATCAAACAAGTGATCATCATGGGGAAGTATAAATCTTGCTCTTGTATCTATTAAACGGTACCTGTAAACAATATCATATTATATATACCAAAACATTTTATATACTCACAGAGTTTTACTAAATATCTCAACATAATAAAACAAATTGAGATATTATGGTTTTTTTACTCTAACGATATAATAGTAGATGGAAAAATTAACCTTGTTGTTAAGGATGGGATGTCTACCTTAGTAAACGAAAGTCAAAACTCATCTTGTTTAACACGTTCGTGGCGGCATGGAACCCTAATGCCATCCTAGTGGGTGCACTCGCTCCCAAGCTGCGATGCGGCACATAATGATTTTTTTTTCTGAAACTTCCCACAGTACTGCTCAATAGTATACTGTATATTTGCACTGGAAAGTGCTGCAGTTGGTAGGCATGGTACTCTCTGTATTTTACTAGTCAGTAAGGTTGAGCTCTTGTACAACTGCTTTGATCGCCATTTCGGTTTTATTTATTCTTCCAAAATGTCGGACCCAGATGATCGGGACTTTGTATTTATAGTGATGTGGAAGGTAATTGGACAAGTGACGATGAAACTTACGTTAGTAGTGAGAATGTGAGTGACGATGAAGATGTGATGTTTCAGGATTGCCGTGAGGTATACAGAAACCCCTGCCGCCACGAACGTGTTAAAAGAAGCCTGCTATTCCTTTCACCTTGGGTGTTTGTACTGTTAATCACTGTAGTTTTGTTGGAAGACTTACTTGTCTCCAAACCGCAGCAACCTGACAGCCTGTCTGCCATTAGCCAGCAAGATGATGTACAAGTTACAATTGTCTCGTCTCACTTGCTCCATCACCCGGACCGTGTGATAGTTGGGGGCCAACAAGTCTTCAGCTTCCTTTACCAAAACCTAATAATATCACAACAGTTTTAGGTTCCCAGTAGTTAACATATAACCACATTTTACTGATCAGCTCAAAAAGTAGTTTATTTACAACCTCATTAGTTATAGTTATTATTAGGTCTGGACATCAAGTAGACCTATGCATCTCCATTGACGCCTTCTCTTCCTTGTCCTATCTCAGTTCATATTTCTTCACCACTTATCATTTGTATCCTCTGTGCTTCTCATCAATCTTTGTTTTAAAAAGAAGCTGCTGTTGGTATTTATTTTGATTGGAAGGCAGAAAGGAGATGAAGATGTGATCAAGGTGCCATTGGACAAGAATTAGGCAGGGTAGTGGTATGTCAAAAAATATGTGGTTTACATACAGGCAAAACCTAGGATGGAAGTGAACCTCCCCCGACCAAACTCTCAACACAAACAAACTTCAGACAATTCTTTTTTTGTTATTTTGTCAACTTAAAATAATCCAAGAGGTGAAGACTTTTGAACTAAAAAACTGAATTTAATAAATTACATAGAGTGTTTATTTCATGTTATAGAAACCAAGAGTGCCAAACCAACTAAAGAGAACACAAAAATTACCCTTTTTGTTACAAATAGCAACTGAAATACTCTCACTTCTTATACTCACTCCCGAAAATTGGTATATGGTGTTGAAAAACAACTAAGCCTTTCAGAACTAGCAACCATTTTGCATTTCAATAAACAGTTTTCAGAAAACATTTTGCTATTTTTTATCTTTTAGAACTACGACTTACTAGGAAGACCGGTATGTACGAGCGGTGAAGAGTGTTGATGATCAGAGACTGCAGGGACAACATATGTTGAGGATCTGTGAGCATGACAATGCAGTTAATTCTTGTACTGACGACATCTGCCACAGAATATGACCTGAGGACTTCTCGCCTCAACACGTCAAACACAACTCTCTCTACAGGCCAAGGTTCAGCAGTTTCCCTTCGTCTAGCTTCTAAATCCTCACTACTGCTGAAGAAAAATCACAAGTGTTAAATCCATATTATTAAAAGAATTTGTTGGATTTTTGTATCCAGCAAATCAACCCTGAATATAAATTTTTATAGGTTTGGGTATCAATTAAGCTCTTATCCACTAGATATGCCTTTGCGGGTTTGGATGATATACCGTAAAATTACTATAGCCTAGGCCAGAGTTTGTGCTGAATTCAGTTGTCATCTGAACTTTTTTCAAGTTTACATTTGTTTACAGAGAGTAAATAAAAATATGTCTAATAACACTTAAAACATATATTTACACTTATACTGTTTTAAACAAGACTATAAATATATATAAAAGATGGTAATGGTGATCAATTTTGATTGGTCACTCCAATCATCATCAGACCCAATAGGTATATCGCAAAGATCGGTGGTTTTTAGATTTTAAATGACCATAACATACTAAATTGTATTCAAAATCGTTTAGGTCATTTTTGCAAAAGTCTGATTTTTCTGGAAATATCACCGTTAAAAAAACCAAATTTAAAAAATAAATAAAAACTTCGTAGCAGCCACATACTAAGGATGTTTCCCCACTACAAATGGGGGGGGGGGGGAGAAATTTTAAAATAATTGCAGAATAAATTAATTAAAAAATAATTGTTATAGTAATAAAGGAAATATACAGCTTTGACAAAAGCATGCAGAACAAAGCTTGTTTTTTTCAAAATCAATAGAAACTTAATATTATTCTGACTATGATACTGTATACCAAAAAGGTAAAAGGTGGTGTATGCGAATTCAATGTAAAAATTACATTTTTTTTAATATTTAACACTTAATTATGTGCATAAAATCATTAAAACACAGTTTATTACCTTTGTATCGTAATTTGTATGTATGAAAGTAAAAACAAAGTAATCACTCTTGGTAACATTGTAAGACTCAGAAGATGGAAATGTGACCTTTGCATGCCCATGGATTTAAATTTGCAGAGGCAATGAATGAAAGATCAGAAAAGAAAGGTTAACGTTTCTATAAACTCTATTGCTAGATTACATTTTCTTTTTCAAAGCACTACTAGACTACTGCAACTGATTAAATGACTGTTAAGATCTAGACCAGACACAAAAGTCAGGATACCCAAAAGTATGGGGTTTCCCCCCAAAATCTTGAATAATTTGTTATTTTACAAAAAAGTACTGTGTGTATATTGAAGATTATCGTATAATCGTGGGGAAAATAAAACACATTAACCAAACAAACTTTATGTAATACTAGCAGAGTACCCGTCCATCATACAGGGTTGGCATATAAGTATAAAATTCTTATTGCAGTTAAATGGGAGAGGACACGGTTTAAGAAAATTTGGTCTTTTAATTTTTAAGCTCGTTCGCTACACTAACTTGCCTCCAGGTTGAATTTCGTTTGCTACGTTCACTCACCTTTTGGTTGCAAATTAGCTGTTGTCAAATAAATAATAAAAATATTAGTGCTGCACCTATGTTGGTAAACCTGTTAACTTTTTAATGCAATGCTATTGATCATCACAGAATCAAATTGTTTAGTTGAACCAGCTGTTAAAGATTCTTTAATTCCATTTAAAGAAGTACTCATAAGTACCTAGTTAACATGGGGAACCACAGAGCCACTGGGGCGGAGCCCAAAACGATTTTTGAGATAAGAATATGCCTAAATGTTAATAGGGAATGTGAGCTATCATCATGCCAAATTTCAGCCCAATCCGTCCAGTAGTTTATGGGTGATTGAGCAACACACAAACCAAAAACTTTCAGATTTATAATTTTAAGATGTTTAATAAGTTTGCTTAATATTTTAAATGCCAAATTATATTTCAACTCTTTCTGCACTCAAGAGTATTTTTAAAGCTGGTAAGTTTTTCCCATCCTTAAAAGTTGATGGAGATGGAACATTAGTTTATTCTCCTGATCTATCTCTTCGCAATATTTGGGCTGTTTGAGGGGAAGTTCCCCCACCACTTTTTTCTATACTTAATGTAGCCTATGTTGCAGAGCTAATTTGTGGTTTGACAAAATCACAGCTGTTGAGCTATGATTTAATGGTAGGATCAAGATGTGTAGGAGATAGATTTCTTCCCGTAAAACTTCCCAAATTTTGGTAACGGCGAGTAGTGTTTGTGCACAATCAATCGACTATAGGATAAGTTACAATCCAAATCCATAGAAAAAATAAATAAAGCCGGGTTTTCCTAGCCGTGGAAGCGGAGCGCGGAGAGTGGAACGCGGAGAGCGGACTCCCTTGTCTTTAGGTAATTTAATGTTACTGTTTTCCTAGAAGCGTAGCAGAATGCCATGCTAATCGCTTCTCCGCTCTCCTCTTCCGAGTCTAGGAAAACCCGGCTTAACAAATGAAATCTCCTAGAGCTGAAATAAGTTCCTAGGTATTGTAATTCATGTGACTACACCTGCACAGACTGAGTTCAAGAGGACAGTTTTTTTGGACCAATATTTTAAGTTACTGTTAAGTCATTGACAATACTCTCTATTTATTTTGTTAATTTTTCACCTACCTCTCCTTGCTTTGCCCTACCCCAAAATAGTCCAGAATGTAGCCTAATGCCAAATAAGTGTTTTTTCTTTATAGAGACTTGTTTTGTTTAGGTTAAGTTTTAGATGTATTTTTTGGAGGTCACCTACTAAAACTGATGTACAGTAAAACTATGAAATAAAGACAATTTGATTTGAGCAATCCCACTTTGTAGGTAAAAGACGAAGGAGGAGGTAAGGTATTAAGGAAGTGGGTACATTACATCACAAAAAGCGATTTGAGCATGGCGAATACCATACACATTGATTTGATGCCTGAACATAGAAAAGACGAGAAACACAAATACCAGGCTCGTCGCACCGGCACCGCTGGGTGGTGAAACGGAACATGCTGCATCTCGGCGGTCAGTGGTAGGCTACCTTGAGAAGTATATATAGTCAATGGTGTTATCTATGGTGGTACGGGCGGTATACCGCTACCGCTCGCACCGCTCCAGGGTTATACTTTGTTATACATAATTCCGCTTTGGGTTTTTCTTGTTCCTTATTCAATTGTGTCATACTCCATACTCTCATCCATATACCAGGACCAGGTAAATTAATAGTGCAATCTGTAATCATGTAATAATCGCTGCAGTTTAACCGTTTCACTTTGCTATTTTACCAGCATCATACAACAACATGAAATTATATAATTTCTTTACAAAGAGCAATGATACACGAAGCTATAGACAGAGACCGACAGAGGCTGTAGTTAAAAACAGCTGATAGAACATGACAGATCATGATGGCTGACAAGTGACAATGCGTTGACGCAGTCGCAATGTTTAGTGTTAATGTTGATGTAGTAGTAGTTGTCAGTCACCTTTTCTGCATTTGCAACAACTTTTGTTGTGTTGTCAACGATTTATAGTCCTCTTGTTGTGTTTATCATAACACAAATATAGTTCATAATCAAGATGTTTTGCTTCATAGATTAATTTTGCAATCAGCTATTCGTAACTGAAGTTGTTAGTAAGATATTATAGTAATAGTGTTGGCTAAAATATTTTATCTCATTCCTAGTTATGGCCGGTTATCTCAATTTAATCAGTATTTTTACATTAGTACTAAGCTACATTTTGTCTTGTGAATCATTTGCATACCCTGACCAAGGAAAGTGGGACTTTCGTTTAGATGGGGTAAGCAAGTTTTAAAGTTTGCAACTAAATAGGCTATGTTAACTTAGGCTTAAACAAAGAACACCCTCTAGACATAGTTTAGGTTATTTGTACAACCATATCCATTATCCATTGCCTTGCTAAGCCTAGAATAGTGTATTCAATTGGCTTTTGCAAAATTGTTAGTTTAAAATCCCATTGTTATCAATACGCAGAGGATACGCGTCCGGTAACAGGACGTCGATTAGGCGTCCGGCAGTTACTGTCATAACCTAACCTAACCAACCAAACTTGCTGATAATGAAAAAAATCAAATGAAGGTTCAATTCTCTTCATAACATAAAATTATAAATGCCAAAAATTCTAACAAAAGATGTACAGTTAAGAAGAAATTACATTCAAAGCAAAATCTGTGACAAAAAGTTAAAGATACCGATGGGTTTCGAACCAGGGACCTCTTGGATATCAGCCGAGCACTCTATCCACTTCACCACGAACAACGCTGGCCGGACATCGTATCGTTGTGGTAATGGCGTTCCGGGACCCCACAACCCGGTGATGTCACTACCGGACGCCTAATCCACGTCTGGTTACCGGACGCTTATCCTCTGTGTTATCAATAACCCCGGGGATGGGAATGTATGGGCTACCGGTACCTATGTTGGGCCTTGTTGAATTTAAATGCAAATCTCTAAAGTACAACGGTAGGCCTAACTTAAGTTATGCTTATGCTGCACGATTTGTCTTTTGACTTATTTTGTGGTAGGCCTACAGTGTCTTAACTCGGCTATTCTAATATCGATTGAATCCATCCAATTGAAAATATTGATTAATAGTCTAATCAATATTTTTAAATAAGTTAACCCTCCCAGTGTTACTTGACGAAAATTCGACAAGCAGCACACTTTGTGTAGTGTTACTTGTCGATTTTTCGACACGCAGACATCGTTTACGGCAAAGGCTCTATGACTGACTGAATCGGATTGAACTGGATCGAGTTAGGTGGTGGAATTATATCGTTCTTTCCGTAATATTCTAAGCTTTCTCCAGAGGTCTGTCTCAGCGCTGTACGTTCTCTGAGCCGATCGTAATTGTAGCAGACAGCTGACGTGCGTGTATTTGTAAACAGCTAGGTTACCCTCGGACCGATGACTGATGTGTTTTATTACGTTTATCATTGTTTTAGTGTTAAAAATCAAAAGTAGTGATATACGTGTAGCATTATAAGAAGATTTAAGTGGTTTTGAAGTGCTGGTTGATGATCCTGAAGAAGTAGGTAGTGATATTGATGTAAATTATCAGCCAGATTCCTAGCTATGGTTAGGCTATGCATTCTTAGCTAAACGCTATGTACTGAAATTTGTTTTTTGCCTATAACTTATTTATTTGCAAATCTACTTCCTTATATTATTATATATTTGTAATCCTCATAAAATTTAGAACAAAGTGGCTATTTTCAAATATTTATAGGCCTATAATTTATACAATTTCATTGAGCGCGAACTTATTTTTTTTTTGAAAATTTTCGAAATTATATTTTTTTTACCTAAAGATTTTCACAGAGGATACGCGTCCGGTAACCAGACGTGGATTAGGCGTCCGGTAGTGACGTCACCGGGTTGTGGGGTCCCGGAACGCCATTACCACAACGATACGATGATCGGCCAGCGTTGTTCGTGGTGTAGTGGGTAGAGTGCTCGGCTGATATCCAATAGGTCCCTGGTTCGAAACCCATCGGTGTCTCTAACTTTTTGTCACAGATTTTGCTTTGAATGTAATTTCTTCTTAACTGTACATCTTTTGTTAGAATTTTTGGCATTTATAATTTTATGTCATGAAGAGAATTGAACCTTCATTTGATTTTTTCACTATCAGCAAGTTTGGTTGGTTAGGTTAGGTTATGACAGTAACTGCTGGACGCCTAATCCACGTCCGGTTACCGGACGCGTATCCTCTGCGAAATTTTTTTTTTTTTTTTTAAATGTTCCTTATGTTTTATATATAATATTGAAGCCCATGATTTTCCAAACAAAATGGTATATAGAACATTAGAATTAACATTGTTTTAAGCTTCTCAGATCCGTTTTAATAAAACCTTGCAAATGCGCCAAAAATAGGTGGACATTAAGGCCTAAACTATGGACACTTGGAGGGTTAATCTATTATAAAATGAAACTTGTCATAACCTAACCTAACTAACCAAACTTGCTGACAGGCCTAGGTAATGAAACAATCTTATGAAGGTTTACTAAGTAAGTTTAATCGAATCGATAGTTTAAATCGATATTAGCATAAATTAACTTAGCCCAGTTAAGAAACTGTAGGCTGCCTAAACGTACCCTTATTCTGAACTAATCCCTATTTATATGGAGTTGTTGGTCTCCCTCAAAAGCTCTCCAACGTATAGGCTACCTACACGATTTTGGGATACTAAGTTATGCCTATTTTTTCCCCACGCTCTCACCTTTTTCTCAAACTGATCTCCCCCGTGTCAATTTTGGCTGCGACGGTTGTAGGTAGGAGACTTAGCCTTATAAATGAGTGTTGGCAAGTGTCCCTAGGGTCTCTTCGTTCATGCTGCCGGTTCAGATTGCAGATTGTGCTAGATTCAAGATTCAAGATTTATTACGCCGTTCAGTAGGCTATTATTTACAATACGGTGGGCCAAGTCACTAATACTAAAACAGGGTTAAATTTAATTCATCTATTTTCAAATTTTTATTATCTTTTTACTTCATTGAGTAACGATTTGTGATGAAAAACTCCTGCAAGGAATATGAGCTTGCAGCCAACCAACCCTTTACACTCTTTGCAAACGCTTTAGCAGGTTTTCTTCTGACTTGAAGAGGCAAAGTGTTAAAAAATGTTATACCTGCAACAGGAAAAGAATTTAAAGTTTTGGTTAGCCTTTGGTACTGGTAACCTATTTTATTCGTACCTACTTTCTATTTTGAAGATGGCCCACCAACACTCACCCCCTCAAGATCACACCAAACTAAGTTAGTTAGCTACGGTATTGCTTGGCTTATCATTTCACCTAACTTTTACCATCTATTAAACTTATTGTCTGTGAGTCTGTAATAAAGAAGAGTTGTGCATTCTTGGATATTTTCAATTTTAAAATATTAAATAGGCTAAGTAGGTACCTACCTAAAATATAATAGGCCTACTATAAGCTAGTAAGTTGGTACCGGTAGCAGTATTTGGATTTTGTAAACTTAATTAGATATTGATTTAAAAACCTAACCTAATTAATTAAGTTTAGAAATCTCTTGGCTAAATACTA
This sequence comes from Macrosteles quadrilineatus, assembly GCF_028750875.1. NCBI lineage: Eukaryota > Metazoa > Arthropoda > Insecta > Hemiptera > Cicadellidae > Macrosteles > Macrosteles quadrilineatus. The sequence continues at coordinate 166,494,318 of NW_026542595.1, read as the reverse complement.
AATTTTGCCAATACCCTCTATTGATTTCCATAACTTCTTATTGTGGAGGCAGTAATGCAAACGTGGTAAATTATCGCAAGCATTACTATAGAACCCAATTATCAGTTTATTTGCATTCACCTCGGTGTCATAGTGTCTCATAAGCAACATCTTCAGGTTTCTATAAAAAATAGGTACTGCTAAAATAGGTAAAAATAGGCTAAAATAGGTAGTATCATTAATAAGTTTGATTGACTGCCTTTAATTTGACTTGATCATAAATGTATTTTTTCTTGTTTCAGCAAAATGACCAAGTTGCAGTGGTTAAGAGCCTTTTTAAAGAATCAGAAATTCGTATCCAAAGTAAGTTGATTACTGAAATGACTATTTTATAATTTTTACGGGTAGACCCTGGTTACACTTTTTTATATGAATTGAAATCAAATCATCAGACAGCAATTTTACCTCTACCTAGTCCAATTACCCACATCAATGCCTCACACTTCTTAGATATCTTAACAGAAGCCTTTCTGGTAAATCTAAATTAGGACTTATATTCCAACATCTGCCCTTCAGCCCAGAATATATAGAGGTGGCTGGGCTTCAGCGGTATTCTGATGACGAAGAACCTAAAGATGTGGTTGCAAACTTGCTCAAGAGACAGGTAGCAGAATTGATATGGATACAACATTTTTATGTCTGTAGGCTAAGTGCTAAAATCAAATTACCAACACCCCTTGTACTTGTAAATACCTCACAAAATGAAAAGTGAAATCTACCAAGTTCACTTCATTGTTCTTCGATATGGCATATTCATTCTGTTCATAAATTTAAAACGGTTGTTAAAATTGTTTTGACAGTGCAGCAAATACATAGCAATACATAGCAAGTAGGCCCTACCTAGGCCTATAGCAAGATCTTATTAGGATTACATGGTTCAAGGTAGGGTATACGAGTATTTTTCAAATAAATTAATCGTGTGTTTTTCAAACGTGTATTTTGGCATTTTAACCTTAAAATGTTTGTTTCAGTAACATGTGACTCCAAGGACGACCAGTCTAAGTTGACAGTTAGTTGGTCTTTGGGAGAAGTAGCCTGTTGGAGAGACTACCTTCATATTAATGAGGCAGTAAGTATTTTTATTATGATAATAACCTGGTTATGACCCAAAATCAATTTTATAAGTTACTACAAGTTCTTTGAGATAAAATAGTTTATAGTTGTATAAGAAAATTTTTTAATACAGTGCTATTGGTTTTGTCAAATAATAGAATCATTTTGATTTGCTTTGGTGCTTGGGTAAGGCCGAACAAAGGCCAAGTTTTTGGAATTCAAAAAGTATGCCTAATTCACAAGTAGGCGAAAACATTCAAATGACTAAATAATTTCAAGTTTCCAAAAACGTGTTGCTCCAACTCCTAAATTTAGAAACCTTTTCACCATCTTATCTCGCCCTTGCCAAGAATATCATCTACAACATCACATCAGAGTGAAAAACGCATACGTTGTAGCACATTATAAATATGTCTCAAACAATTTGTAAAACGCTAAAAATGTGTAAGACGCAAAAATGTGTAATAAGACTGTTATACTTTTTAACATTAAATAGTGAGCCTCTTAATCATGTTTTTTTTCGGTTTCAGCTTAGCAGGAGTGTCCCACCCAATGATCTACAAAGAGCTTTAGACAATGCTTCGTTCTACACAGTCAAATCTCCCCCAGAAGAACACGACTGTGATCACAATATACAGCTGGTAATATTTTGTAGTCCTGATAGTCTAAGAATAATTTTTACATTTTAGTTTCTTTATTAAAGTTTTAACATTTCTTATCCTTTATTAATGTTTTGACATTTCTTAAAACTGAGCTCAAGATGAGACCTAACAACCTAATGTAGCGGTGCCAAATAATATTTCACAAGGAAAAATGTACAACATCTATTATTTAAGTAAGTAGGTACAAACAGAAACATATAAACAACAAACAATAATCATAGCATGTGTTAGCAAATAAGATAAAATTAACAGCTGTCACTACACCTTCCCTTCTCTAATTTTTTCCCATTTATTTTCTCTGTTCACGTGTTTAGAATCTATTGTTGGTAGGAACTAAAAAGACTATTTCTATACAATTTCCCATCGATTTTGACCATATAATCTCTAGTGTTAGAATTTGTTCCAACCGCTAGTCCATATCGCTTCAGGTTAGACACCCAAACTTTTTCCCCCACCATCAAAACTCGTAGCTCTTTTACATGGTGTCTTTTGTTGTAGTTTCACTTCTGTTTTTCTTTTTCTGTAGTGTCCCAAAGTTTTGTCTGAAGTAGGGACAGTGCTTCTGATTTTCCTACATACAAGAAGCAATGTAAAATTATCAAAATATTACAATCTTGGGTTTATTTATTGACAACAAAACCATAGCCTATTACTAACGAAATAGAAAATTAATTTTGTAAAATTGTAATTTTAACTGATGTCACACCAAGGCGTATGTTATCTCCTTTCCTTAGCAATGTGATTTAAAAAGGTTAATTTTATGGTCTGCTTATCATAGCTGTGGAACAAATTGGTGGTTGGTTGAAAACTGCGACTCGAAATATTCTCTTAGCGATACTAAATATAAATTGATTTATTCACAGTTGGTGTGGTGTATTATACCATAGACTAAGCAACACAAGTAGACTCCTCATCTCTTGTAAATTTTGAAGCTTGTTTTTCGTGTCTAGTTCATGTAGGCCTACGTCCACACTGATCTCTGGGTTAGACGAAATTTAGTTTCTATTATTTTAGGGTTGTTTTCATGATTTGTGCTTTACTATTTGGTTATATAACTAGGAGACCAGTTATTGTTTATGATTATATCGTTTTATTTGGTTAAATGAGGTTTTTAATGACTGAAATAACGAGAAACAAATTGAAAACTTAACACGACCTCTACAGTTGGACGTATAGAACTAACAATAAAATTGGCTTCAGCTGTTCCGCTGTTCCATAAGGATGGCAAATCTACTAAGGAAGTATGTTTTATCGATGATTATACTCCATTCACAAAACTTAGGCGGTTTTAGGAGAAGAAATCTATCCCATCCACTTGACCCTACCTTGAAAACAATAGCTCAACAGCTGTTATAAAACAAATATTGATTTAAGGGGAGATGCCCACTTTTTAGATTTAATGCATTTTATATGAGTAAACATCGTGTTGCTTAGGTACCATTTAAGAAAGAACCCTTTTAGCTATGCATATCAAATTTTAACTACTTATTTGTATTGACATTTAAGACAAACTGTACTAATTTAAATATGTTCTACCAAAAAAATCATATTTTATCAAGATTTTTAAAATATATAATTTTTTTCACTATTTTACAAATATTAATTAATTTTATAGTTAATGTTTTTTTAAACATAGAAGCAAACTTTTAGTACACTTTGTGGGCCATGATGTCCTAAGTAACAGAAAAAAATTTGAAGTCAGTGGTACTTATAGTAGTCTGGAAAATGGTACCTAAACATTAAAAAACACAGTTTCGGAAAAACTCATTTAAAGTCAAGCCTAGGCCTACCCTATGCCACATTATTCCTCATCACAAACAGCACTATTATTATATACACATATGTTATGAAGAAAGAAAAACAAACAGAAAAAGATTTTTGTTGACTATTTAACCTAGCAACAACATTAATTCAGTGCAACCATTCAACAAAATTAAATTTCTAACATAAATTTAATTGACGCTAATTCAGCCCATTGTGACTAAAACCGAGTGTGTAGTACTATTTATATTATTTTTTATGATTGTTAGACTGTAGTAAATATATTAAAATTATATATTTTCTGAATCAGGAAAAGATAAAGAATTTTTCAATGCAATAAACAAAAAATTAATTTTTTGACCGAAAAACTGGGCATCTCCCCTTAACCTGTCAACCAGCTGCAACATACCGCAAAAAATTGGTGGGAGAACTTCCCCTAAACCGCCTAATTTTTGTGAACGGTGTATTAAAATGGTGCCTGCTAAAAACCAGCTGATCTCAGTCATTAACAAAGTTAACTCATTCAACACATCCTTTACTCATCTTCTTAAAATACACACCCTCGTGTGTCAGTCTTGTTTGAATCTTCTAATCTAATTTAGTGTAATTTTTTGGTTTTTAGAAAGAACTGACAATTGCTGAGGATGCTTACACGGATATACAATCGGAAGCAGCAGGTGTGCATGGTATGCCTGTGGATCCTAAGGATCAAGGCTCCAGACTTAGGAGACAAATTGAACAAGAAAGTTCACAGGTGAAATCATCGCAGCAGGAAAACAAACTTCAGGATCATCAAAGCCAAAGTCCGGAGCTGCACGAGCAGAGACAAGTGTTAAAGCAGATTCACACGGTTTGTTGACTATAATTACAAAAAACCCTTTCCCCGGCAAGGTTGTTTATCATGTGATAATGTGTAGTTAGTCTTCAAAAAGCTATCTGTTCTTGTGTCTTTCATTTCTAGCACTTGGGAATTTCGGCAATTCAATGACACAGTCGTCATTGACAGCCTGTATGAAAGTGAATATGAATAACATTTACTGATTTAACTAGGCCTATTCGTCAACAAGGACAGTCATGTAGGTAGTAAAGTACGTTGTTGAGTTAGACCTAAAATTGCATTAGAATGATGAAATTTTGAAGCAGAAGATGGAAGCTAGGTTATTTGAAATCGTCAAATATCAGCCTTTGGATTTAAAATGGAGAAAAGTTTTTGAGTGACTTACGTGTACAATGTTCACAAAATTTAAGTTGGGTGGTTTGAGGGGAAGCAATTTCATCCTCTACACCTCACCCTAACTTTAAAACAACAGTCAACAGCTGTTACATGTTACATTAAGCTAAAAAAGGGGGGGGAAACCCAGGAAAACTTTCCCTTAAACCGCCTAAATTTTGTGAACGGACTTTAGACACTGAACATTTCAACCACTGTAGTAGTCAAAGAATTCAACACAGCTGAGCCAAACAGCCTCATATCACAAGATAGTCCTTCGTCAGTAACTCTTCCATAACCTGAAAAAATGCTGTTATAACAGTTCTACGTTAGATGAAATACAGATTCACCATGTCGTTAAGGTTATCAAAGTCATCAACATTGCAGACTTACAAAATAAGTTAGTAAGTTTAGTAAGTACAGTAGACACTTACTAATACGCCACATTCAAAACCTTGCCAGTGACAGTTACCAAAAAATATCCTATTCATTTGGCAAACCCATTTAGTTTTTATGATTACTTTTTATTTGGTAATGGTTAAAAGGCTGAATCCTTTATCCAAGAGTTCATCACTCATGTTATTGTTCCACAGAAGCCGTCCTCAAGACCAGTAATGAAAGTTACCAAAGATGGTTTCTACATGTTGTCTCTACAGCTGACCAGCAACTCTCCGTTTTCAGCCGATGTTCACATTGAGATGAAGGGTAAACAAGGCTACCTCTCTGCCGCAGACTGGCCACTGCTACCAGTAAGCATTTGATCTTTTTATATTAACATAATCCTTTACTCACATTCTTCTCCTAAATAAGTTGGTTGGATTTCCACCTTTTCCTTAATGTTTATAAAGAAAATATTGAATGTAACCTGTGTTTGAAATTTATGATTTATGATGGGTTGAACCTGAACTGTAGTCCGCCTTTCTGCCCTGGCTCTTGTCGCTGACGGTTCTCTCAAACCGTATTAGAGGATTTGGGTTTTCAATGATCCATATATGCCATATTTTAATTTGAACTGATAAAAACCAGGCATATATTCAGGTACCAGTCCATGTTGACTTGATCATATAAGCATGGACTTTTTTTAAATCTACAGTATATACTTTTAACTTGTAAATAATATTTTGTTTTAGATTTTTTTTATTATGTGTGGTGTATAAAAAGAGTAGAGATAAACTCACATTTAATTTAAGTTTGGTTTTTTATGAGGATGTTAACATTTTTAACAGACTCATTATGCAACTTATTTTGCAATATTTTTGTTAGTAATTTGTGTCCTTACCGCAATTTTCAGTTAGAAAGAATCCCAGAACACTTAAGGGAAAGCAGCTTAAACGCTTAAAACGTTTGGACTTCTGAAGTTTGAGTGATCAAACCTGAACCTATCACTGTCATACCGAAGTCCAGAATGTTAGCCACTAAACTTTAAATAGGCCATTTACAAAATAAAAAAAAAACAAAAAAAAAACATTAAATTTGTTTCCTATTTACATATTTTAAATAAGAATTGTGGTGTTTCAGTTTTACGGGGCCATGTGCCTGGTGTATGTGGTGCTAGGTCTTGCCTGGTTGATAGTCTCGTTTCTACAGTGGCGAGATCTGCTGCGTATTCAGTTCTGGATCGGAGGCGTCATACTTCTAGGCATGTTGGAGAAGGCAATGTTCTACGCTGAGGTAAACTAAACATTAGAGAGAATAAAAAACAATAATCTTTCTCTTAAGAACACCTCGGGACCAGATTCTTCCAAACTAAACAAATATAAACCATCAGAAGTTAATGAGAAAAGTCAATCGATCGATCAATTAATGTAAAAAATAATATCCACTATGCTATGATTGTGATAGACAGACAAGTTTTGAGATTAACTTATTTGTTCACATGGCTAAAGAATTAAGTAACTTTTGCAAAGAAATTACAAGACATAATGGAAGAAAAAATTTCCAACATGGTTGGGATCGACTCTAGTTGAAATACACCTAAGTAGTGTCGCTATCCCATAATGGTGATGTAATTGTTGATTGCAGTACCAAAGTATCAACACCACGGGGCAGTCAGCACAGACGGCCGTGTTGTTGGCAGAGTTTGTCAGCTGTGGCAAGAGAACACTGGCCAGGATGTTGGTCATCATTGTCAGTCTCGGCTTTGGCATTGTCAAGTAAGTTACAATAATTCTTTAACACTAAATACAAGGACTGTCGTAAATTAAGCTCTTCATCTTACTTCTGTCGCAGCCAAGCAAGTTTAAATCTGAGTTCCTAACTTTATTTGCTACTTTTCTAGATGGTTCTAGATGGTAGATCCATATAGGATGAGTCTTATAAAAGTATTCAAAATCGTGTGAAAGAAAATTCAAAATTGAAGCATCCCCCAAGTACCAAAATGTTTGTTTATTATGTTTCTGTAGGAAGGAGGTCACAATCCCTATCGATTACTAGACTTGTATGTAGAAAATCGTTCCAAAAAAGTGACTAAGGGAGATGTCAGAAAGCTCAGGAACAACAGGGCTGGCAGTTGGTGTTAATGTGTTTCCATTGGGCCTTTGATTGAATTCAATTGGAGAAAATTTTCTTACTGACTGGCTTGTTTTAGTCTTCCACAGTCCTGACTGGCTGACCACAGCCCTTGATAGTCTCATAGAGATGTTCCCTATTTTTTGAAGACCTTTGTCACTTAGTCATGTTTTGTGAACCACCTGAAAATTCCCCTAAACTTGTTCAATGCTTCAAACTAGAATGATGAAATACATCAGTTGACCTACCTATTGGAAAACATGGTGCAAATATATAAGACCTCCTCCACATCTTGCACATATTTTCTCTGTCCAAACCAAACACTTAATTCAACTCATGTTTGCCAACTGGTGATGGACAGTGAGGTTTGACGACTGATACCCGAGAAATCTAACGACAAAACATGTTTTATATTTCGCAGGAGCGTAAATTTTCTTTCACAACATTTTTGAGTACCACGATGAGAGAGACATTAGACATTATTTATTCATTTGCACATAATATTCTTTTAGATGTGATAACATATAGAACAGGTGCATTGTCAAAATTGAGCCTAGACTAGACAAATACAAAGTACAAAGTAACAGGAAAAAAATACCTAGCCAAATAATGTTAATAGTTAATACAGTAGTTAAGAAAATTAAAAACAAAAAATTAACTCAAGGATGGTTATAAAATTCTTCTATTTTATAAAACGCATGCTCAAGGAGTCCATTTTTCAACGTTTCTTGAAACTTGTTTGAACTCATTATTTTATAATATACCGGTAGTTTATTATACATTTTTTAACCTGCGTACAAAGGACTTTTTTCAAATAAGGTGAAACGGTGATTTGGTAATCTGAAAATTGTTTCGTTTCTGGTACTATAGCTGTGTGTGAATTTGAATGAATCCGGGAGGTTATTTTTTATATTATGTATGTAATTTAATAATTCAAATATGTATACATGCGCGTGGAGCTGTGAAGTGGAGTCCAGTTGTTATTCCTGAAGTGTTATCCTTACATGAAGACAAACAGTTTGAGAGCAGCATGGTTTGTTTTAAATCCGATACTGAATCATTCTTGTTGGTTGCAGTTTACAGATCACCAATTTCTAAAGTTCCAATTTTTTTAGACAGGCTAAGTAAGCTATTAGATATTGTACTAGCTAGGAATAAATATGTTATAGTGGCTGGTGACATAAATATTAACACATTAGGAAATGATAGGAATGCCACGGATCTAAACTCTGTTCTAGTTAGACATGGAATGCAATATCTGGTTGATTTTCCCACAAGGGTAGTAGGGCCCTCGGAATCTGCAATAGACAACTTTTTGACAAATATTCCCAAATCTAATCTAAAAATAGAGGGACTGGTTACATATCTATCTGATCATGATGCTCAAATTTTGACCCTTGATAAATTAACCAAAAAAACATGGAAAAACGAGTCACTGAAGTATTTAGACTATAACCTATCTGATGAAAATCTAATTAATTTCAAAATATCATTACAAAACGAGTCCTGGTTTGAAGTTTTTAATGCAAACTGTGAACAAAAATACGAAACATTTTATAAAATTTTCAAATCACATTTTATCACAGCATTTCCAAAACAAGTAATAAAGAAACAAACTAACAGTAAAGAGTGGTATACTTATTCATTAAAGGAGGAATTCAACGAAATCGTGGAATCATCAAAATTAGCTAGATTATTAAAAGACGAAAACTTGTCTAACCTCTGTAAAACAAAAATGAAGACTTTTAAAAAATCGGCAAACAAAACTAAAAGATTACACTACGATAAAAAAATAAATAACTCGGATAATGTTATGAAAACAACCTGGAAAATTATAAATAAAGAAGTAGGTAACAAAGAAAATAACTTAGTAAATGACATGACCATTGTGTACAAAGGAACAACTATTGCAGATCCCAGGGCAATATCTAATGTACTAAATGACTACTTTGTAAGTTTATCTGGAAAGAATGGTTCTGTAAACTGTAATAAGTTGTTGGATAATCACCAGCCAGTACTAACAAATTGTGTCAAATCTAAAACATTATTTCGATGTGAACCTGTTTCATGTGAGGAAGTAGAAAAACTGATAAACTCTTTAAGTAACAAACCTTCACGTGGGCACGACGAAATTCCCGTTAAAGTAATAAAATATACAAAACAAGAACTAGTTCCAATTTTTACTCATTTAATTAATTCATCTTTTATATCCGGTCATTTTCCAAAATTATTAAAAGTTGCTAAGGTTGTGCCTATTTTCAAAAAGGGGGACCCTCAGTGCGTAGAAAACTATCGACCAATATCACTTTTGCCAGTTATTTCAAAATTATTTGAAAAGGCAATGAAAATTAGGCTAGTGTCTTTTCTAGAAAATAACAACCTTCTATTTAGTGGCCAACATGGTTTTCGCTCAGGCAGATCAACAATTACAGCTGCTTCAAGTTTTTTTGAGAGTATAATAAATTCAATTGATAGCCACGAAAATGTTATAGGAATATCAATGGACCTTACGAAGGCTTTTGATAGGGTATGTCACCAAACTCTAATACTCAAACTAGAAGATATGGGAGTAAGAGGTCACATTTTGGCGTGGTTCAAATCATATTTATCGGAAAGAAAGCAATACGTTGAAATCATGTCTAATAAAAATAATTGGCTGGTAAAAAACAGATCAGAAATAAAACTTAATCACTTTGGTGTCCCTCAGGGTTCAATACTAGGCCCTGTTTTATTCCTTTGCTACATTGATAAGATTCCAAATGTTCTGTCGTGTGTACCTTGTGGAAATATGTGTTTATATGCTGATGACATTAACTTAAAAATTACAGGAAAAACAGTAGAACATATCGAAATAGATACCTTTATAGAACTTGCAAATATTAAAAATTACTTACTATCCAACAATCTCAAAATAAACAAAAGTAAAACTAATTTTATATCATTTTCAACTAAGCAATGTAAAAACAAAATAGAACCGTTGATTATTTTGGATTCCGATGAAATCAAACAAGTTGAAAAAATAAATTTTTTAGGTTTAAAAGTTGATAAACATCTATCCTGGCAGGACCACGTCAATCATGTTTGCTCAAAGATAAATTCAGGGATATTTGCTTTGAAAAAGATGTCATATCTATGTAATATCAATACTTTAAAAACAATATATCATTCTCTTGTCCATAGCCACATTTCATACGGTATATCTTTATATGGAGCTACAACTAAGAAAAATCTTAATCGAATCTTAAAATTACAGCAAAGGGCATTAAGAACAATGATGGGACTAAAAAATGATGAATGTGTTAAAATTCATTTCAAAAATTTTAAAATATTAACTGTTTTTGCCCAATACATTTTTGAAACTGCTCTCATAGCGAAAGAAAGTATATCAGATAACGCACAATTATGCTACAATACAAGAGGAAAAGCCCTAAGAGAAAATAGTCGCAACCATCTTTTATTTTCAAATAAAAAGCCCACCTGTGCCGGAAGAAGATTTTTACGGTTTCTTCCAAATCATTTAAAACCCATTGGCAACTCAATCAAATTTAAAAACAAATTAAAAAATTATCTCATAGAAATCGCTCCCTACTCCATTAAAGAGGTGTTTCCCCAATTAACCTGATTTTATTTTTAGTTTCTTAGTATTATATAAGTTGTAATTTTAGCTTATAACTTTATTTACTAGGTTAGGAATCTGACACTATTCAATGTACAATGTACAATTGTTGAATAAAGATATTGAAATGAAATGAAATAGTCCTGTGAGTGTTTGGATTTTAAAATTTTGAAAATGTAATTTACAAGGACTTCTGGGGTGGGAATTAGTCGTAATTCGGATGATTCTTTTCTGAAGTCTGAAAATAGTTTTTGCATCAGTTGCCTGTCCCCACAAAATCACACCATACCTCAAGATGGATTCTACATACGCATGATAAACCATTTTAAGTACTTCAATGGTGACACATTTTCCCAATGGTGAGACTTATTATTTTGTCATAGAGGTGGGAACCAGGCAGAATAGAAGTGGATGAAGTTAAGAACGTGACGTTGGTTTCAGATTTGTGCTGTAATTGGAAATAGATGGAAACCTTGATTCACAGACAACCCTTGTGATTAACAAACATGTCTCAGAGTAAAATGAGATTTTTTTGATTGTGGTGTGAGTAGCCTCCAGATTGCGAATAATAACTAGTGATAGTGGTTTAAATACCTTATTCTTGCAATCCTATTGTTGTCTTCTCAACTAGTTTCGACCTGATAGGAGGTCATCATCAGGTGTACAAGGATGATATTACTTCATATGAAGGTCGTCAGTAACAGTTTTTTTACATTTAAACAAACACACGACGAATAAACACATAGTGCGCACACATATACGGCCGATAAAATATAACAAGTTCTAGACGAGTCTATACGCAACTTCCGCATTTTCAACACGGGCCCGCTTGTCAAGTTCGTTGTTATATTTTATCAGCTGTATATGTGTGCGCACTATGTGTTTATTCGTCGTGTGTTTGTTTAAATGTAAAAAACTGTTACTGACGACCTTCATATGAAGTAATATCATCCTTGTACACACCTGATGATGACCTCCTAGCAGGTCGAAACTAGTTGTGAAGACAACAATAGGATTTCAAAAATAAGATATTTAAACCACTATCACTAGATTTTTTTAAATAATTTTTTTGAAGCTTAATCTGCAAAGTTATAACTCAGATGTATACTGTGGTGAGAACAGATTAGCCCAAACTATTTAAAACAAAAATTTTCTCCAAAATGATGTATTAGAATTTTTTTCACTCAAATTAAGTGTATTGTGTAATAAATAATAATCAACTAGGCTAACAGCAGTAGGTATGCATGACAATTTTGAAAAGTCAAATACACCATTTGCTCATTGGTGTGTCCAGGCCCCGGCTAGGACCCATGCTGCACCGCACAGTGGCCACAGGCATCTTGTATTTCCTACTGGCTGCGTCGGAGGCCTACCTGCGCGTGATGCGGCCCAAGAGTGACCCGGCCAATCAGATGTTGATGGCCAGCGTGCCCTTGGCCGTGCTGGACTCTGCCATCTGTTGGTGGATCTTCACCAGTCTGGTGCAGACGACGAGAACATTGAGGCTGCGGAGGTGAGCTGACATTAGAGTTCAAGGCAAAGATAAGTGTTGAATGGAAGAGATTTTAGCGTTGTTACTGAATAATATCAGCTAGTTTCTATTAAGACAGAAATTTACGTATTACACACCCCTATTGGAAAACTTTTTTTACACATTGCTTTAATTGAAATTCAATTAATTTCTAATTTCCCACTTAACCTCAAATACTTGGTTACGAGTACAGATTCACTGCCCCCACCTATTGGTAGGATAAGCTATAGTTGGTAATCTAATTGTTTTTTTCATTTTCAGGAACATGGTGAAACTCAACCTGTACAGGCACTTCACTAACACTCTGATCTTCGCAGTAATTTCATCAGTAGTCTTTATGCTGTACTCTATCAAGGCTCATTACCTCGTAAACTGTTTTACAGTAAGTTCACACATAAGAAATATTTATTGTATTATCGTAAATATTTACTGTATTACTAAACTATTCTATGTGTCTAAAACACATAGAATAGTTTAAGTTCTGACAAACTATTTGTACATATAGTCGAGTCTAGACTATCCAATCTAAACCTGTTGAAAGACCAAATAACACAGAACACAATTAATACAAACAAACCATTATAAACCTTAACATTACATTATACAAATAACTTTTTCAGAAGAGGAAAAAACAAAAAACCACAGTTAAGGATGTGAGGTTAGTTTATAGCTTTACTCACTAGTGTTTTAATTTACTGAACAAAAATAATCACAAAACTCAAAAATCACAAAAACCAACATAACGTACAAAAACTGACAAACGTAACGTCACCTGAATGTCTGATATAAAACAGGCTAATGATGCAGAGTTCCGGCTACTGCAGGACGTAGCGGCAACACGGGATAAGATTGTTAAAATAACGCCCGACGACTGAACCTGACTTTCAATATGTACAATGCAGATAGTTTTCATTTATCTATGACTCTCTCAATACCAGAAACTCATTTGAACACAATTTAATTGTGTAGGAAAACTTTAAATAGTGGCGGCCCTCTTCTGAGAAAGATCCAAATCACTGTCTGTTGAAACAAAAAGGAACTACAGTCAATTGCAGATACCTGAAGACTTTGTATGTTCTGAATGAAAAGGGGTTGTCTCGATGCACTCGGTAGGGTGTACAATTGTCACAAAGAAAAAACATGCAATCTTACAGTACTCAATATTTTACCAGTAGGTAGGGCCTTATAAACCATGGGCTGGATAAATGTGACTCTGCTCCAAAAAGAAACCGTTCCCTTGTTAAACACGTCCTAAAATAACTTAGCTTTGGTTTTGATGAAAGAAAAAAATAAATATTCAAATAACATTAGTAAAATATTAAAAATAATATGTAAAAATTAGATTTGACTCTTTTCTAGGCTTGGAAAGAGCTTTGGATTGATGATGCGTATTGGAAACTTCTGTTCTCTGTGATTCTTCTAGTCATCATGATTCTGTGGAGGCCGACCAACAACAATCAAAGGTAATAGTATACATTTATTGTTAATCTAAAACACATTTATATAAGACTGTTTTGCTAATGAGTTAAAAAAATATTATAGTTTGAGAACTTAACGAAAACATGAAAATTTAATGTCATGATTTTAAACTACAAACTTATGATTTAGAATGCCAATGTGAAGCATTTGTAGCAATTTTGTTCATGGAAAGTAGCCTTTGCGGTAGTCTTCTATGTAAGATTTAAGTCCGGAGCTAAATACAGACTCGTTTTACAAATGTCAGTTATTTATTATTATTATGTAAAGGGACGATGTGTATGGTGTGAATGGCTGCTAATATTTATAAATCACTTTGCTAAACGTATTAGCCTATATAAAATGCTATGTTATCGTAATGAATGGTGCTTAAAAACTCTTAACACAAAACAAGTCATCATGTTTTGGTGATAGGTCAGGTTTTACTGATAGATATTGCCTCAGGGTTTCTGTACTCTGCATCCTTTACAACTTTGTAGAAAAGTAATAGATTTCATATCAATAAGCAATATTTATCTTTACAAATATGTCAATTGAAGTAGTTTGGTAGACACAATATGACATTGTCTGAAAATTACTGAAAGTATGAATTTAGATTGAATTCAAATTCTATTATTTTATACATGTGAGTACCCTTTTCTTCATTCTTGTAAAACAATGGCGACAAAAAAACATCAACCTACTTTTGGTGTATGTCACCAAAATACCAGTTTGACTTTTTTAAGGTGTCAGTTATTTTTTAATGTAAGAATTTTAAGGAAGGTGATAGAAGTTGATTGTGTTTCTTTCCATCACCAGCCCAAAATGTTCTGGTCAGTGCCTTGTCTCCTTTTTGTCCCTGTGGGGGGGGGGGGGGGTCCGTTTACATCTATTTATTTTTGTATTTTTTATTCTTTATGAATTTTGAAATATTTAGCATTAGATCCAGTAATGTAAAATGCAGTATTAGTTACGCAGGTTAGGTTTTGTTTAGTTTTGTTAACATTATATCAACCTGTCAATTTCATCTAGTGTAGTTAGAAGGATATTTTTTATAAATGTAAACTATTGTAGAACCCTTTATCTGACCTCGGCATACCTCGGAATATCGGTTCTTCCGTTCTTAGGTACCAAAAGCTATACATTGTGCGAACGGCTCGATTTCTGAGCCTTGCCTTGCCTCTCTTACAAGCTTGAGAGTTTGAATTCTTAGTCAGAAAATTGAGCTTGAGCTTCTCATTTTACAATCACAATGTAATCACAATTGCAGGACTTATCTTTGAAAATCGCACAATCCAAAATTTCAGCATTCATTACGAATGACGAGCATAAAATTTCAGTGGTCGCAGGAAGTCCCAGCGCATAGTCATAATTACATTTAGGCAGCCGCTGTAATGATGTTTACATTGCCTAGTATACATTAGGATTATGCCGTGATCGCTGAAGACTAGGATGATGACAAACGACTGCGGAATGATTTTTCTGTGACTGCAGGATTTGTTTAAGATTTTCCTGTGATTCTGGGAAACTTGTTATGGTCATAACAGAAGACTCCTGATATCCAAACTTTTGGGCGTTATGACCATGTCTCGGTCCTGTCATGGTCGGTTAGTTTAGACAAACTCTCTTTGGTTAAATGTTATGCTTCCAATTACTTTTATATCACATAAAATATTCCCCAAGATTACTTTTATAAACACTTTTAAATATAAAATAAATACTTTTAGCTGGTTACTAAACATTGGCGAATGTTGTAGATATGCATTTACGCCTCTCCTAGACGCTCCAGAAGACGGGGACGATGAAGAAGAAGAATATTTTGTCAGTGATGCTTATGGTGAGATACTTAAATAAAATACCAGTGAAATGTGACTAATCTACTCACAATTTTAAGTTTTGTGCTTTAAGATTGTTATTTATCAGTGTGGTGACATGCAAGACCTTATTGTTTTCTTTAATCTATTTGTTTATTAGATATCTATTAGACGTAGTGATATGATTTAACTATGACCTAGTCTTATAGTTTTCTACTGATGCAATTTTGTTATAATGTAATCAAGTAGACCTACTTAATATGCTTGTACCACTAAACCATATGTATTACTCTACACCACTAAACTAGATTTTAGACCTTGTAGTTAGCAAGTACGTAAAGCTTTATTGAAAAAAAGTTAAAGCATCTTGCTGATTGCTGCATTAAAATGTTTTCTGCATTCTGAAAAAATAAAGACATTCACGTCTAAGCCAGCAAAGTGGGAACCTTTTTCTTTAAGCAAAGTCATTTAGTTGGTTCAGTTTAATTAAAACATTGCAATAGCGTGTACTAGGGCAGTAGTTTAAAAGGGATGTTTTTGTGCATTCAAACTGGTATTTTGGTTAAGTTGATGTGTAACTTTCTCAGTGCTACTTTTTAATAGTTGATCAATATGTAACAATTATTTAATGATCAAGCATATTTGTATTCAAAGATAATGCCTTTTTCAGGGGTCAAAATGAGAGGGGGCCTCAATTCAGGAACGAGTTCTCCAAAGCAGAAATTGTCGATGAATTCAGCGGTAAGTGAAAACCAATGAACCAAAATGACAAAAATTTTTGTTTCTAGGAATTTTTCTCTTGACAATAAAACTGTGTTCTTTGACAATTAGTTTAAGCAAATTTCAAATTACAGTCAGCTTACATAATTCCCAACCTAATTTTTGTTTATTTATTCTTGCTAATTGCCAAAGGAATTACAAAAATGAACGTATAAAAAATAAATGTCATATTTAACAATCACAAATAAATATTATTATAGCCACACTAATTTAGGATTGAGTTGTTAAAAGGTAAATTTTCACACTTTAATGACTTTAAAGTTGTATTACTGACAGCTTCTTACTTTTTAATTTTTTTTTTTTAATCTGATGATCAAAAAATAGATTTGATTTCCAAGTTTATGTTTGATTTGACACACTTAAACGTTTTTTCTAGTGTATTTCGTAATATTTGTGTATAAAATAATTGCTCAAAACTAAATTTAGAAAAACACTTTCTGTAATGGCTTTTATTCCATAGATATTTGGCTATTTTAAAACTTCAGTGAACCAAGTCATGCGTCATGATAGGTATACTCTAATAGATTGATATATGCTGTGGTTTTTAATTGACAGTACTCAATGTGGTTTTACAGGAGGAGGATTTGAAATGGGTGGAGGAAAACATCCCAACGTCCTTAGCAGACAGGTAAGAAGGACACCAATTACAAATTTACTTTTGAAACTTTTTTGAGGCTGAAAAATCAGTTCTTGTCTTTCTCATACTGTTAATAAAACATACTATACCTGTGCCATACATTATTTTCAAACATCAGTATTATTTTATTTCACAAACAATATGGATTTATTTTAAACAAAAAGTATAAATTTATTTGTATTAATACATTTAATAAATCATATCACAAAAAAATATTTCACATTTAAAATATCCTACTAATCCATTTTAAGGAACGTAGTTAAAACATTTTACATAACTTATCATAAAAGAAACTTAACTTTAACATGATTTTTTGTTTGAAATAATTTAATTACATTCACTATCCAACAAAAAATATTGAAAAAATGGCAAGAATGTTATTTTGGTTCATTGTCTAAGCTAGGCTATAGCAAGTTTTAGGTTTTTAAATTTAAATGGATCCATAAAGTTATATTATTTAGTGTAAACAATTTTAGGCTACATTTAAAAACCAAAGTTCTAATCATTAAATGTTTTTTTCAGTGCTTTACCCATTTTGGATTCCGACGAGGTAAGTTGAACAAGTTTATTTTCAATTTTATTACAATTCTAATTTTAAATTTACTCTACCAAAATGTAACAGTTTTTATCTCAAATCCATGTTTATATGACAGGGATTTCTTATATTTGAGCCTAACTAGGTTAATCTTTGTTACATTATTTCCAAACACTTATTTACACATTTATTGTTTTGGAGTCTTGTATTTTACGTTGATTTTAGGCGGTTGATTTGTTAGAATTTAATCTAGTTTATAAATGTGGTTTTGGGAGTCTGAATGTGGCATACTAGGTTGGAACATTTAAGTTCCGCTCCTAATGTGCTCCCGGTCATTCCTAGACGGAACTGTTCCGTTCCTAGGACATTGCTTCTATAGTTTGAAATCATTCCGAGGGATTGCAGCACTTGTCACGTCAATATTTTTATCTATGTCCATCTGCATAGGTTGTTATTGCTGTATTTTAGTTTCTTTTTTCTTTGGTTGCCTAACCTCTTTAGGGGGGAAAAATAGTAAACAACAAGTGAGTTTTGAGGTAATTTTTCAATTTTTGTGTCAAAATGTAGCGTCTGTCTGATCATTAAAAATTGTCATTCAATTTCAATTATACTTTGAGACATAATATTAATGAATAAGGAAATTATAGTTGTTTTTGTAAGTCACACTAAATGGGAGAAAATATCCATTCCTCTATGTAATCAGCTAGAGCAATAAAAGTATGTCAATGGGTCAAACGCCATAGGTAAGTCAATGGGTCAAAGGCTGTAGGTATGTCAATGGGTCAAACGCCATAGGTATTTCAATGGGTCTAAGTCTGTGGGTATGTCAATGGTTCAAAGGCCATGGGTATGTCAATGGGTCTAAGCCCATAGGTATGTTGATGGGTCAAAGTCCATAGGTATGTCAATGGGTCAAAGGCTATAGGTATGTCAATGGGTCAAAGGCTATAGGTATGTCAATAGTTCAAAGGCCATAGGTATGTAAATGGGTCAAAGACCATAGGTACGTCAATGGGTCAAAGGGTGTAGGTATGTCAATGGGTCAAAGGCTATAGGTACGTCAATGGGTCAAAGGCCATAGGTATGTCAATGGGTCAAAGTCCATAGGTATATAATTGAGCGGAGCGAGCGAAGCGAGCGAAGCTCTTATACGTCGACTTTTATGCATTTCGTAATACGCAAACTCCTCCTAGACGGCTGAATCAATCGTTTTCAAATTTTGCATGGTGATAAAGACCATATCGGTGAGTGCCAACATCTATATGGCGTTAAAAAAGTCTCTCAGGAATCCGTAGAAAAATGAAACTGAAAATCACATTTTCTTAACATTAGTCTTATGGGTTGCTAGGTAACCATGTTGGCTGAATTAAATAACAAGTAAAAAGTAAACAAAAGATTTGAAGTTTTAGCATGTGTTCATAATAAGCCAACTACCCACAGTATACTAGGAAATTACAAATACAGTACAAAAGGAAAAACATCACTTGTTAATATTGAGCAAAGATTATACTTAAGATTACTCGATACATTGTAGTCAAGGGTAGCAGTGTGAAGTCTAGGATCTGTTTATGACGAATACATTAAGGTATCTGCAATCCTAAAATGCTATTGGAAGGGAAGGAAACAGGACCGTGACGTAGGAAGTAGTGAAGGAAGTAGTAAAGGCAATCATAAAATGCTATGGGAATAGAGGGAAACAGGTCCGTGACGTAGGAAGTGATATGAAGGAAGTAGTAAATGCGAGCAGTCCGGAGTGTGGGGACTGTTTATGACGATAAGATTAGGGTATCTGCAATCCTAAAATGCTATGGGAAGGGAGGAAAACAGGTCCGCGACGTAGGAAGTGGTGAAGGAAGTAGTCAAGGCGAGTAGTCCGGAGTGCGGGAACTGTTTATGACGATTAGATTAAGGTATCTGCAATCTTTAAGTGCAATGGGAAGGGAGGGAAATAGGTCCGCGACGTAGGAAGTGGTGAAGGAAGTAGTCAAGGCGAGCTGTCCGGAGTGTTGGAACTATTATGACGATTAGATAAGGGTATGGGCAATCAAAAATGCTATGGGAAAGGGAGGGAAACAGGCCCGTGACGTAGGAAGTGGTGAAGGAAGTAGTCAAAGCGAGCTGTCCGGAGTGTGGGAACTGTTTATGACGATAAGATAAGGGTATGGGCAATCCTAAAATGCTATGGGAAGGGAGGGAAAGAGGTCCGCGACGTAAGAAGTGGCGAAGGAAGTAGTCAAGGCGAGCTGTCAGGAGTGAGGGAACTGTTTATGGCGATTAGATAAGGGTATGGGCAATCCTAAAATGCTATGGGAAGGGAGGGAAACAGGTCCGTGACGTAAGAAGTGGTGAAGGAAGTAGTCAAGGCGAGCTGTCTGGAGCGTGGGAACTGTTTATGATGATTAGATTAAGGTATTTGCAATCCTAAAATGCTATGGAAAGGGAGGAAAAAAGGTCCGCGACGTAGGAAGTGGTGAAGGAAGTAGTCTAGGTGAGTTGTCCGGAGTGTTGGAAATGTTTATGACAATTAGATTAAGGTATCAGCAAACCTAAAATGCTACGGGAAGGGAGGAAAACAGGTCCGCGACGTAGGAAGTGATGAAGGAAGTAGTCGAGGTGAGCTGTCCGGAGTGTGGGAACTGTTTATGACGATTAGATTAAGGTATTTGCAATTCTAAAATGCTATGGAAAGGGAGGAAAATAGGTCCGCGACGTAGGAAGTGGTGAAGGAAGTAGTCTAGGCGAGTTGTCCGGAGTGTTGGAAATGTTTATGACAATTAGATTATGGTATCAGCAAACCTAAAATGCTACGGGAAGGGAGGAAAACAGGTCCGCAACGTAGGAAGTGATGAAGGAAGTAGTCAAGGCGAGCTGTCCGGAGTGTGGGAACTGTTTATGACGATTAGATAAAGGTATTTGCAATCCTAAAATGCTTTGGGAAAGGGAGGGAAACAGGTCCGCGACGTAGGAAGTGGTGAAGGAAGTAGTCAAGGCGAGTAGTCCGGAGTGTGGGAACTGTTTATGACGATTAGATTAAGGTATCTGCAATCTTTAAATGCAATGGAATGGAGGGAAACAGGTCCATGACGTAGGAAATTGTGTAGGATGTAGATGTGTGGATTTATGTATCTCCAATACTACGGTGCTTTCAGAGTGAACTAATGATTTTCCCCGAGCAAAGCTCGGTCCCCAGGTACTATAATCAAATGACGACACTAGCTTGAGGTTCGTGACGTATGAAGAGGTCAAGGAAGTAGTAAAGGTGAACAGTCTGGAGTGTGGAAACTGTTTATGACGATTAGATTAGGGTATCTGCAATCCTAAAATGCTATGGGAAGGGAGGAAAACAGGTCCGCGACGTAGGAAGTGGTGAAGGAAGTAGTCAAGGCGAGTAGTCCGGAGTGCGGGAACTGTTTATGACGATTAGATTAAGGTATCTGCAATCTTTAAGTGCAATGGGAAGGGAGGGAAACAGGTCCGCGACGTAGGAAGTGGTGAAGGAAGTAGTCAAGGCGAGCTGTCCGGAGTGTTGGAACTATTATGACGATTAGATAAGGGTATGGGCAATCAAAAATGCTATGGGAAAGGGAGGGAAACAGGCCCGTGACGTAGGAAGTGGTGAAGGAAGTAGTCAAAGCGAGCTGTCCGGAGTGTGGGAACTGTTTATGACGATAAGATAAGGGTATCTGCAATCCTAAAATGCTATGGGAAGGGAGGAAAACAGGTCCGCGATGTGGGAAGTGGCGAAGGAAGTAGTAAAGGCGAGCTGTTCGGAGTGTGGGATCTGTTTATGACGATTAGATTCAGGTATCTGCAATCTTAAAATGCTATGGGAAGAGAGGGAAACAGATCCGCGACGTAGGAACAGGTGAAAGAAGTAGTAAGGTGAGCAGTGTGGAGTGTGGGAACTGGAAACCGTTTGTAGCAGTTTTAATGTATCTGCAATGCTGAAATGCTATGAGAAGGGATGGAAGCATGCCCAAGACATAGGAAATTGTGAAAGAAGTAGTAAAGTCTAGCAGTACGGACAGTGGGGATGTTTGTTGCAATTAGATTAACGTATCTAAAATACTAAAATGCTATGGAAAGCGATGAATACAGGTCCACGACGTAAGTGGTGAAGGAAGTAGTAAAGGCTGGCAGTGCAGAGTGGGGGAACCGTTTGAGCAGATGGATAAGTGTATTTGTAATACTTAAATGCTATGAGAAAGGAAGGAAACAGGCCAATGACGTAGTAAATGGTGAAGGAAGTAGTAAGGCTAACAGCGCAGAGTGTGGGAACTGTCTTTGGCAATTACATTAATGTATCTGCAATCCTAAAATGCTATGGGAAGAGAGGGAAACAGGTCCACGACGTAGGGTGTGGTGAAGGAAGTAGTAAATGTGAGCAGTGTTGAGTTTGGGAATGGATTAATGTATCTGCAATGCTAAAATGTTACGGGAAGAGACTGTAGACTGTAATATGTTAAAAATGATTACGAAGCACAAATCGATACATATTTTCGATACATGCAATCGTTTACAATCGAAATTTACAACTGAGTTGACAACAGCTGATTTTTACTCCATAGAGGCTAAAAACGATTTTTACTCCCTAAATATCAAAAATGCTACTTTAGACCCGCAGCGCATGCATGAAAAAATACTGTTTTTACTGCAGTAAGACAAAAACAATATAATATGAACCCTTGATGACTCCGCTCAATTTTGTGGATGCCTCTGCGAACGCCACCTAGTATAATAGGTTACGTACCTTATTCCGTCTTCAGTCTTAACTTAGTCAATGCTGGATGACTAGTTTCGGGAACAAAGTCCCATTATCAAATCCTTATTAAAACATCAATTGAATATGGTCAAATATCCGACGTAAGTCTTCATCAATGTATACATGCAGGTTGACGACACATAAAGTTTACACATTTTACATAAATATAGTTACAAAAACAATTACGATAGGCCGGCCACATTGAATACGGGACAAACCGACGCAGGCGGACACGACAGAACTATCCATTGTCCAGTTGGTGACATTGACCTTGGGGGAGGGGGTACGTCAGCTGATAAAGACTTCTAGTATCTCTGATGTCAATGTTTTCAATTCTATCAAATAAAATATTTGAACCATAGTTTAGTTTTTCATTCAAAACGTCTTGAGAGGATTTTTTATTAGCTTTATAAATTTCAAGACTCTCTAAGACGTTCATGAGCGGACCTTTACTGCATTTGTGCAAGATTTGTAAATTATCTTGGCAACTGTTTACATTGTGATTGGAATTTACTAGATGTTCTGCAAATTTGGATCGTTGTAATGACAGTTTAGGTTTAAGTAGGTGTTCTTTAAATCTGGTATTAAAGGAGCGTCCCGATTGGCCTATGTATAATTTGGAGCAATCATTGTGGCCGGCCTATCGTAATTGTTTTTGTAACTATATTTATGTAAAATGTGTAAACTTTATGTGTCGTCAACCTGCATGTATACATTGATGAAGACTTACATCGGATATTTGACCATATTCAATTGATGTTTTAATAAGGATTTGATAATGGGACTTTGTTCCCGAAACTAGTCATCCAGCATTGACTAAGTTAAGACTAAAGACGGAATAAGGTACGTAACCTATTATATTATATTCAATTATCAGTCTTGGTGGCAAAGATGTTTAAAAGTTCCATAGGTATGTCAATGGTTTAAAGGCTATAGGTATGTGAATGGGTCAAAGGCCATAGGTATGTCAATGGGTCAAAGGCTATAGGTATGTTGATGGGTCAAAGTCCATAGGTATGTCAATGGGTCAAAGGCTATAGGTATGTCAATGGGTCAAAGGCTATAGGTATGTCAATAGTTCAAAGGCCATAGGTATGTCAATGGGTCAAAGACTATAGGTACGTCAATGGGTCAAAGGCCATAGGTATGTCAATGGTTTAAAGGCTATAGGTATGTCAATGGATCAAATGCCATAGGTATGTCAATGGGTCAAAGGCCATAGGTATGTGAATGGGTCAAAGGCCATAGGTATGTCAATGGGTCAAAGGCTATAGGTATGTTGATGGGTCAAAGTCCATAGGTATGTCAATGGGTCAAAGGCTATAGGTATGTCAATGGGTCAAAGGCTATAGGTATGTCAATAGTTCAAAGGCCATAGGTATGTCAATGGGTCAAAGGATATAGGTATGCCAATGGGTCAAAGGCTATAGGTACGTCAATGGGTCAAAAGCCCTAGGTATGTCAATGGGTCAAAGTCCATAGGTATGTCAATGGGTCTTTGACCCGTAGGTATGTCAATGGTTTAAAGGCTATAGGTATGTTAATGGATCGAAGGCCATAGGTATGTCAATGGGTCAAAGGCCATAGGTCAATGGGACAAAGGCCAAAATGTACAATAGTTCATATTCTGCCAGTAACGTTTGGCTTTTTGCCTTGTCAAAATGCAACAACGCAATACACAATGCCTTGTCATGTGAAGTGTATCAAAAGCTTTAAATATCCTATACAGCATGAGTGGAAACATTTTCATAATTACTATCAACTAAAAGTTTACTATCAGTATCAATAGATAATGTATAATAATTGGTGAAAATGTAAATATTGCCTGCTTAGCTTTAGTGTCATTTAAATTAACCGTTGGTCATTTTTAAATTCCAGGAAATAATGAACACAAAGTTCGAACTGTCGAAGATGCAGTAACCCTGGTGGAGTTCTGCGATCGTGATGTGTAAAGTAGTATTAGTTAATCCTATTTATTTGTAGAATCCCACTGAATTAAGCCACCTATTTGGCTTACACATGTTTATTTTAGGGAATCGTCAATGTATAAACATTTGTCTACTTGCTTTGTGAAAAAGATTGTGTTGTAAGAACTACAACGCTGTGATCATGGACTTAAACTGAATGACGCAATATGAATTTTTATTTAAAAGTTATTTTTGTGTGTGGGTTGTCTCAAATAACTTGTATACAGGTTTAAATTTAATTTACCTTAGGGGAATATTTAATAGTTTTTTGGAAGAATACTGTACAATGTGGTTACTTTGACTATCCTATAATGTTGACGAACAAGTACTCATTATTAATATTTTAATCGTTCGCAGATTGTTGTAAAAGCTTGATTTAATAATTTAATAACATAAGATTTCTATAAACTGAAGTTAGAAGGACTGTCCAAAAATGCCTAAGCAAACAATTAAAACCTTTTTTATTTTGAGGTAAAATGGTCTTTTACTACACTACACTTCTGGAGGTACACTACAAATCTGTGTACAAACGTACCTTAATATGATACCACCTAACAAATTTCTGGAATTATTTTGATCATAAGTTTGGTTAAATGTACACACTTTCCAAATTTCACTCGACATAAAAATGTATTTTTTTAAATTTGTTTTTTTTTATATTTTGTATTTTCTTGTTTTGTTACCTAAATATGTTTTAAGATATGTTGAAATTTGAAATAGGCTAAATGCATTGTAGACCCATTAAAGTAATACGGGTTAAAATGCAAAGCATCACTATTTCTTTGTTTTATTTGTTGATATAAAATTTACAAGATTTAAAATCCTAGATCTTCCTAAGTATTCTACCTGATAAAAATTTAAAATATGAAACTGTTCCAATAATCTGCTAAAAAGGTTTTTTATTTATTTCTTTGATTTCCTTTCCCGGTATGTTTTGCAATTCGCTTTTCGTTTATTCTCCAAAGCCCACTAGACTAATAATATTTATATAATAATTTTTTTTATGTAATGTACAAAAAAACTTGTATAAAAATATTGTGATAAAATAAAAATTTGCTTGAAATTTAAAGTAACAATTTATTGGATTACAATTCTCAACCATGTGGTTTCAAAATAATATTAAACATAGGATATAAATAATCTTTATAATACGTTTTGACTTGTTAGTCTGTTCTATAAAAACTAAAGTTAAAATAACATAGTGAAAAACATAAAACAAATTGTGCGTTATTGTTTAATGTACTAATTTAATGTAATAATACATTTTCACTTTTTGCTTAGGTAATTGTTTATTTAGTGATTAATTAGTTGGCTATGCAGGTGAAGTGTATGAAGAAATTATGCCAAAATGATGAAAAACAGGGATTTGCTTAAAATACCTCGTTAGCCTAATATCCAAGTATTAAGTGCAATTTATATTCCCGTCTTTTTAAATATAGCAAAAAGTAGATTTTACAATACTGCTATTGCATGAGCTGCTAGTTGAAAAATTTTACTGTAGTTAAACAGTTTAGGCCTTTTTGAATTTCATGTAGAGCTTTATACATGTATATTTAAACCCTACACTAATAAGTTTTCCAATGTTTTTTTTTTTAAATCTTCCATCAGCTTTTATTAGTAACACCTCAAATAAGTAATAAGTACAATGGGGAAATAGTGAAAATACAGGTGTTTGCCATTGATGTTCACATTCTCGACATTTTTTCCTTCTAAACACTTTTCTCTTTGCCACTATTTTCTCTTTTTACATGGTATGTAGGCATATGCCCGATTAGATTGATTTTCATAGTAAGTTTCACTCAAGTTTGATTAATAGTGCAGCTTCTAAGATTGTCAGAAACGCCAATCTTGAGTTATACGATAAACTACAGAATGCCTATAGGCTCTGCCTGAGCCAGGTGCCCCTTCACCATGGTTGCAAGAGTGCTTCATCCAACCTTTAAAGATCTGTCTAGTGAAACAGTAGATGCAGTCTCCTGTGACTGTTTATTCTCTACATGTCTCCATTATGAATTCTTAAGCAGTGCAGGGGTTTCTTCCGATATCCGTAACATGCTGCGACACCTGTAATAATTTTATTTGCCTCATGTCTAGTCGCAGAGAGTTTAAAGCAACTTCCTGAGATAGGAGGAAAAGAATGAACCTTTAAGCTTTAACTTTGGGGCCGAGGCCGCACCCATCGTGTCTTTTTAAAGAGGTTGATAATTTGTTTTAACTTTAAACCTTGCATTTCTCGTTCACAAGGACTCATAGATATGTATAATGAAAGCAAGAGGTTAGCTGGTACAGTAGAACAATCAACCAATAAATTTTAAGTGCTGTTGATTTAGGACATCGCTGCTTTGGTCTTGCTTCTGACCGAGCCCATTACATGACTGAACATGTATATTCATTGATTAGAGATTACACAGAAAGGCTGTGGGACTGTAATGGATGAAACTGAGGCTGCATTTGACATTGTGTCACTTAATTTCCTTCAGTAGGAATCCAGTAGAGTAAATCACTAAAGCCCAGGCTCGCTTTTTTTCAACACACACCTTGATCAGTGATCTCAGCAACACCATTGAATGTGATCAAATGAGGAAATAGAAACTACTCAAAAGTGTGTGTGCACAATGTTCGATAAGCAAATCAGCCCAAATGATGTGTTTCACAACTTACTTTTTCACCTACAGATATCTTCTGTACTTATTCCTTCTTTGTATTTAAACTAAATAATTTATTCTCTTCTAACATTCTCAAAGCTTTTAAATAGGATTTTTGTAAATAAGTAGTCTTCTTGTTAATTTTTTTTCTTGCCTATTCCAAGAGTAGTGTACATGAGGAGTTTCTATTGCAAGTTAGAATGAGTACTTAAGCTTATTTAAAGGTATACTAACATATTTGTAATGTTTAAAGCATTTGTGTAGAAACACTGTTTCATGATTAACTTAGTTTAATTATTCCAAGTGGTAAAATTCAGTTAGTTTAAATCTTCCATTGTAGGTTTTCATGTAATCAACCATATACATACTACATTTTATGGACTAATATGTATGTGGCATGTAGGAGGCATTCATTTATGGACTATACATTGTAAATGTAGTTAATCTAGTCACTTGGAACTGTATGTAGTTATAGTTTCACTGGGTGCCTTTTAAGTATGTTTAGTAATTTTCAATCTAAACAAAAATTTCACTTAATAATTCCCTTATGTCACCAATTATTCAAAAACAACCATAACAGGTTACGTAGGACAGATAGTAATTTGAAGTAACTTTTTAAGGCTTTATACATATAAAACCTTAATTTATTTTGGTTTGTATGAAGCCTTTTTAGATTTTTTAAATACAGTAGTAGGTTTTGATATTGTAAAACTTGTTTTGTCCCTAATGCTTATTTTGTTTTGTTCTCAAGAAATGTTTCTAATGTTGGAAATCAATCCTGTCAGACTACTGAATCAAGTTAGTATTTTATATATATAATCAAAGAACAGATAAGAAATCTTCATGTATTAATTGACATGGGAATCAAGGAGTTTTGCAACAGCGTTGCTTAAATATGAATCATCATTACCATAATCTTGACCATATCATAATAGGTGCTCGTATCTAAATATATGCGTATGGTTTAGATAGTAAAAAATGTATTTACTTTTGTTGTGTTTTTGTTTGTGATTGGACATTAAAAGTATAAATATAAAGTTTAAATCCAAAAAAGCACAAATATGTATTTCATGTTCATGTTTGTGTGCTTTAGAAGTTTAGGTATGTTCATATATTTTTGTACATAGTAAATTAATTTTAATTTCCTTTGTCTTTAATAAAATTAAACAGTATTTACAAGTTTTTATACCCTAAATTTCCTGTTCTTTAAATGTTAGTGTAGCATTAAACTGTCTCTATAACCGCAGAAGCAAGATCCAGAGAATACTAGGTTATGGGACAACCTTGCGCTTTTAGCTATTGAATGGTGTTGCTGAAATCTACTCGTACTGAGCAAGGAATAGCCCAAATGGCGATGGTCACATAGCACTTTTGTACATCAGTTGTAACGCATAGGGACTTCCTGCCGCTTAAGCGTTGTAGTACGTGATGGGAAGAGGGAAAGGGGAGCGGAAGGGACGACGAATAGAATTAGCTCTAGACACCAGCAACTGGTGATAGACACCACTTAGTGTACCATTGAATATATTCTCTGTCTTACTTCTCTGTGCTTGAACTTAAACCCGACAGATATATTTTAAACCTGTATGAAAGTGGTATACTATATTTAAAAATACATACCCCTATAAGACCTTGCTAAAATAGAATCCAAATCGAGATCATGATGCATCGTTGTCATGTGGAAATAGAATAACATGAACCAAGATGTATCGCTTTAGGGAGTTCAAGGTGAAGATCTTGCATCTTTGCAATCAGAGAGTATTTTTAGGTGGCCAATTGTAATCGTCTTTTTACAAAGCAGCTCGGATAAATTTAACATCAGTAGTTTAGTTTCTGTCGTTGGTGTAGTTGTACTAGTCAACACAAAAACACTAAATGCTTGGGAGGCAAGCAGTTTTGGCTGATAACCTGTTTTAACCAAAATGATTATTTTGATCATTTTGATGAATAATAGTGAACAGCTTTGAAGCTAAAATAATTCTGCACACTATCAAGCCATGATGGTTGACGATCTGATATGTAGAGGCTAGGGGAAATCCTCAGACCAAGCGTGCCACTTAATAGTTTAAAATTGAACTATGTATGTAAAAAAAATGATATCAGAAGTAGTTGGAAGCTTTACTCGCCAATTTTACACTTGGGGCTGAAATCTTTTTAGTTGTTCATTGAATGTATTCACATTTTCTGAAAAAAATTATTTAACTTATACAGAACTACATTGAGACTGATGAATAATAAATGTACACTTGTCATTCAGGTGCAATGTTTATTTAATATATACATAGATAATCATAAGGGCATTCAAAATGTAATCTTGGCATCTTACTGATGCAAAAACAATCTGCTAACTCAATATACTTGCCGCTCACAATCATAGTTTTGTTGTGTACAGAGTGGCGTAAAAGAAAGGGCTGGTTTTGAATAGCCCTCTAGTGGATGAGGGTGTGACCACTAAGGTAGAGATACGAATTCAGGTAGCGCTGAATGAGAGAATTGTGAGGCGTTGGTGCCAATTTTACTAGAGGTAAAAAAAGTACATTGCACTTAGTATATTTGAACTAAGGGATTGTGTGATTGTACATAAGCAAAGTCATGAGCTGATTTCCCTAGCTGATACCAACATAAAATATTTTATAGCATATCGATTTTTTAGCAAAGTTATGTGTCAGTGCTACCACGAGTTGTATTTCTAGCTCATTGGGTGTGACACACATGTCCAAAAATAGATTTACAGTACAAACACATAACATAAACCATAAACTAATAGTAAACATAAATAAACAGCTGTTTAAAATACAGTAAGATAGGAAATCCACGCCTCGTGACACTAGTGATGGCATTCCGAAAATCTCAATGTTTGCAGAATTTGTGTGTAGCCACCACTGAGCTAGCAATATTTTATATGGATTTACAAAGTCCGCAAGTGTCTTAAAATAACCTCGAGGTGTTATCTCCACGTGTTCATTTTCTCACAAACTGCTTCTTTGTCAAAGTTAAAACAAAATCAACGGTTACTGTTCTTTTCACTCTCACCCAGCAGTTAAATCCGACCACTTTTACACTTGTTGCAGTCAGAAGTACTTGGCTAGATGGATCTGTCTGTTGAACTCTCTAGCCACGGGGTTTACAGAGCAGTTGAGTCCATTATCCGGGGGTCTGGCTCTGTTGTATATCGTGAAGTCTCCCTTACACAGTATCCAAGGGAGGATATCCACGGAGTGGTGCAGCTGAGGGGAGATATCCGGACTGATCAGGTTGGGAGTCCCTGCTCCGGAACCTCTGGTGATGAGTCTTCGGTGTCTAGGAACAAGATTAGGGGTTAAAGAGATCATTTGGAAGAAGAAGTATAAGCTTTGGCCATAGAAAGAAATAGACATTCCGTCCCAATTTTGAAACCAGTTTTTGAATTAAAATTTATGTAGTTAAATTGAGCCAATGATCAGAGTGTTCTGATGTAAATTACTTCCATCAATTAGCCAATTCTTAACCAAACAAAATTGAAATGACAATTTTGCAAGCTATAGCATCTTTATGTCACACAAACTGTCACAGTACATTACAAAACCTAAGTGGAGAAAATCTCATTCAAACTATGTTTTCTTTTTCAAATAAAATAATTTGCTACAGGTGGTCAATATAGATGGCATGTCAACTTGACTACAAAACATCAATGATAGAAGTT
The DNA here is from genome assembly GCF_028750875.1 of Macrosteles quadrilineatus. Lineage (NCBI taxonomy): Eukaryota > Metazoa > Arthropoda > Insecta > Hemiptera > Cicadellidae > Macrosteles > Macrosteles quadrilineatus. The sequence continues at coordinate 166,463,661 of NW_026542595.1, read as the reverse complement.
TAAAAGTGGACATTTAATAATGTTAATTGTTCAAACAAATGTGTATAGAATATTAGTGAAACACTACAGTAACAGTTTAGACATTTCCTTTAATAACAATGTAAAACAATACCAATGACGTAGATAATGGGTGGATGAAATTAATTAGCCAAACCTCACCTATCATAGCAGCATTGTTGCACTGCCAGGCTTGAAGAACCCTGGTTAATCAAACTTCTTATGCAGTAATCCGCCCCAGGTTTGTAAACGTCCAATCTCTCCCCACTGGCGTCCTTCCAGCGGAAATACCTTCCTAACCTTTTGTCCCACACTTTGTCTTCATAGAAGATGCTGCTCGGGTATTCACAAGGACAAGATGGCAACTGACCCATAAGCACTTGTTTTAACTGCTTCTTGCAACCCATCCACTGAAATGTTGAATTTACACATTTTAAAAACACAATTTCAGAAACCTCTTCAAGTTGAATTAAATCAATGGATTCAATATTGTTAACTATGCTTAAATTAAATAGACTCCCATGAAATGAGAGTGAATGAGTCAACTGTACTTGATTTATAAATGTATTGTGTTTATTTGTCTGTATGTGGTACTTTGACCAAGTTCTGACTATGCAGTGTTCCTGTGTAGTTTTGTGTCTCTTTTCAATCTGGTTATGAAATTTGTCCCACATGATGACCGAATCAGATTCCAAACCCAAAAATGTTTTTACAACATAATACACAGAAACAGGTACCTTTCCATCCGTATTGATAAGCTGGAAAGTTGCCCTTTGCCGTGCCTACACACGGAAAAGTAACATATTGTAATTTTACCGTGCACTGCACGGCAATTCATTTTCTGAAATATTAAAATTACATAATTCATGTTTCATGTTATGTCCTAAATAAATTGTGTTATGAGTATAAAATCTAGTAATTTTTCTGTGCAGTATGATGTAAAGTATCAAACATTACTCGCATGATAAGCTTTACCGTACTCGCATGAAAATCACATACTCGGTTACGCCTCGCGTGGGAACTGTCGTGCTCACGAGGTAAAACACCACTTAGCGGGCTAGTAACGCAAAATACAATTATGTGACTGAAAATAAGTTTAATAGGTCATTCACTTAGTAACCACATATTGAGACAGCAATACATTTTATGTACACAATAAGGTGAATATAATTGCAAGGATGAGTGTAGGATTCAATTCAATCATTTAAAGACATCAATGTCCTCTTGCATATTTTGAACTGACTATTATTGAGGGTGTGTGTGGAATGGGTGGGATGATCCGGGTTGTACTGACTAAGAACAGCCCTTTCCTTAGTCAGGACCATCCAGTTAACAATCATTAACTCCTTGGTCCAGTTTTGATCAATAAAAAATCTTAATGGAGACTGATTTGATGATGAAGTAGAAATATTTGTTGGTACAAGTGATACAGAATCGATCATGTATAAATTACCTTTTTGCATGGGTTGGTTTCAGTTTTGTTGTTTGATGAGATGGAGAATATTCTCAGTAACGTTTTTAAAGCTCTCCCCAGGTTCAGTTGTAGAACCTCAGTGTCCTCAACTTTCGCTGACTCATATCTGTAATCATATCCTATCATTTGATCATCCCTGACATCAGAGAAACTTTGATCTTCTTCTAAATCAAGAAGTTGGTTTCGTTTGAGAATATCATCTGCTAAATTTGGATTTGTGTTGTTTACTTCTAGTTCAGTATTTTTCTTTCCATGATTGTGCCATTTTTGAAACGGAGATTCCCCTGGAAGTTCTTGTGGGTTTATGTCCAATAGATCCACAGCGTTTGGGAGAAATTTTTCCATTCCGGTTCCTGAAAAAAAAACATGAAATCCAAACAGTTTGTTTCTATTTACAGTAGACTCTCTCTTATCCGGTCACCTTTTAACCGGACGTAGGTTTAACCGGACTAGACTCGGCGGAAATGACATCTCTTTAACCGAACAATTTTTATTAGCACATCGGTTTAACCGGACTAGATCGGCAGGATGTGGGCGGTCCTGTAATCACTGTTCTCTTGAGAAATATTTGAGACCAGTGATCACGTGTCTAAATACAATGCTCTCTTAAATTTAAGTCAACTACTGTATACAGTATGCATTTAAACGGTTCTTTTTAACGAGTTTTTGGAGACGGCGGCTTAACCGGAAAAACCGTTATCCGGACTGGCCTCGGTCTCGAGAAGTCCGGATAAGAGGGAGTCTACTGTACACTCCTTGTCTTAACTGTTTTTCTGAAATGTAAAAAAATCCTATTGTTGAAAATCTGTCTGATAAACAAATTCCCTGTTGCTTTGCTAAACTGTTATTCAAATAAGTTCATAGGTTAACTAATTTTACATTGATCAACATAATGTTAGCTTAATGGTTTGGGTAGAAATAATGTTTAGAAGTGTTCTGAAATAATGACCACTAAAATACCCAAAAATACGGTGACACTAACACAGGTGTTCACCAAGGTTAAAAGTATCGTGGTTTCCCAATCTTGCTTCTCTGTCTATGAAATAACCAAAGAACTGGGAAGTAAGGAACAGAGGATACCCTCCATGGTACACTTAAGTGGTGACTAGCTCTAGTGGTATAGAGCAAAGTATAAAACTTGTCCTCTCTCGCCCTCATACTACAACGCTCAGGGTGGAGGAAGACCCATGTGCCCTGTGCGATAGGAATTTCCGTGCACAGTGCTTGCTGTCCAGGCTCTTCCTAAAGGTGGGTTTTCCTATAGCTCTGCATTTTGTGCGGAGCACACTGTGTGCTGCGGATCTCTCACCGCGCAACGCAATGCGATGTGTTTTCCTAGCTTTCAGCAATGGGCTCATAGGTGTCAGTAGTTGTTTGCTAACAAGTGAGAGAACATGAGTTCTCGTCCTCTGAGTAAGAAAATAATTTTATCAAATAATAATTTTATTAGCGTTGTTGATGTTATTAGAAGAGGAAGAAGAGATTGAAGATGAAATTGACTTTATTGTTGGTCATCTTTTTAAAGTGTGAAAATATTTGTCAGTTCCATGTACACATCTAAAGAGATAGTGGGAGTGTTTAAAATTTTGATCCACACCGAGTCCTCTTGACAGTATTTTTAAACTGCTTATCGGCCATATTCCACAAAATTCTATGAGCACCGAATATCTCGATAAGTTGTTCGTCATCACTGGCCGTAAATCTATCCATTGCATCACTGTCAACTAATACACAGAAAAACCGCCAAAACGTGTGTCCAAACGTGGTCCGCACTAACTGCTCTCAGAGGAGTTGGCCAGTTGCGCAGAGCGTACTCCTCACCGTGGAGGTGTGTAGGAAAATGGCCCTGTCTGATTCAGTGTTGTTGAGTAGGCTCCGCAGTGAGGACTGCGCATCACGCAGTGCGCTATGCATAAAATGCGGAGCTAGAAAAACCCACCTTTACTCTCCACAAGTATAGTTCCGGCACAACATCCCAGAACTGAAAGCGCACGGTCCTTAAGTGGGGTATAAGCGTGTTTCCTCTGTCCCTTACTTCTCTGTAAAATAACTTACCAAGTAAAGCCAGTGTTCTATTCTTAACCAACAGCTGTTTCTCAAAATATCTCTTTGCTGAAGAGTGTCTGTTGTGTCTTCCTCTTTTGTGTTCTTTGTGATGCATACTTTTCCTTTTTTTCCATTGATTTGCATTTAGGGAATCTCTAATCCCACTCTTAGTTGTAATCTAAAAAAAAAAACATGACTATTAAATATGAAATAAACTTTAGAAAAGTATGTTGAATAGCATCATAGATAAAAGGAGTATAGACATTTATGTCTAATGTCTATACTCCTTTTATCTACGATAGCATGTTTAAGGTTAATTACCCAAAATTATAGTTAATTTCTAGTTACTGCTAGCGTGAAACTAGCAGCATACTTTGGCTTGTTCTTAATACAACTTTTTGAATATATTTAGTAAATTAATTAGCTAAAGTAAACACAGATAAAACGGTTATTTGCAATTGTTCACGTTCACGTATAATCTTGAATACTGTACTTTTGAATAACCTTAAATAATAAGGATTACAAAAGCTAAGGGGGTAAAGCCCTGAGTAAGGATTATGTTGTAACTTAAAAAATAAATCTATATAGTAAGACCACTACTTTTAAGCATCACAATGCTGGGTTTACATCAGAGTTCAGTACACCACAAATCTTCTATATATATAATACGCTAAGCCGATTTTTGTGAACAGAACTCCTCCCTCATTTTTGGACCGATTTTGATGATTAAAATGTCAAAAGAATTGCCCTGATCTGTAGTTTTGCAAAGTGTTTTTCGTTTTTTGATATCTTTATTAGTTTGGGCAGGATCTTCCATCAAAGTTGGATTTTCTCCCATAAGATTAACATTAGGAAATCTAAAAATTTAATTGGAAACTTTGTATTCACTAATTTGAGAGAACGGCTGGGCGTAGAAACTTGGTAGGGGTGTCAAAAGAAAGGTCTTGGTCTGTAGATGGGTTATCAAAAGAAAAACAAAGTAAATTCCCTTAGGGCTCTGTCCCAGAAGCCTTTAAAGATCCCTCTACAGATTTGTTTACATTTTGGCCATGTGGATAATACTTTTTAATGAAACAGCTGTTAATTTGTAAATTGTATTTTAAACAAGACACATTAATTGGGAGTTACTGAATTGTCCAAAAGAAGCATTTGCAATGTTATTTTCTGATTTTAAAATTATCTTTTTTTCTGTATCATGTTATGTTTTGCAATATATACCATCACGAAATCAGTGGAAAATCCTTTTATCACAGTAACTCTTAAAATTATTTCTTATTGACCTTATATCTATTTTACGGGTTTAGTGACTGCCCTTTTCACAATTTTTGTCTTTATTTTTATCATATTGTTTTAGACAGATCATCATAGGTTCATGAGATTATTGTCATACATGTTTTCAATCATTGGAAAAATATTAAATTGTGTAATACAATACAAAATAATAGCCTACAAGTGCAGAAGGGCACGGTGCCTATATGAGCCGTGTCCATATTTTGTTAAATTATTAGTAGTTTACAGCAACTGGATAAAACATTTTACAATATTTATGTAGAAATATTTGCATGATAAATAAAGTCATTAAGCTGGAAAACTGCAATATACTGCAGACTTTTCAGAGAGGTTACTTCGATGTATTCATTCAGCTTAGTGAAAACATAATATAGATATGTACCTATACAAATAAGAACTTGAATTCTTAGAGAGCCTTTGAATGTTATTAGACTAACAAAAAGGGTTGTGCATGTTTACTAGCGCTACTCTGCAACAAAAACCATTTAATTTATCTCCAAAATATATATTCTTAAAGTGCACTGATCAGCAGCAAAAAAATCTATGTAACTTACCCACATGTTATTGAAAATAACACAACATTTTGGCTGTAAATATGGCCCAATGAGTAAATAATATTTAAGCAGCTACTGTCATGACAGAAAGGTTAAATTCCTTTTAAACTAGATCTTATCATCCTTTATAAGATACTTTGATTAAAAATGCATGTAAACGTCAATATTTACCACATAACAGCAAATTTACAGTATTTTTGCTTTTTGGAAATGTCCCATTGCTATGTCATTTGCATTATTTGTTGTCAATGAAGCCCCATATAAATGAGGAGGCCCCTAACAGTTAAAGAATAAAAGCCAACTTCACTTCAAGTATATTCCACTACACCTCACATTCTGTAGAGAGATTATATTGACAACTTTATGTAATTGATATGGCTGAGACAACTAACTGACATCCCCCATGTCAAGGAATTCCAGCTTTAACAGTAACTCCACAACAAATTTCTCAAAACTGTGATAGAGGGTTATTCATTAGCACAGAAGTACGATATGAACTGACGCGACATGACGAAGGAAAAATCATACTTACACTGTAATGGATATCTCCCTTTGAAGCACAGAAAACGTACTACTATAACCCAGAATGCCAACCGCAAGGTAAAAAGCATTAAGCGTTTTGAGAGAGCTTTGCCTGTCAATCCGTAGGCAGCGCCACCAGCGTTGCTATGCTATTGCTGGTGGCGCTGCCTACGGATTGGCAGGCAAAGCTCTCTCAAAACGCTTAATGCTTTTTACCATGCGGTTGGCATTCTGGGTTATAGTAGTACGTTTTCTGTGCTTTGAAGTTAGAACGTGTCTTCCCAACAAACAGATATTTTTTTCAAATTAAATCATAGATTAATCTGCATTACACTGATGAAATCACGGAAGTGTTTAACTACAAAAGATTCACCAATACGATTTTAATACTATTTAAAGTTTAATCCAAACGATGAGATACCAGATAATATACTAATAACTCCGATGACGTACAGTATGGGAGATATTTTATTCATTGAATGATCAACCATATTTGGTAACTATCATTATTGTTTTACACTTATTAATCTTTAAACAATGCTAAATGCTCAAAATATTTACAATTTCACTCAATTTATCGCAGTTAGATGAATTAGCGTAATCCTTGAAAATAACCGTCGATTTCGACGGGTTTCACCTAGTTGTTAATATTTTGTTAACAAAACTTTTGTCAACAATGCTGCAGTAAAATGTTTCAAACAGTTCAGATTCAATCGCTAAAGATTGGAAAAAAACATTACAGTATTTTCAACAAAAACCATAAAATGTTCTTTTGACTGCTGTAAACTTCTATTTAAAACAAAGCTGTATAAACTCTGGTGTACATATCACTAATTGAAAAGATAATTAGGATTGTTCTAGGAATTAAAAACGTTATTAAGGTAATCAACACAAACCTCTATATTTGTAACTTCTTTTGATGATTCAACAAAGAATGATGTTTTTGCTAAGATGAAGATCAGGCACAGGTACACATAGGACAGTGACTTCATTCCTTTAGCTGATGTTAGTTGATCAAATATCCATGTTGTGTACTGCAACAGACTATTTCATTATGACAAATTATTTAGTCATTTGCATAAATATAACATAAACCAGCTATCAAAATTACAATCCCTATCAGTATAAATTAAGAGTTTATTTATAATAATGAAAAGTCAGCAAAGTTCCTCTCTAAAACCTGGCAAAGGAATGGGAAAATCTCTGTTTATAGGAAAAATGTTTTTTTTTGCTCTGTTTCCATCTTCCACTTTTTTTTTTAGGTTGTTATGATTTCTTTTTTGTTTTCTTGCTATGTACTTGTTGCCTGGTGTTCCATAGGTTTCTTGCATCGAAACTAGGTTAGATTCCAGATCCCGAAACATTGTTATACTTGTGCAACCAAGTTACACTTGCTTTTTAATTGAGAATGGCTTGAAAAGATGAAAACAGCAACTGCCAAAAAATCATGGTTTTAACATACAGTAGTTTTTAGGGGATTGATTTGAATTTCAGCACACATCTCTAATAAGTAAAATACTGCACATCGAACTAACGTAATATTTATCTTTTGTAATTTATAGCTGATGTGTGTTTAACTGATGTACTGACTTTAGACCATATGTGTATGTGAATTAATGATCACCTGTTATTTTGCATTTGTTTTGTTTGTATCAGTTTTTCTGTTTATATAAAAGTATGAGCTTGATTCAACTGAACTAATTTACTTATTATTTGAAAATGTAACATTGGCGACGAGAAAAACAAAGAATGGATGGACAAGAGTTAAATAATCTAAAGAAAGCACGAGCAGTAGCAAAAGGACAGTTGAAGAAGGCAGAAAGATTCCAGTCTCAAGGTAGTCTTACAGTGACTGAGGTGAGTGTTAACCTCAAAGCAATTGCTGACCAGTGGGAACGTTACAAAAGTATTCAGGACCAAATTGATACATTAACCGATGAAGAAAACTTGCACCATGAAATAGAATGTAGATGTAATGTCGAGGATAAGTATTTAAATCTTACAACAAAACTTCAAGAGTTGATTAAGAATGAATGTTCCAACACTAGGTCTACACCACTTCACCCAATCAGCAATCCATCTGAGGCGACACATAGTTCAATTCCCGGGTCCTCATTGTCGGGTAGTATAAATTTTACACCTTTTCACCCAGAGGAAACGGTTACAAATTTCATAAAGAGACTTGAAATATTCCTACGCCTTAAAAATCTAAGTACAGATGATAATGCTAAAGTTTACATGCTACTACACGCTCTTACACCCCAGTTACACCAACAACTTTATGATTTATGTGCACCTGAAAACCCACTTACAAAAGACTACAGTGAGTTGGTTCAGATACTAAAGGATTTTGTAGAACCACAGCCAAGTCAATGGGCTTTACAACACAAGTTTATTTCGCGTACTCAACAAGAACATGAATCCATAAATGAATTCTCAATAGCACTTAAGAAATTAACTAGCAACTGTGACTTTAATTGTGATTGTGGAAAGTCGGTTGCAGAGATGTTTCTTAAACTTCAGTTTATTCGTGGTTTGAATGACATAGATATTCGAGCCAAACTTCTTCAAGGACGAGAGAAACGCACGTACAAAGACATTGTTAACGAAGCATCGGCAATGGAACTAGCTAAATCTGAGAGCAAAACTGTATGTCGCAAAACAATGGAACACCTTGATTTGAACAGGGTGGATTCCAATAGTAGTGAACAAGCCAAAGAAAATGTTGTATCGACAAACATTTCAAGAAACCGGCACGAGACCCAACACAAAATTTGACACCAACACAAAATTTGACAATCTAAAAGGGAAATGTTACAGATGCGGTTCACCTTCTCATCGAGCTAACAAATGTAAATTTATAGATGCTGAGTGCAGAAAATGTACTAAAATTGGACACATAGCAAGTGTATGCTTACAGGAAAAGAACCAGACTAACAGAAATTTGAAGCAATACCAGGACTCAAGATGGCTCGGAGAAAGGCAGTGAGTATGAACATGAAATTAATGTACTAAGTGACAGACAAAAAGGTAAATTCATTCTTGACATATTTATTGAAGGAAAAACTGTACCAATGGAATTGGATACAGGTGCAGCCCTTAGTACAATGTCCTATGATGATTTTAAAAAACTGAATGTACGTACAAAAGTATTTAAAACCAACATCGAACTTAGAACGTACACAGGTGAACCTATCAAACCCAAGGGTATGGCATTTGTACATTGCTCATACAAGATGCAACAATTTGTTGGAAAACTCTACCTTATTGACCAAAATGTAGATGCTATATTTGGTAGAGAATGGCTCAGAGAAGTGACAATTGATTGGGCTGAAATAAAAAATGTGAACACAATACAACCTGAAAGTCTTGATACCATCCTCAGCGAGTTTGAGGAAGTTTTTGATGGTAAAATTGGAGAGATACCTGAGTATCTGGGACACTATAGACTTATTGACGATGCAACACCTATATTTGTAAAACCAAGACAAATACCCTTTTCCCTTAAAAGTAAAGTTGAAAATGAATTAAAAAGACTTGAAGACGGTAACATTATAACAAAGGTTGACCATTCTGACTGGGGAACTCCCATTGTACCAGTGGTGAAGCCAAACGGACAAGTACGAATTTGTGCCGATTATAAAGTAACGCTGAACAGAGTAATAAAAGATGAGAACCACCCTATTCCAAGAATTGAAGAAATCCACTCTCAAATGAACGGAGGAAAAGTATTTTGCACGCTAGATATTTCTAACGCATATCTTCACATGAAAATGGATGAGGACAGCGCAAACATGCAGACATTGAGTACACATAAAAAGGTATGTACAAAGTTAACCGTTTAATGTTTGGTGTCAAAGTTGCTCCTTCACTTTGGCAACAGTTCATGGACAAAACTTTACAAGGTATTTGCGGAGTGCAATGCTTTTTTGATGACATTATTATACAAGGTAAGACATCTGAAGAACTCTTGAAAAGATTAAAGGTTGTTCTAGAAAGATTAAAAAGTAAAAACTTAAAATTGAACAGAGAAAAGTGTAAGTTTTTTCAAACTAGTCTGCAATATCTGGGACATATAATTGATGCTCAAGGTATTCATAAAACAAAGGAAAAGGTCTCTTCCATCTTAAACAGCAAAAGACCAGAAAACGTAACAGAACTTCGCAAATTTCTTGGATTAACAAACTACTACAACAAATTCATAAAAGATTTAGCAACAATCCTACACCCACTCAACCAACTACTTAAGAAAGACGCACGCTACAATTGGACCTCAAAATGCGAGAACAGCTTTCAAAGGGTCAAATCAGAACTAGCAAGTGATCGCGTCCTTGTACATTATAATCCTGATTTGCCTCTGGTACTAGCAACGGATGCCTCTCCGGTTGGTCTTGGTGCTATTCTTTCACAACGTTACAGTGGTGGAAGTGAGAGACCGATAAGTTTTGCCTCACGCAGTTTGACAAAATGTGAACAGCACTACAGCCAAATTGACAAGGAAGCCACTGGCATCTACTGGGGGCTTAAAAAGTTTTTCCCGTACTGTTATGGACGAAAATTTACTCTGATTACTGACCACAAGCCACTCGTATCCATATTCAGCCCCACAAAAACACTACCATCAATATCTGCTACTAGATTATTTAACTATGCACACTTTTTATCTGGATTCGACTACAAAATTGAATACAGAAGAACATCGGATCATGCTAACGTAGATTTTTTATCTCGGTTCCCAACTGAGCATGCTTCAACTAAAGGCAGGGACAACTGTGACCTTTTTCAACTTAGTCAGCTCGATTCTTTTCAAATTAGTAGTTCCACAATTTCTAAGTCAACAGCCCACGACAAAGACCTTCAACCAATACTACATGCACTTGAACAAGGTGAATCAGTGGAAGCTTTTGGGTACCATGACAATGAATTAACACTTCAAGACGGATGTATATTCAAAGGATGTCGAGTTCTAATACCACAATCCCTTCGTCGGAAGGTTCTTGATGAACTTCATATTGGACATTTAGGCATGGAGAAAATGAAATCCCTAGCCAGAAGCTATTGTGCATGGAAGAATATTGATCGAGATATAGAACAATTGGCAAAATCGTGCAAACAATGTCGTTTGAAACAAAATGAACCAAGAAAGGAACAAAATCATCCATGGTTAGCTCCCCAGGGACCATGGGAAAGGTTACATATAGACTTTGCTGGCCCAATGCAAGGACAGTGGTATTTTATTATTGTGGACGCCTTTACTAAGTGGATTGAAGTTATACCTACTAAGAATACTTCTACAGAATTTTGCACAAGAGAACTTTGAAATTATTTGCTACCTTTGGTCTTCCCATGATTTTGGTTTCTGACAATGGAAGTCAATTTACGTCTAGCCTCTTTGAACAGTTCCTATTAGAAAACGGAGTGGTACACAAAACAACTGCTCCTTACCACCCTTCGTCAAACGGGCAGGCTGAGCGTTATGTTCAGACTGTGAAGAAGTCCCTAAGAGCAATGGAAGACGAGGGAGGGAGACTAGATGTCAAACTCTTCAGAATGCTTATGCAGTTACGTCAAACCTCAAATTCATCTGGCTGTGATGCATACTCCTTGATGTTTGGCAGGAAGATTCGAACACACATAGCTCTTTTACATCCTACACGTAAACAAGAAAATGAACATGTGAAGCAAGCAACACGATATTTTAAGGAGGGAGACAGAGTACAAGCGAGAAATTATTCAAACTCAAAAGACAAGTGGAGTTTTGGAAGAATATTGCAAAGGGAAAGCAACCTTCTGTATAAAGTACAAATGGACGATGGAACTGTCTGGCGGCGTCATGTTGACCAACTACTCAAATGCGAAATAACGTTACCAAAACATTTCAGAGGGGAGAATTGATGTGTGTTTAACTGATGTACTGACTTTAGACCATATGTGTATGTGAATTAATGATCACCTGTTATTTTGCATTTGTTTTGTTTGTATCAGTTTTTCTGTTTATATAAAAGTATGAGCTTGATTCAACTGAACTAATTTACTTATTATTTGAAAATGTAACAATAGCATAGACAAACCAAACACTATATCTAATCTAAGTTAATAGTTTATTATAAATTACAAAACCACTATATTCTATTAATGTATTTGTTTAATCAAACTTATTTACTTAATTCTGTATCATGTTTTGTTATCTATTGAGTACTCTAATTGTGTTTTATTATTATTTTATTTATTGTATAAAAAATGTTAATTTATTTTTGTGCTAAATGTTTAGACTCATATTCATTTTAGAAGGCAAAGATTGTGTCAACCAAACAGACGGTTGTTGTCAACCATTGTTTGAAAGTGTTATATTTTTTGGATGTACATATTACCTTATCGTTTAATAAAGCACTTATTAATTTGATTAATTAAACTTACTATGTTTGCTATAGAAAAATGTCATACAATATTTTTTACTTGTAACATTTGTTATAGATGAATGTAAATTTTCTATTCAGATTGTAATGTTAATGTTGATTTGTTGTAAATAACTTCAAGATTAAGTAATCTTTATTGGATCTTTACGTGTAATGTAACCCTTACTGGTTAGAAGCTATAAACAGTTTCAGTAAACAGAAATTTTCAGGACTTTTAAATGATTTTCCAATTATTTATTTTGGCGTAGTAGGACATTAGTTTATTTCTTACTACTGTACGATCAATTTAATTACAAACATGTTAAAATAGGTATAATGACAAATTTATTTTACCTTGTGATAAACTTCTTCCAACAAATCAATTTAAGACCCGCAATCAGTAAAATATGTACAACATTGTTACAAATCTTATTGTTTCAGTTTGGACTCAAAATGTAACAATGACACTCAAGTAGGGCATACTACTTACAAGATTCAAGATAAATATCAATCAATGATTTATCTCATCATTTGAAACACCTTACAGTACCTTACAGAAAAAAGTATTAACTTAATCCAGTGACGTTACAATAAACAATTATAAATATTTTTATCATATAAGTTACACAATGTTAATTTCTAATTTAATTTATGCACACACTATCAAACCACTGTAAAATTAAATTAACTTAACTTATAATAAATTAAACCAATTGAATAGTTTTTAAACCTGAGTGACAGAACTTCAGTCAAAGGGCCCTGCTATACTAAAGAATTGATCGAGGAACACATTCCGCAAAACACAAATAGAAAATATAAACAGACATAGAAAACTGAGGATTGGATCTTGGATCGAAAAATATCGTGGTGAAGACACCGGAACACAACAAACACCGGTAAACAAGGACAACGCGTTCGTGGTAACAGCAGCACAACTACTAACTGCTCCTAGTGGGACTGGAACGGGACTGGGCACAAAAAACCGGAGAAAAATCACTAGGGTTTGTCGGTCCAGCCTACCTTTGATCTAGCCGCTAGACCGCGACCGCACACGATACAGCGGTCATTCGATAAATACACTCGCATCCTGTCTACTGTGGAATTCTTTTATTTTGTGTCTTGTTCTAACCTTCGGTTTTGTGTCTCCCTCGTTCTGGTGCTGTACAGTTTTATTTAGATTTGATCATAGAAGATTGTTATTCCATCAAAAAGGAACCTGTCTCCTGGCCTCGGCTTTAAACCATTGGCCAGAACCCAAGTGGACAAGGGGTAAGGATACAGGTTCAACCATACAGAGTATATATGTAAACTGCTACGACACAAGCATGGCTATTTTGGTTCCAATATTACAAAATTTAGGTGGTTTTAGGGGAAGAAATCTATTCCCTCCACGTCTTTATCCTACCAATCATAGCTCAACAGCTGAGATTTGCCTAAACGTTGATCACATGCAACATCCACTAAGCAGAAAAAGTGGTGGGGGAATTTCCCCACCGCATAAATGTTGTGAACGGAATATGGATGGACTTTTGTTATAAGCCCCCAATTTTTTTACTATTGATATTTTTAGTTGTCACAAATACTAATCATAAAACTACAACCTTTGTAAAAGAGAGCAAAACAACAAACTGTAATATTTTTCCAAGTGCAATTATTCAGGAAACCCCAAGCTAACATGTTTCAATTGGTCTTTACTTCAAAATTGAATATTGTGATGTACGGGAGGGGACGATGAAGTTAACTCTGAATTTGGTTGGATGGAATCCAGTTATTTTATAGGATATTGGAAATATGACGTTATTGAGTTATGGATATTCTGGTGGTAGCGCTCTTTCGACCAACTGACGGTACCTCTTTTATTGTTTTTGACAGCTATTTGTTTGAAATCTATCCTGTAGTTTCTTGTTGGTATTTGGTTATTTTAAAAACATCAGTAATTTTATTAAAATAATTGTATTGTTGTTGTTGGATTAAATTCCACATTAAACTTTTGATTTACTGTTGTAAACTGTCTTAAGACAGTTAAACTCGTAAAATATTTACAGGAATAAATTAAAGAGTATACTATTGAGAACGTCTTTGGTAATTATGTTATTATTTGGAACTTATGTGGAGTTCTGAGCCATTTGAAAGCGCTACCACGAAAACTTTTATTTTGCTACAAGCAAAATCATTTGAAAAAAAAATTGACAGTTTATTGATATAAGCCAGACACAAATAACATTAAAACAATTTTCAGCAGACCCAGGACGATTTGAAATCCATGAGGGGATACTTTAAGTTACCTATATGATTTTACATATGACAAGAAATAGATACATTTCAGCATTTTCGTCACTATATCACAGTTTAAAAAGCGTCCTCCATAGTAATGGCCTAACTTAATCCAAGTGTTGTTAGCGCAGACAGAGCTTTGACAAGCTTGTTTACTGATTGTCTGTAATGCTACAAAGGACTCAACGACAGTGACTGATCGGTCGGATAGTACTTCAGCAGTCGTGCTTTGTTAGACTAAGTACTATTGTACAAATTGTTCAACATACTGCACATAATCTGTCTAGCCACAGAGCACGGCTTGTGTGACAGCAAACAAAACGTTAGACAACTCAACAAAGAAAACGGCCAATATGAACCAGCATGAGTAATTTTGTGAACAGCTCATGAAAACAATAAACAATACCGGCTAATCGTACTAAGTTGAAAGTTCATTGTTTCTAATATATGTTTAAATAAGGGAGCTTGGTTTCAGACCAGTGGTCAGACAGTGCAAGTTAAGAAGTGTGCTCGAGGTGATAAACACCGAGGGTTTGCAGTCTAAAGCATTTTCACTTCATAAAAGGCCACTTTGGTTTGAAGAAAGGTGTCAGCTGACCAGAGCAGGGTGTCCAAAAGTCCAGAGAGGTTGGTGACTCGGTCTTTGTCTTAATCCCTTTGCAGCCTTTTGAGAGAGTTTTAGGCCAAAAGGGAGACTCAGGAGTTTTGTGTTTAGCCTTCGTGTCAGATAAATAAGATTTTGTTTGTTTTTGGATTAAAGGAAAATATAAGTAAATAAAATAAAATGTACAGGAGCGGAAAAATATTTTGGGGCATTTTATTTATAAATTGAGCTTCATAAAGAATGTTTCTGTTAGAGTCTATTCAAACCGTATTGTAATGCTCATTCAACTCGGGTCAATGAATAGTAGCATTAATTAAGAACTAATTTTGGAAAATATTTTTTACATTTATAACTATTCAACTCCTGATTATTATACATTGGTTTAGGTAACTTTGAACGGATGTTCAATCTAAGGGTGAGGCTTCTTTCAGTGATACACTTCCAAAAGTTCCTACAAGCTATTCAAGTAAAGATTATGTAAGAGTCATTGATTAGTACACAATTTTCATAAGTAATTATAAACATCACAAAGATTGTGACTTGAATTGTAAATTCTTGGTTGAATATTATCGAATATTTAAATTAGCTTGTAATACACATTGATTTTACTCAAACCCCACCACAAATTAAGGTTTCAAAACACAAGCGTACGATTTATCAGCTGAAAGATTCATTGCAAGTATCCAACAATCAAGACTCTTCTTGATTAAAGTTTACTTTTACAATAAAGTATTTGAATTGCAAAATATGCGGGGTGAGAGAGAAATTCTTCTAACGAACCAATTTAATCAGAAAGTAAAACTTCCCATCTTACATATTTTCATACTCTCAGAAAACGTAATGGTACTGTATTTCGTTATTTATTTTAGTGATATGATGATGCAACACAAAAATCAGCTGTTGGTAAATGTTCGCTCTGGGAAATTTTTACCAATCTATTGCTGCATCCCTTGACGAGACCCTAAGCTTTATTTGGCACTGCTATATTTTATGTTTTTTTAACTATCCAAGCATGCTACTAGCATGTTACCTATGCTTCATGGATGGGCATCTTAGTGAATTATCAGCGTAATTTATTAAAGAATCAAATGTTAGTAAAAAAGATTGAAAATATAGCTGTAGTAATATACATGAAAATATAAAGTAACTATGAGTAAAAGTAAGTAATATAAAGTAATCTACGTATATATTAATTTATGACTTGGGATACACGTAATCCTTAAAGTAAGCATTTCTTTGATTGCATTCAGGTTTCATTCTTCGACAAACTAGGGTAAATGGAAACCGTCATGAATACTCACACACACTTTAAGTAAATTATAAATATATTTAGAAACATCGCCAGTTGTGAAATTAGGGTACATATCACATACACATAGACACTGTTTCATAGAGAAGAGAACTAATATAGATTTGATTTTGTATTATAGGCCTAACAAATGTGAAATGGCCATAAACTTTGCTGAGGCAACACTTCCACCAACTCCGCTATTATTGATGGAGTGTCAAGTAATTATTATGGATGAAGTCTAATGAGATGGTTTCGACGAGCCTTGATTTCCCTGATGTATCGTCAGTTATTTGTTTTCAAGCTAGCATTCAGAATGGCATTGTTTATGGTTGTCATATAATCAATAGAATAACACAAACACCTTTTACCACTAGATTAAGTGATCAGTTTTGTTTCGAATTTAGATTATTTTGGGATGTATGAAACGGGTTTCATCACGTGGAAAGCTTCTTTAAAGTGTATTCAGTAATTTTACAGAAAAGGTAATTTGTTTACCTAATTTTGGTGTTATATCCTCCGGACTACCAATAAATAATACAACTGAGTATGTATATGTTTATTGACAATCCTTAAAATTACTTACAGTAACTAGTTTCGGCACCAAGTTGACTTAAATCTAAAGACCCAACCAACTTACCCTACAACCTAAAACCTACAAACTTGAATTTTTAAAGAGGTTGGCAGCTTCTTTTAACCTTGCATTTGTCCG
This sequence comes from Macrosteles quadrilineatus, assembly GCF_028750875.1. Classification (NCBI taxonomy): domain Eukaryota; kingdom Metazoa; phylum Arthropoda; class Insecta; order Hemiptera; family Cicadellidae; genus Macrosteles; species Macrosteles quadrilineatus. The sequence continues at coordinate 166,446,505 of NW_026542595.1, read as the reverse complement.
CCCACAGTTATCGTTGGTCCACATAGAACTGCCCGCGAGGAGGACGTATCCAGCAAAGCAAGGGGTGAGCCGGTACCGACCAGGATCCGAACCCACTAGTCCGTGACGTTACCGACTGAGCCACCGACTCGCCAAACTGTTATTATTTAAAGTCCATAGTTAACTAAAAACAATTTTTCCTCACTCATAATATGATACAATTTTTACAAACAAGCCTGCAGAAGTCATCTAAAATTATTTCTGTGACATGAATTCATAACGCGTTGGATTGTTGGAAACTTGAAATATAAATATATGTAATACTGTAATATATGTAATCCATATGAATTCAGTATCTAGATGAAGTTATTGATTAAACTAAACCTAGATAACCATGACCGCAGTGGTATTACTGGCCTAAATGGATCATCTGATTATTAAGTGCGTTGGAATGCATTAGTGGGGATAGGTTGATGTTTGGTCTACCATAATACAAAACACTCCACTAACACCACATGGTTTTAGTTATGCCATTTACACTCCAAGTAAGCAAAAATTAAAATTGTTTCTAAACAAAGTATTTGTAATAGTTTCTCTCTAAGATTTCTTACACAATAGTCTTTAGTAATACAGTTTTAAGGCCACCTAAGAGTGTTCACTTTCATATTTGTAAATTCATACTTTTAAATGTGAAGAATATCAATAATACCATTGGCTATGGCTTTACGTCAAGGAATAACACCTCTAACTTAAATACTTCAAACTAAATCTGGAAAGCTTAGTAATTTATATTTATTTATAATCAGGGATCACGTCTATAAAATTGGAAGATGCCATTTTGATTGTCCTAATAAACATATTGTATTTTTTCTATTTTAATATTTCCGCTTACAGGTTGGATTTTTATGAATGTTTTAGATAAGCCAAATGAACCAGAAAACATGTAATTTAACTACTTACAATCCGTAACGTCTTTCGTAAACTGTTAACAAGTACTCAAAAGTTTGTAACTTAATAGAAAAATTGAATTATAAAGTTGAAAATTTGATAGTTTATTTGAGAACGGATATTGTTGCATGGTTCCAAAAAAGTATGGAGAGCATGTCTGAATGGTTTTTAAACTGATTTGAATAACATTAAACTCATAGGCATTCCTTTTATTAATAACTGTAGTCCTCTATTGTACAGAATGTATACAGCTACCAACGGTGGATAGTGATAGAGTGAAACAAAGAAAAGACCAAGTATTTAAAGGAATTAATTTGGGTATTCTAAAGATACACATTTCAGTGTTAAGCCCTAAAGTATCATTCTACAATGATTGGTTGAAAAATAACCTTGACAAACCTTTATTATTTTTGCTAAACATAAATCCGTATAAAATAATTTGCATTCGTATGGTGATTATATCGGGGAGTCGCTACTCAAATTAGTGAAAAATCTTCAAAAATTCAAAAAAATTTTTTGTTCCTAAATTATTATATATATCTTTTTACATCATAAAAACCACCCAAAATCATTTTTACATACATGTACCTAGGAAAAAAATAAAACAAACTGTTTTACGGTGCGACAAAGACAAGTAGGCTAATGTAACCAAAGGCATATGTAATAAAAAGGTATACGTGCATATGTTATTCACAACTTAGCCCTAAATAAATTGTAGTTTATAGCTTTTTTGCATTCTTATTTGTTTGTTACCATGGCATTGTAAAAAAAACATTACCAAAAATGGTTTTTTATTACAAAATTCTAATTATTTTGTATAGTAAAACACATCTGCCGTAAAACTTCTGTTTCCCGAAAGTTGTGTTTTTCCATGTTTCAGCCTAAAAACTTTTATATTCCAAAAAAACTACTTGAGCTACAGTTCTGAAATTTTGTACACACCTTTTCCATATAAAAACTTAAAAGAACACGTATTTTGAATCCATTAGGTAAAATTGTTTTTTATATATAAATTAACAAAAAATTTTAAAAAATTTAAAAATATTCTTAAAATTTGCTGTATTTAAAAAAAAAGTAAATGTTTCTGTAATACAATAAAAATACGTGATATTAAAGTAAATTTAATGCTGAACAAAAGTATAACATTTCCATTTGTGTAAGGTTTATGGTTTTCTTTAAATATCAATTTTAAAAATGTTCCGAAAAAACAATAAAACCCACTTTTAGGGCACATAAAAATTTTTTTTTTATTAAAATTTTCAGTTTTTTTTGTTTTAGGTCTCTCTTAAGTATAAAAGCCTGATACAAAGTAAAAATTAGTTAAAATAACAATTTTAGTGATTTCAGTAGCAACTCCCCTTAACATACCTAAAAAATACGACTTATTTTGAACAGAATTTCGTATAATATTGACATCACGTGTATAAGATACATAATGTTCGAGAGAAAAGAAAAAAAACAGATGCCCATTAAAAAGTTTAATCCAATCATGATTTATGACGTGCAAATTGCTAGGGTATAAATTTCTGTGAGTTTTGAATGTCCATATCCCGATTGTCAATCACTTGTGTGTCAGAGTGCATGCATTAGGCATCAAAGGATAAGCTGCAAATCATTCATGTCCAAATCTCCCCGAAAAGCCTGGATATCGACTCACTAATAGGTGCATCGTGTGCTTAATAAGATGATCTAATGGATAAGGATGTTAAATATTCAGCTTATGTTCATAAAGGGTGATGCAAAAAGAAGTAAACATCTGAATACATAATTCTATAAACTGATAGTTTCATAGCTTTTAACGGTGTAGTTGGTAATATTGGACAGTCAAATACCTCAAATTTGGTTTAAAATAACTGACTGTCGTCATCAATACAATCAATGTGTTAATCAATGTGGTTTCAGAAGAATACGACCCCTAAACTTTTAGAAAAATCTATTCTTGTGGTTTTAAAAATAATTGTGTTGATCTTTTAGCAAATTCACAGAAAGGAGTTGTTACTCTACACATTGTGTGCTTTTTGACAATTTCCAACAAATGGATACATTTTGATTTGATGTTATTTTACTAGGCGATTATTGTAAAAAGTACATTCAAGGGGTGTCAACAATGACCAAGTTAACCCTTTAAAAGGTTTTGTGGCCTAAGCCTAGTTTCGTTGGGGATTGAACATATTGTAAAACACATTTAATTCACCACGTTACCTTTTCTAAAGTGTTCATTTTCAAAAATCATCAACAAGCAAAAAACCCTTGAGCTATTATACAAGTTCGATAAATGGTTTAAGCTGAAATACCTGATAATTTTCCCTGACGAAAAATACACGCGTATACATTTAGTTTCAGCAGCGAAATATGAATAAAAAGAGTTAAAACAACACAGGTCCATTAGTAAAAACGTTTCTTTGTTATCCCTACTTGTGAAAAGCAAGCGCGAGCTCATTGTAAAAGCAAACCCCAATCAAGGTAAATTTACACGGTGTGCGTGTTTAGAATATTCATAATTCCGATGACTTAGCATTTTAACAGGAATTTAGTTCTGTATATTTTTCTGTTATGTTTGCATGATAGATGTGTCGATACATTTCCAAAATTATTAAAATCATTTAATTATTACTCAGTATTATTCAGTGTATATTCAATGTTAAAAGTTAGCAACGTGTATGGTGAACTGCATATTTAAAAAGATTCAAACTTTTGTCCCCATACACCAACAACTCATATTTTGTGACCATGAGATGAGGAGAATATGAGTGAATTAGAAATAAACCAATAATGTATAATCTATAGGTTTCCAAAATGGGCTAAAAAAACTTTACGGAACACACCTTAAGCTGCCCCAGTGAGCTGCCATATCCCCTTTAAGCAAAAACGTTCAGGAAATGTAATTTTACATAGTGTACTGTTCACTGCATCTTTCACGTTACGCATACCTCATCATAGAAGTACAGCATATGACAGGGCCTTTGTTGTAACTGCCTGCCGTCTTTGGAACAACTTACCTTTATCCATCAAAATGCTTGATAGTCGTCCTCGGTTCGTGGCGGCACTGAAAAAAATGTACTTTTAGCGTATGGCCTCGGCTGGTGCGTCCTAGGACTGTTTTGGCACTTGCGTAATTGCTGACTGAGTGTGTGAGACTTTTTTGTTGTTGTTAGACATTTTGTTTTCGTTTTGTCAAAAAAGTATTGTTTTTGTGTAAATAATGTGTTAAATTGTATATTCTATTTTATATTTATAATTATGTATGCAGGTTAAGTGCATGTGGCCCTAACTTTGCCTGTTGAAATAAAGGATTTTAATTTAATTTCATTTTTTTCATTTCATTATAACTTTATTAGTACATAAATGAAATGAACAGCCATTGTTAATCTATAATGCGATACATATTTTAGTTGATGTTGATTATGTTTTTGTTGTAGTTATGATGATTTTTACATTAGATCGTGTGTGCTTTTCGTGAGGGAGCTATATAAGTGAGTGATGAAAGTGTAATGGACGATGGATCTCAGTAAATCTCTCTCTTTGTGGAAATATCTCCGGATGTATCAAAGAGATATTGACCACTCAGTCAGGCACAGCTGCCCAATACATCATTCAACACTGTAATGCATGTTCATCTATATTTTACACAACATTACTGCTAAATATGTGCTGCTTTCTATAATGGATACCTGATGACGAAATCTTTCTTAAGTTAGATAATTCATATTAAAAAAAAAATATTTTAGTAGTATTTTATTGTCGATGATTGTGAGTCATTGCGGTTGAAGGCAATTGTTTCATTCCACTTCAGCATATATTTATTTACACATTTATAATATTAGTAAGATATATTGGGGGAGATATTTTAAAATATCCCCAATATGACAATTTTTATATGTATATTAAAAACAAAAAATCAAAATCTCTTTATTCCTGAACTAATGTTGCATGTTTGTTAAAAATTGTGTGTGTACAGGGAAAATAATTCCCAAGTAGACTATCCGTCTGTGTTTGGGAATGAGTTGCTAAACAGCTATACACATGGCCATAAACATTCAGGAGTACTTAGACACTTAATGATGATAGTAAATAAAAAAAATATTAACAAGATCAAGAGAGAAAAAAACCTAATTGCATCGAAACATCCAAAACTCAAATTTATTGATTGTAAGTGGTATTTAGCAATGAAGTAAAAATACCCCCGCCGCAGCAAACCTGCAGACTAAGCGAATTTCCATTGACCTGATTGGATTTACACTAAAATGCCTCCATAAAAATAGCACATTTATTTCCTATTTAAATAGAATTAGTTTAACAAGTACCTTAGGTTTGCTGCAACAGGGAGGGTAAAAAAGATTTTTTTATAAAATGATAATAAAATATAAAAGTATTTTCCAAAATCGATCAAAATATGTTCATAAACAAGCAAACTGCAACAGTCGACTTATTCTCCATAAGAATAACATGGGAATTTTAAAATTACAATTTTTTTGAATTTTCTCCGTAACAATTAGGCGCATAATAACGCTTCAATATACAAAATTATTTGTTTTTTTAATCTCTACAAAATGGTTTAAAAAGAAATTGTGAAATTTTGTGTTTTTAGGGGCAAAAATGGGAAAAACCTATTTTTACCCCATAAAACCCCCTATAAACCCCCGTTCCCATAGTCCGATCATGCTGGTTCGCGAACTCATTCAAGTTTATCCCGCCTTACACCTTCAAACCAAATTTTATCAAAATCGGACAAAAATTACTCAAGTTATCGTGCGGATGGACACACATATATATATATATATAAGTAGATAGTAATGTACCAATCCTAGCGCAAAAAAGTACGAGTTCAGAAAACCAATGTAAAATCTCTGTTTTTGACAGAAAGAAATTGTTTGTTCTATTAATTAAAATATATTTAATCTTTCTTTAAAATCCATTGAAGTTTTGTTGAATTTGCATATATTTATTAATAAAATTTACCAAAAAAGGAAGACTTTAATAATTTAATGAAATTTGTTGTTTTTCAATACTAATAGGCCTATGTTAAATTTTTGCCTCTTTTAGGCCAATTTCTAACATTTTTATATTTGTCTAGAAAAAGTATACAATTTTGATGAAATTTTCATGAATATGTCTATATTTTACATAAAATTGACTACAAACTGAAATGTTTTTAAAAACAAATAAAATTTTAAAATTTTTTATTCAAATATTCTAAATATTTTATTTAAATTATTGTTTTTGTAAATAATATTTTTCCTATTTGAGTTATTCAAAATTTATTAAAAGTATTGAATTTCTCAGAAAATTCTAATGATATTTGATGTATTACAAGTCCATATTTCATTTTAAATAATTTTAAACTTAAACATGAAATGTTATCAAAAATGATAATCTTAAGATAAGAAGATAAGTATTGATTTAAATTAAAAATAAATGTCACCAATGAAAAGCTTGTTAAAAATTAGTGCTATTTCATATATTATACATTTCTGTATGATTAAAGATAATGTAAAAATCAACAAAAACAAATTGTGTTGTAAATATAATCTTATTGAAGGAATATTAGTCTATGGCCTAATTTGTTTGGTCGATCTTTTTATGAAAATAAGTGATTGAATAAAATAATAACCAGTTGAATGTTAGTAAATTGCAGTGTGGATTAAAATAATTATTTTGATTTATCTAAACTAATCGAAAAGTATTTTATAATTAATGCTTAAAATGTATAATCAATGGTTAAATAGTTAGCTAATGAAACTAGCCGATTGAACAAAAAAAAGTGTCAAGTTAGCAAAAATCTCGTCATTAGCTATCATAATGGGTGTGGCTCTGTCGACTGGCTGATTTTCTATGTATATTCTCATTTTGTTTTATGAAGAAATATTTAAAATAAGAGTTTATTGATGGTAAAAGTTTATTATTTATTGATTGAAGATGAAGTATAAAGAAGATTAACTATGAAAATTGTGAAACTATCGTGTTGTGAAGTGAAATGTGTTTGAAGTGTTCATCACCATATTTGGATTGTTCAAGTGTTTTTAACTAATATTTTAATAAGTAAAAGTGATTTATTGAACTATTTATAGACTATTTTTATTGTTTGTAATCATAACTTGTTTATAAAACAATCAGAATTTTCAAGGTCAAGTGATTGCTGCTTTGTTTGATAGTTTTTTGCCAAACCATATGACATTCAAGGACAGTGTGCTTCTAAAGCACGCTTTGATAAATCTGAATTGTACAGTAAATATTTTGTGTAGAAAAATTTAAGTGACTGTGCTGTTTTATTTGACAGTTTTTTTTTTTTTGCCAAACCAAATGATGTTCAACGAAAGCGTGCATTGAATGCACGCTTTGATAAATCTGAAATGTTCAGTAAATATTATTTGTTTATGTTTGTGTGAGTTATTTTGAATTCCTATTCAGTAATTTAACTGTTAATATCGAATGTTTCAACTTATTATTCGATTGTTAGTATCGAATGAAATTATTTGAAATATATTGTATGTTATAACTTGAGTGTTTTTAAACCAATCTTAACCAAATTTGAAACATACACTCATTGAATATTAAAGAATGTTTTTGACTTATGTTAAGGGTAGTTTCATCCCTTATTTTGTATTTTATTTATAAAAATGTAAAAAATTATTGAATAATTCTAAAACTTAAAAATTATGAAAAATTATGTTTAAAATCAATGTTTTTACTAAAATTTTCCAATTTAGGGTGAACTACCCTTAAACTAAAAACCTTAATAACTTCTTTGTTTTTAAAGATATTTTCATGAAATTTGGTATGATATATCTATAAGGTAAGTACAAATTTATTAAATAATAAAATTTAAAATATTTATTTCTTGTGACCTTGAAAATCAAAAATTTTTATTTATTAATATTTTTTTATGAAACAAATTTTAAATTAACAATAGTAGTCTCATTATTCATAAAATATAATAATATTTTGAAAAATATGTCAAAAAGTAGTAAATAAATGGTGGTTTTATAATAATTTGATTTGATTTCAGTTATATCATTTTTAATCACATTATACTCTAATAATCTTTCAGACACAACAACCACATAGCAATTAGTTTTACTAGCAACAGTTATATCATAATCAAAATCCATATTTATAATAATATCATTCTTTGAACCAGAAATATTAACAGGAGTTTTTGTTGTATCAATCACATACAATGGTCTATTTTCAATGAATTCTGTTGGATCATAATACATTTCACTATTGTTATAATAAACCTTTTTATAATCTTGATACATTTGATATAAAATTCTAAATTTTCCATTATTTATATCTAGATTCATTAATTCATCAGGATAATAGTGACCATTTAATTTTACTCTAATATTTTTAATATACATACTATCAAATTTTGAAGTGTCATATAATTGATCATTAGTTCTACCTTTTTGAAAACCAATTATTATAAATTTTGGATTATAGATGTTTCGATAAATATTTGTTATATCAAAACTAACTGTTTTTCCAGTTATTGTCTTTCGTTCAATACATTGCCAATGATTAAAGTGAAATAGTATTTTTTCTTTTTTAGTTATTTCATTAATATATTGAATTTTACTTGTAGTTTTATACTCAATTATTGGAACTCTAATAAAAAAGTCATCAATAATTATTTTTCCAGCACTTGGTAATGTAGTATCATCAAAAGTTCCATCAACTTTTTTAGTTTTCCATCTAAAAATGGCATCATTATCTTCAGATCTAACAAAACATATATTGAATCCTCCTTTGTATATTGGAACATTAACATTTTCAAAGAAACCTAATCCAAAATGTGATAGATTACCCACAGCTTCAAATGTTTTTTTGAAATCTGATTGAAATCCATTACAAATGTTGGATACTGCTTCTGTTTTTGAATAAGTAACAGTACCTTTTATTGTACTTAATTGTCCAGGATATTCAATTTCCTCAATTAATTTATTATGTTTTCTAATTTCAATTTTTGAAAATAAGAATGGTACAAAATTATTAATCAACTTTACATTATCTGTAGCACCATAGTCTCTATCATCAGATTTTTTTAGTGTTCCTGAAATATAAAATTGAAATTTAGATGTACAAAAACCATCTCCAAAATCAATATTAAATTCAGTTTTTTTGTTTGGTTCATTCAAATGTAGTTTAGATAAAGGATAAAAATTTTTATATTCAGCTCTTTCAATTTCATAAGTATTAGCCATTTATTAAGGAGAAATTTATGAAAAAAATATGGAAAGAAAAAGGTTTTTTAAAACCAGTAAAATTTTTGTAATAAAGAATAGTTTTATAAATCTTTTTGGAATAATTTAATCAATCTCGTCATAATCCATTTTTTCTTTAAACTGTTCAATATTCAGTGCATGATCTATGATGAATTTTGCTGATATATTTTGATATTGTAACACTATTTCCCAATCCAAATCATTTTTATATTTATCAATAAAATCTTCATCTAAATTTTGATACTTACAAACCAAATTAATATAAGCATTAAGTTGATAATTAATAAACTCATCAATAAATTGTATACTTAATGTTTGATATTGTGCAATTTTTTCCCAATTTAGTTTATTTTGAAACAATCTGATCATATCTTCATTCAATTCATATTTTTCTGAAATAATATCCCAATCTTCATTGGTTAATAGAAATTGGTTTCTGATAATGAAATAATCAAATGAATTATATAGAGCCATTTATTAGGAGGAAATTTTTGTAAAACTACTTTTCTTTGAATTACATATACAACATTTTGCTTTAACCATATTTTTATTTTTTAATTTTATTGTTTGAATGTCTTTAGAATTGGTTTTTTGTTTACATTTAAGACAGTAAATAAACTCCATTTATATAGTAAAAATTATTGATCTTCTTGGTTTTCTGTATTAAGTTTATCTTCTAATATTTGTGCTAATCCAGCAGTTACTAATCTTATTTTTTCAGCAAGTTTATCTTCAAGTTGTTTTTCTAAATCTTCAACATACATTTTTAGATTAAATAATGAATTAACCAATTCATTTAAATCCTGTTTAGTTTTTGAATGATCATTACCAACCTTAATAATAGAATTTAAAACTTCATTTAACTCAGATTTTATAACAACATCATAATCATTAATACTTGGTTTTACATTAACAATTCTTCTAGAATTAATACTTAAATAATTTTTAGATAAACTAATAGCATTAACCAAATTATTAGTTTTCTTAATATGGTTTTTTAAATCCTTATTAATATCATTAAAAATGGAATTTAATTTTGAATTAATATAATCATTTTTTACTTCAATTAAATCTTTTTTCTGTCTACCAAATAGATCAAATATATTTAATGAATCCATATTTATTAAGAATTAATTTATTGATTATGTTATCAAATCTTGTATTTTTATTCAACTCATTTAATACAAAAACACACAAATGACCACATATAGGTGGATCATCATAATTTTGAATTTGTGAATCATTAAAAAATATATTGTCTTTTCCTAAATATTTAACAATTTCCTTAAAAGGTTTATTAACAATTTTTCCATAAGAATCAAAGTAATATTTAATTTTATCTTTTTTATAATAACATATCCAATGAGTTCCATTACCAGAAAATGAATCTAAATTGACTATACCACATTCAAATTTATTAACAGTTTTTGGAAGCATATCTCTCATAAAAACACCTCTAAAATTCTTAATATTTTGACATAATTTTTCTAAATCAGCTAAAGTCAATGGGTTGAAATTTTTTTCTTAACATATTTTAATGTTTTTTCATCTAATCCAGATCCTTTTACATTAGCTAATTCTTGATCTAACCAATTTATAAATTCTCTAAATTTTGGAATAACATTGTCTTTTACTACTTTAGCTCCTCTTCTAACTTTTGGTGTTAAACTATTTATGCCAGGAATATAATCAGCAACATTTAATATTTCATTTAATAAACCACCATCTTTTATTTGTTTAAGTTGATTATAAGAAAATTCAAGTCTTAATCCAGTATTTAATTTTTTATGTTTTTCTAATTTATTCAATTGTCTTTTAGTTAATAATAATACATCATTACCATTTTTAAATTGATCTATTTCAAATTGTATAGTCAAATTTTTATTTTTCTTAAAAGCAGATTTAATTTTAGATTTTTGATAATCAGTTAAATTTACCTTAACTTTCTCCATTTATATAGGTTAAAATTTTAATCCTATTTCTAATCCCATTCCAAATTTTCTTTTTAACCACATAGCACCTGATGTTGGTAAAGCAACTAATCTTTCACCTATATCATGATCACTAGATGTTGCTATATCCCATGCTTTATCTTGTAATATTTTATCAGCAATATCATTTCTAGATTCTGTATCTTTATGATCTCTATAAAATATATCATGTTCTTTAGCAGCTTTATCTAAATCATTTATTCCAGGATCACCTCTTTTTAATCTTTTTTGTAGCTTAGTTCCAGGTCCTAGATATTGAAAACCAGGTACATGCAATTCAAATGGTAAATTATTTATAAAATCATTTAATAATCCTGAACCTATAATTGGTGATGTTATAGTTGGTAATATTCTTTTTAAATATTTTATACCATCAGGTTTTTCAATTAATTCATCTAATTTGTTTGAAATAAAATCTTTAATAGCCCTTTTTTCATTGATAAAGTTATTATTTCCAGCTTTTTCTTGAGCATATATATAATTGATTATACTTTCTAATTTGTTCAAATCATCAATATATCTGTATTCAATTTTATTTTCTGAATATTTTCTTATACCAGATCCTTCAATATTTCCTTTAGAATCCCAAATAAATTTAATCAAATTCATATATTTATTACCTTTACTTGATTTTGGTTTTCTAGTACTTGGATCATTATTTTTATAAATTGAATCTGTTTCCCATAAAATTTTTGAGTAATTATTTAAATCATCTGGACTATATAAATTATCATCTGGTTTGTCTTTATATGTCAATAATCTCCATAAACCTTGAGTGCCAGTATATGTTTTACCATTAACAAGTAAATCATCATTATCAATTACTGTTATTTTATCACCAATCATAAATGATTTTTTATGTTTATCCCAATACAAACCAAATTTATCATCTTTTGCTCTAGGTAAATATTTTTGTGCAATTGGACCAATGATTTTATTTAATATTTGAGGTGAAACAATATTTGGATCTATAAATGTTGATTCTTCTTCAATAATTTGTTCTCTTATTGGTCTAAATGGAGTACTTGAAGGTAACATAAATTCTTCTTCAGATTGTGGTATTGACATATTAGCAAATTGATTAACAATAGGTACTAAATCCATTAAATTTTTATTTTCATTTAAAACATCACCAATTTTATTTTCTACTTTACCAATTGCAGATGTTATTGGTTCATATGCTTTTTGTTTAATTTGTTCATAATTTTCATCAATTTGAATTTGATTTTTAAATTCTTTTATTAATTTTTTTTCAATTTCATCTAACTTCTTAGCCTTGTCGACAGTTATGTTATCCATTTATTAAAAGAAATAATATGTTAACATAAACATAAATGATGTTAACATAAACATAAACCATGTTAACATAAACATAAACTATGTCGATTAAGCACAATCAACACTACACTAATGATTAATATAAATAAAACAAAAATAATAAGTAAATCTAAAATTAAACACAAACACATCATTTTTTATTTTCTGTAAATTTAATAAGAAAAATAAACACTAAAGATAAGGCAAATATTATTATAACAAATACTTTATCAACAATTAAATCAAGCACACACCACATTTATTTAGAAGAAAATTTTATATTAGAAAACTTATTCATATATTTTCCTTCATTTGTTTTTAATATCAAATTCATAGTTAAAAATCCATAATTTTCTTTCCAACAATCATTACAAATATTCTTAAATTCATTAAATGACATATCATAACCTACAAAATGATCAAAAATTTGTTTTACATAATGATTATTTTGCTTAAAAATACATAACATATTTAAATTATTCCTTATTAATTTAATGTCAACTTTTGAATAACATTGTGAAAGATAAATACATGATATGTTTTTATGTCTACCCATTACAAAATATTCTTTTATTTTATCTTGATTTTCTAAAATACAATCATCAAAAACAATTAATGAATTTGGTTTACAATCATTTAATGAAATTATATCTTTACATGAACCAAAGAAATTTGCAACTTTTTTGTTAATGTTCATTTCAATATTTTTAAATCTATGTTGTAGTTTTATATATGCAGGCTGCTCTAATGATTTACTAAAAATATATAAATTTGTGTATGGTATCAATCTTTTATAGATAAAATTTAATAGTAATGTTGTTTTACCAGAACCACTTGATCCTATTATTAACAATCTAATTGGTTGATTATTCTTGATTTTTTCATCATATGTATCAAATTTTATCTTATTTTTTTCCTTTAAAAATTTTTCCATTTAAATAAGATGAAATTATTTAAAATTATAGGCAATTCTTCAAAGATTGAACTAAGATTAGAACATCCAATTCATTTAGATGGAAATTATAGTATTGGTCTTTGTGGATTTTATTCAGATAATTTTATATTAAATGTACCAAATGATTATAAAAATATATATGGTTTTAGTATTATTGATCAAAACAAAACAATTGATCAATATTTTAATATAAAGAAAGGATATTACACCTTAGAAGACATAAAAAAATTATTTACAAAAAGTTTAACAGAATTTAAAAATAAATATGATAAATTTAATGAAAATGAATTTTTATTAGAAAACAATGGTCCTTTTATTGTAATAAAATCACCTGTTAAAATTATAGTCACAGCTTTCATAATTGATCTATTAGGGTTAAAAGATGAAATGATTGAACCAAATGTATTAATAAAAGGAATAAAATTACCAAAATTAAGACCTTTTGATGTTATTGAAATCCATTGTAATTTAGTTGAACCTAGCATTGAAAATCATAAAGATCATTTACATTTACATAGAGAATCTGAAATTTTATATTCTTTCTTTCCAAATATTGAATATGGTTTAAAGATTAGTGAAAAGCCAAATGAAATTAATTATGTTCCTTTAAAAAATATAAATAAAATTCAAAATATTAAAATTACTATTCAAGATAATGAAGGAAATTTATTGAATAATGAAAATGTAAGATCGATTGTGTATTTAAAATTAAAAAAAGAATCTTCTATATAAAATTAGATTTAAATGATTAAAAATATAAGTTTATAAAGGTTTAATTATCAAATAAACTATTGAATTTATGGAATTTATTAAGATGTAAGTCACTAAAATTGCAACCAGTTTAATTGATTAAAAAAACAAGTTTGCAAAGGTTTATTTAAGGTTTAATTATCAAATAAATTATTAAATTTATGGAATTTATTAAATATTTGACGCGTCGCAAAAATCGCGACGCGTTAATAAATGATTAAAAATGAGTTTATAAAGGTTTAATTATTAAATAAACTATTAAAAAATATGAAATTTATCAAAATTATTAAAGTTTTTTATATCATAAAAATCTTGAAGTAGATTAATTGATTAAAAAAACAAGTTTGTAAAGGTTTATTTAAGGTTTAATTATTAAATAAACTAATAGATTTTATAGAATTTATTAAGAAATAATCAAGTCACTAATATTGTGACTTGTTTAAATAATTAAAAATATAAGTTTATAAAAGTTTTAAAACTAAATAATATAGAGTTTGAAGAAATAAATTATAAAAATGATAAATGTAAATTATATAGTTCTATTAAAAATTATATAAAACAACTTAATAAAAGAGAAAGAATTTAATAAATTGGAAAAAAGTAATATACCTATAAATTGTAATAATTCAACTATAAATATTACATATTAATTATATTTTGATCATTTTCTTTAAAACTATCTTTAACATATTTTAAAACTATATGTAAAAATGGCATAGTACAAAAATTAAATGTTAAGTGATAAACATAATATTGGTTGTACTTAAAAAGATAAACTAAATGTTTATTTGATATTTTTGTTTTATATAAATATAATTTTTGATCATTTTTACTATTTATTAATTCTTTTGGTATAATTATTATTTCCATTTATTAAAAATATTTTTTAATAAATTCTTTAATTTTAGTTCTATATGGTTTTAAATTTTTATCTTCTTTATTCTGATATATATTATAATTTTTATATCTAAATAAAAATATTTTACCATAAGTCATATTTGGATATAAATATATTATTTGGTTATCATTTATATTTAAAACTTCTTTTGGTATAATTAATGCATGTGGTTGATCGCTCATTTAGTAATATTTTTATGTCCCCAAGGTAATGTATCTACTCTATTTTCACATACAAATCTTTTATTATCTTTATTACTTAAAGCTAATTTGTTAATTCTCACTGTGTATAATTCATGTTTAAAACTTCTAATACATGTCATCTCTCTATATTGTTCCACATCATCAAACAAACATTTCTTAAAATCATTGATATTAATTGACTTATTTACAACACTTTTCTTGATTCCTTTACATTTAACTGGATTTTTCTTATCAAACTCATAACTGTATAGCTTTGATCTTAATCCACAATATTCTTCTAAAATTTCACCATTTAATTCATCTTTAAATTTTCCAATTACTTTTTTATTCTTTTCATTAAAACATTCATGATCTTTCTTATAATCACTTGTATCGAAATCATTTATATTTTCTTTAATAATTTTATAAGGATCTTTCTTTAATTCCACAAAGTAACTATCAGTGTCCATATATAATAGTTTTATATTTGGATCAAATTTCTTCAATTTTTCATAATAAAATTCATACATCAATAGCTTTGATAATTCTAAAACTGAAAATCCTATATAAATTGGTTTATCAAATTTTACTTTTTCTTTAATCATGTGAGAAGCAATACAATCGGTATCAAATATCTTAAATGTTTTAAAGTTTGGTTTTTTAGCTAGTTTTAATGAATATTCTTCATTACCTAATTTTATATCACATCTATTTCTAACATTTTCCATTGTCTTACCAAATACGGAATTATTCATTAATTTGAAGAAGTCTTTTTCAAAATCTGACTTTGATTGAGCTCTTAATTTTGTATTCAATTGAATATATTTTTTCATATAATTGTCTTGATCAAATGCAATCACTCTATTGACTCTTTTTAATTTTAATCCTTTTTTTAAGTAATATTTTAAGTTTCTTGAATGAACCACATAGTCTTTTTTATTAAATAATGTAGTACAAAGCTTATTATTATAATGTTCAGGAGCTAATGGTAAATCCTTGTGATTATCATGTAATTCCTTTGGATATTCTAAATCAACATCTAAAATATAACCATAATCAGCATTTTCATCTAATTCTAATATAGTTTCTTTCCATTCATCAGTTGTATATACATTTGGATTCATCCATTTAATATCTTTATATGGTAGTTTTTGACTTAAGGCCCATCCATATAAATTGTTTGCATCTACATATAACATGTAATTTTCAGGTTTATTAGGATCATAATTTTTGGTATATTTGTTATTTGCTTTACAATACCTTGTAACACATTGAGAAATTCCACCTCTTATACCTTTTTCAATCATCAAATACATATCATAATCACTTATTAATTCTAATTCTATTTTTGTTAATTTTAACATAGAGTCCCATGCTAATGATGGTGATGTTAAATAATGTGCAGGATCTAATTGATAGTTCTTTAAACAAACTGATCTAAAATTTTCAAATATATCAGCTAATAGCATCACATCTTGAATATTGTATAAATCAGAATAATTTCCTAATGTTTTAACTTTTAATTTATTCCAAACTTTTAGATAGTATTTATAATCATCATCACTCTAATATTTTCATCAGTTAAAGAACTATAAAACTGTGCTTTATCTAATATTTTATCATAATTTAATTTTTCAATATCATCTATAAACTCATAAGGAAACATACCTTTAGAAGATAATATTTCAAATGTTTCATCATCTTTTTCAATTATATCAATGTTTTTTATAAATTTAGTCAAGTGTTTAAATTCTTTCAGATTTTTAGCTAACTTATCAATTGATGAGGCCATAAATCTAAACGTATCTACAAATGAGAATTTTACAAATTTTCTAGGTTTATCATCTTCAAATTCATAACCATATCCTGAATTTACTGAATAATTTATATATTTTTCATCAGTATTTGCTATTAAATCAATTTTACCATATTTTTTAGCTAATTCTTTGATAAACAAATGTGTATCATAGTTTGAACTATTATGACAAAACACAGGTATATTTTGTGGAAATTTTAGATTTAAATTACAACTTGAATGTGCTGCACCTCTAAATTTTCCTGTTAAATGACAGTGATCTCTTACCTTTCGTCTTGTGTCATTATCAAAACCACTAGTTTCACAAATATGACAAACACTTGCTTTATGATATTCAATTTCTTCATTTTTAGTTAAACTCATAGGCTTTTTGTTTTTCGAATTATATTTTTTAGCTATATACTTTGAAATCTCATCTAAGTATTCAAATAATTTATTTGGTACATTTTTCATTTCTTCATCTGTTTTTGCTCTATAACAAATTGGTTTATATATTTTATTAGTCACTCTAGAAACTAAATAAATTGTGAATCCATAAGGTATATGTTTCTGAATTTTATTTGTATATGAGTTGTTTGGATTATTTTCACAAGTATTAATCTTTTTCAGAATGCTTTCAAAATCCATATAAATTACAAAAGGATGTTCAAGTTGTTTATAATAATTTTCAAATTTAACAGTTTTACCAGGAAATGGCATAATTGGTCGACAAGGTTCAAGAGATTTACAAATTATTAAATGTTCACTTAAATCTTTGTTTTTGTAAAAATGTGTTAAACATCGTCTACAAATATATAGTTTATGACCATCTTTTGAAACTTGGTTAGAAACTAATTTACTTAAATCAGTTATTAGTATATAATGTGAGTTGTCACCATCTTTATAATACAACAAATCAATGTCTAATTTTGCATCATAATTTTCAGATATTTGTAATGGAACAATCTTTTCATCTTCATCAATTCTATAAACATTAATTGACATGGATGGATAGTTATATTTAGGATCAAATGATCTTTTTTCAAACAATTTTATGTCTTTTAATGTTATTGGATAATCAAAATCTGTAAAAATTTCATCATTTATATAACTCTGATACTGTTTAACTCGTTCAGAATCTCTTTTCGGTCTATCAATCGCACATCTAATCGCATAAATAAAACAGTATTCATCTTTATTTTTAAAATTTATACAACACTTTTTGTTTTTAATTTGTTTTGGCAACTCAATATATGAACCAGCATTTAATGAATTATTTTTATTCAATTTTAGATTTAATTCTAAACATCTATTTAATGACCAACCACTACCTTTTGATGGTTGATTTAAATTTTCTCTTAATATCAACTTGTTGAACTGATCATCAATAAATTCATCAATATTTAAGATATCTGAACTCCTAAGAGCAAAATACATTGTATTTGTTTGATCTTCACCACTAACCAATTTTCTTTTATATTCACATGTTAATGCTAATTGTCCTTTTTTATTTTTAAATTCTTGTTTTTCAATTATTTTTTTAACTTCACTTCTTTGTGATTCTAAGTAATCAGATATATCCAAACCATCATTTGCATTTGTTAAAATATATTCTTGAAATTAGCCTTTTAATGATGAAGCTTCTTGAATATTTATCACATTTTCTTTTGGAATAGGTTTATTTTTAAAATAATCATTTAATAATCCAATCAGTTCCTTTCTAGTTTTATTTACAATTTTAATATTATTTTTAACAGCTAAATCTTGAATAAATTTCAATGATCTATATTTTAAATTATTAGGATTTTGTTTAATTTTATTTAGTCTTTTAATCAGTTCATTTCTTATTAGATGTTTATAGTTTCTAACAGATAGTTTGTTAGCAATTTCTTTTAATTTTTCTTCATTAAATAATAAATAGTTTGCTGGATCATATAACTGTTTGATCTGTTTTAATTCGTCAATTTCTTTTGTTTCATAATCATAAATATTATTATTTTTACACCACTCTTTTAACTTTTTAGTTTCATTTTCATATTTTATTTTATTTTCTAAATGTTTCTTTGAATTATAATGTTTTGAATAGTTTGTAGAAGATATATTTTTAATGCAATAAGGGCATAAAATATTTTTACTTTGTCGTTCCATTTATTAGAAGAAAATTTTTGCAAAACAACGTTTTAATAAAATGAGCAATCAACTAATCACTAGTCAATTTATATTTTCTAGAGGTTTTTTCCCCAATAAAATCAGCAATCAACTAATTACTAGTCAATTTATATTTTCTAGCTTGTTTTTTCAATATTTTTAAGATATCAATTATCAAGAGTCGATTTAAAATTTCTAGAGTAGTTTTTTCAATATTTTCAAGATATCAGTTATTAAGAGCAGATTTAAAATTTCTAGAGTATTTTTTCAATAAAATCAACAGTCAACTAATTGTTGATCAATTTAAATATTCTAGAGTATTTTTTCAATATTTTCAAGAAATCAGTTATTAAGAGTCAATTTAAAATTTTTAGAGTATTTTTTCAATATTTTCAAGATATCAGTTATTAAGAGCAGATTTAAAATTTCTAGAGTATTTTTTCAATAAAATCAACAGTCAACTAATTGTTGATCAATTTAAATATTCTAGAGTATTTTTTTCAATATTTTCAAGAAATCAGTTATTAAGAGTCAATTTAAAATTTTTAGAGTATTTTTTCAATATTTTCAAGATATCAGTTATTAAGAGTAGATTTAAAATTTCTGGAGTATTTTTTAATAAAATCAACAGTCAACTAATTGTTGATCAATTTAAATATTCTAGAGTATTTTTTCAATATTTTCAAAGTATCAGTTATTAAGAGTCGATTTAAAACTTCTAGAGTATTTTTTCAATATTATCTAAAAACAACTCTTTAGAATATTAACAATATCAAAACTTTTTTAAACTAATACAATTTCTAATTATATTATTAAATTATTTATTTATTGATATTTTTATTATGAATATTAGTTTTTAAATGTCTTACATAGTTATTGACCCATTTAATATTTCTTCCACACTCACAAAATTGTGGTTTTAAAAACATATCTCTATAACATTCAATACAAATTGCTAACTTTTTATCTTTACTATAATTCGAGTTATAAAAATTTACTATATCTTTGATGTTTTTACAATTTAAACACTCTTTTTGATTTCTTTCAAATCCTTTAATATTATCAAATAATTCCTTTCTATATAATTTATCACATTCTTTACAGTAATAATATAATCCATCTTTTGCTGATTTTCTTTTTGAAAACTCTGATACATATTTTAACAATTTACATCTTAAACATTTCTTCTCCATTTATTATAAAGAAAAAATAAGTAATATAATTGAATTAATTTTAAATCATATTAATGACAGTTAAAAAGCTTAAACTTTACTAAAAACCTCATTTTTATATAACAATTTAATACAAATACAATTTATTTTTGAAAACATTTACTTATCAATTTAACATTTATTAGACTTGTAATACATCAAATATCATTAGAATTTTCTGAGAAATTCAATACTTTTGATAGATTTTAACTAACTCAAATAGGAAAAATATTATTTACAAAAAACAATAATTTAAATGAAATATTAAAAAAATTTGAATACAAAGTTTTATAATTTTACTTGTTTTTAAAAACATTTCAGTTTGTAGTCAATTTTATGTAAAATATAGACATATTCATAAAAATTTCATCAAAATTGTATACTTTTTCTAGACAAATATAAAAATGTTAGAAATTGGCCTAAAAGAGGCAAAAATTTAACATATTAGTATTGAAAAACAACAAATTTCATTAAATTATTAAAGTCTTCCTTTTTTGGTAAATTTTATTAATAAATATATGCAAATTCAACAAAACTTCAATGGATTTTAAAGAAAGATTAAATATATTTTAATTAATAGAACAAACAATTTCTTTCTGTCAAAAACAGAGATTTTACATTGGTTTTCTGAACTCGTACTTTTTTGCGCTAGGATTGGTACATTACTATCTACTTATATATCTATATATAGATATATAAAAATTTGAACGAATGGTGTTTTTGGCCTCTGGGGACATCAAAATGAAAAAGTAAATCGGTCCCGGGCTTAGGTCTTACCATGAGACCTATGGTAATAGCTACTTCCCTATAGGGAAATTCGCTAAAAAAGTGATTTGGTGACGCATGAAACTGCAGAAATTTATGAGTACATATATTAACTAGCTGTGTGCCCGTTCTACGTACGGGAAACTTGTAGTAAGCTGAAACCTTCTTATAATCAGAACAGGAGTTGGTTTCTATATTTAAAGTAGCTAAAGTGTTTTCTTTACTAACCGCTTAGGATACCAACTTCCGGTTGTTCGAAAGTTGATATTTTTGCTAAAAAGACGAACTTTCAAATTATCAAAAGTTTAAACAAACTAGCCTATTATAAAAAATAAAAATAAGTCATGAACAGCATGCAAGAAATGTGAGAGAGGGCTAATTTTTTTGCAAAAGTTACAACATTTTCCCATAAAATTAAATAAAATTTGACATAAGTACCCCAGTCCTAGGCAGCGTTACATATATTATAGGGCTGGTCTTCAAAGAACTAATATGGTAACTGAAATATACTGCGTATGTAATAACCGAACAACTGGATTTAAAGTGATTAAAGTTATGATGAAAAGAATCGCCAAATACCAACGAATTAAAGTTAGAAAGTTACAAAGTATTGTTCCTAAAGCGTCAACTTTGGTTCCAGCGAAGAATTATTTTATCGACGCAATCGATACATCACAAATAATCTAAAGACGTAAGCTTGTAGGGTAAAGTCTAAAATTTTTGTAAACATTTCTATCAAGTGATAAACGATATTTTGACCAGTTCTTTTAGAGAAATAAATACCCCCGCCGCAGCAAACCTGCAGACTTAGCGAATTTCCATCTGCCTGATTGGATTTAAACTAAAATGTCTCCTTAAAAATATCACATTTATTCCCTATTTAAACAGAATTAGTTTAATGAGTACTTAGGTTTGCTGCAACAGGGAGGGTAAAACAGTTTTTTTTATGTAAAATATTAAAAGGTACTGTGGTTTAGTAAGAAATGAATGTATTTTCCAAATTTGATCAAAATATGATCATAAACAAGCAAACTACAACAGTTGACTTATTCTCCATAAGAATAACATGGGAATTTTAAAATTACAATTTTTTTGAATTTTCTCCGTAACAATTAGGCGCATAATATCGCTTCAATATACTAAATTATTTGTTTTTTTAAGCTCTACAAAATGGTTTAAAAATAAATTGTGAAATTTTGTGTTTTTACGGTCAAAAATTGGAAAAACCTATTTTTACCCCATAAAACCCCCCATAAACCCCCGTTCCCATAGTCCGATCATGCTGGTTCGCGAACTCGTTCAAGTTTATCCCGCCTTACACCTTCAAACCAAATTTTATCAAAATCGGACAAAGATTACTCAAGTTATCGTGCGGATGGACACACACACACACACATATATATATATATATATATATATATATATATATATATATCTCTCTATATATAGATATATAAAAATTTGGACGAATGGTGTTTTTGGCCTCTGGGGACATCAAAATGAAAAAGTAAATCGGTCCCGGGCTTAGGTCTTACCATGAGACCTACGGTAATAGCTACTTCCCTATAGGGAAATTCGCTAAAAAGAACCCGTCAAAACATGCTACCTTGATTTATTTACGACTTAATCTTTTTTTAGGCAAGGGTTAAAAACCTGACCTACTCACAGTAAACCATTCAAAACAACTAATGTGATAAACTTGTCACAAATTTTGGCTTTAAATTGTATTTTTTAGTTTGTTTTAAGTATCGATCACTT
The DNA here is from genome assembly GCF_028750875.1 of Macrosteles quadrilineatus. Lineage (NCBI taxonomy): Eukaryota > Metazoa > Arthropoda > Insecta > Hemiptera > Cicadellidae > Macrosteles > Macrosteles quadrilineatus. Next base: position 166,423,583 of record NW_026542595.1, on the reverse strand, counting down.
GCTACATACGTTAGCAATATTTTAATTGAATTTGTTCTTAAAAAGTAATACTATATACATCAGCCGTATTTGATTTTTCCAAATATTTGTATAAGTCGGGGTGATCTCCTGTAACATGAAACGTTAAATGAGTTCAACAGTTTGATTGTTGCAAACGTTCCCTAAACCTGATAAACTTTCTTAATTAATTCCAACCGTCATAAATCTGAAATGGTTCAACTATTCGTAACTTCGTGTCTGACAGTAATTCGTTCTCTAAAACTTTAAACCACCAGTCAAAAGGTTCTTCAACTAATTTTATAACAGTAGGCTATATCTTTTTTATTCCTGGTGGCTGTAAATACGTTAAACTATAGAACACACAGATAACCGTATATACAAAGTAAAGTGCTTGCGTATAAATACAATTTATTCTATGTTCGATGTGTTTTTTCGTATTATATGTCGTGTATAGTTTGTTTGTGAATTTTATCTCATATCAAATGTTTTACTCTAATCAGTATAATACAAGTTAATTTAACATTTAGAGTATTCTACTTCAACTAAAAGTGGAAAATAATTATTAATTGCGTTGATAAAAGGTGTCAAAAGCCGATTGGAGTGTTTGAAGAATGTTAAAAAAAGAAACAGGATATGGTAATGATAACTTGAAGAAAATATAATATTCTATGAACTTAAAACTCTATACAGACGTGACCCATCGTTTCAGTACTTATGTGTCGGTATAAACTAACACGTAAGAAACTAGAAAAGTTACAGTCAGGGTTGTTTCCCTGGTTTTCTAGAAGCTGTTAAAGCTAGAAAAAAACCTTCGATGGAGAGTGCTGGCCCCAAAAAGCTTTTCAAGTAAATTTTGATATTTGTTTAGTAATTGATTAAAATAATTATAAAAATGAGAATTGGTATTCTGTGTGCTAACGTACACACGATTTGAAAACACGGACATTTCTGTTTCGAGTATTCGGTTACTCGTATCACTTACTTCTATAAAATAATATATCAGGTGGAATGTGTGAAAAATACACCAGAATTGCAACACATCATTTACTTGTAAGATAAATGGCAGTACTCTATTTGAAAATATAAATGGTATGATGCATAGATGTATAACAATGTATTTTCTGAACCATTTTCTGAGCCACAGCTGTGTTCCCAAGCTAAGAAGTTTCTATGACTTTTAAACTCGTACAAAAGCTGCATACATTACGGGCTTTCTAAACTCAAAACTTGCTGCGCGGAATATTCAATAAGGAAATCACAAAGTACTACATCGCCCTTAATAGTTGTGGATTGTATGAAATATGGTAGAGCTATTCAATATAATAAGGTTTTATAATTTTTGCTTGTTAATGCTTTGCACTAAATTTTACCAGAAGAGCAGTAAAATAAGAAAATGTTGATCGACTTGTTTAGCATCTAATGATTTTATTAATACCTTTTTCAAACTTCCACCGAAGTGTAATTTTGGTTTCAGTGACAAAAGGGTTGGATTTTGAAAACTTCAAATAATCAATACACATGGCAGTCCTACGTTCGTCGCCTGTAGAAATAGAAATAGAAATAGGAAATGAAATTAAACAGAAATTAGGAAAAAACACATATATTTTTTGATTTTACACAAAATATATCTTCTATCGTTAATTTCTTTACAGTAAATAGTGCACTAATTTACCTCTCAACAGTACCTTACAGTTCTCGAAAACATGTTAAAAATCGATAAGTAGCATATAAAAGTGAGCAGTATTTAAGGCTTAAAAAATGTATTGCACCTTTTTATAAAATGATAATATTCTATAAATTAAAAACTACGATTAAGCTATTTAAGAGTATTCAACATGTTGACTCAATGTCTTAAACAAAACTAAATCTTGTCGAATTTGTAATGAATATGCTTTTTACATTTAGAGAAGTCTTGACAACAGCACAACTCTACATAACTGACTGCTGTGTTAGCTGAAGTATGTTCATTGACGTTTCATGTTTGTCACAGCACTAGATCTCTAAAGTGGTCTGATCCCGAGGGTAGACTGAAGAGCACATTTACCAATGACAGGTAAAACCACTTACCGATACTCCTGTTTAAGCCACTGTACTGGAAGTAGACATTTGTTCTTAAAATTTAAATTACATACACATATACATTTTAATTTAAACTATTTTTGAACGGTTTCCAAAACAAAGCAATGTCACAGAGTTACAAAATCTGAGGTGTTAACTGAGTTATATCCCTAACAGCTGTTTTGCTCTAAACGTGTTTATGTTGATGTCCTTCCTCATTTAGCAAAACATAAACGTTACTGCGATTCTTAAAATTTACTTTTCTGGCTGTTAATAAGAAAATACTTTGTGATATCAGTTCTTAGGCTTTAGACGTATTTTAAAGTATAAGTTTATTTAGGTATTTATCTATAATTAGTACTAGGTAGCCTCATAATTTAGCATAGCTTTAAAATAAATATATCTTTTAAATAAGTGTTCCAATTAATCTTAGTTTCTGAATCCAAAGGACGTGAAACTATTTTATACAACAGATAAAAAAACAGTTTCTCTTCAACGTCCTTAGCTCCGTTGCGAACTACGGGTAAAGCAGCTAGGTAATATTTTTGTATAAAATCTAAAGTAAGAGTATTTACATATGTACTATCTGTATATTGCCCTTTTCTATGTATTACTTTCTTTACATCTCCCATAAGTATTTCTGTACCTTCTTCCAGTATCTCAAACTTAAGAGGTAATTTTGAAGTACCCTTTAATTTCTCAATGCACAATGACTTCAGCAACCTCTTATTGATCGTATTGTAATACATCATTATTTTTCCACGCTTGTTTCAAGGAATAAATTACCAGATGTGTGTAAATATGTGTCTGTTAAATCTATTCCTTCCATGTGTGTAAAAGAATGAATGAATGAATGAATGAATGAATGAATGAATGAATGAATGAATGAATGAATCCTTTTTATTTCATTACAGTACATCATTTACAATGGTACAAACAACAATTACTGAAATGTAATCCCCAAATGGGCTAATGCCTGTGGTTGGGGATTGAGTCCATCATCCGCACAAAAAAACAATAAATTTAGGCTACTTTTAAAAAGGGAAAATAATATACATTGTACACAGAATTTTGTTTACAAGAAAAGATAAATAATAAAAAAAACTAGTTTACGAGGTAAATATATACAAAACGATTCAGTGTACGAAAAATGAATGCACGCATATATCACGCGTTCAGTTTGCACGTTAAAATATAGGAAAAGCCTTTTATATAAGAGTAGCAGTTGAGAATTTAGATGGTCAATATTAAATATCTTTTGATGTGTAAGGTATAGCCAAATAACCATTGTTATTCTAACAATTTGTAAAATATTTTCAGCGCTACAAATGAGGTTTTCCTAGAACCCTGAGAATAAATTACATTATAACATTTTATCAAAGCATCAGGTCAAGTCGATAAAGTTGTCCCTTGGTAACCAAGAACAGTTGATTATAATACAATTTAATTGTAAACTTCGTTACCTGGAAACATGATTTCATTAGAAATATTTCAAATGTGAGAGAAGGTTTTATTTTGCTAAAACAGAATAAAACTTTATCTCAAATTTGAAATATTCTAGACTCTCGGCCCCTGATCTCCCTATAATAAGTCTTCCACCATGAACCTCCGTGTTCTTCTTTGTATCCTCATCACTTGGTCTACTTATCTTCCAAGACAAACTCTTATCATTCTACCCCCTTCATTCCCTTACCATTCTAACGCAACATTCTTAATTACATCACTTTGTTGGCTTATCTGCCTATACAAAACCCTTCTTCCAACTCATTCAACTGAATATTGATATCTCCACTATTTAACGTACCCCTCATACACAACACTTCATTTTTTACTTTCGTCTTAGACAACCAATCACCTTTTGTAACCTTCTTGAACCTCTCACATTTCACCCCCTCTCCTGCCCTACCCACCACTGTCCTCTGGACTCGTCCGGATTTGTAACTTCCTTGCCAAACTCTACCTCCCAAACACCCACCCTCTGGGGCTTTGAGAGTCATACTTTTAATGCGGCCACTGGCAGTCTCAAGCCTGCAAAATGAGCTTAGCTCTTGAACGCAGAGAGAAAGTATTAAAAGACAATATTATTTCATTACATTTGGTCTCTTTATTCATAAGACTAATCAATTTTGATTATTGATTAACAACATGTTAAACATTAAATGCAGCAAAAAAAAAATGTTTTAAAGTTTTTTGTTGTAATTAACAAATTTTATTGATGTAATGTAAAAACATGGACAATGGTCTTCATTATTTCAAATTTTTTTCTTGCGTCTTCCTTTACGTATTCCCTGTAGTGAGTGCGTGAATATATTTTCAATTGCCATTCAAGAACATGTCCGCACGGGAAACATTGGCCAATGAAATGCAATACGTGCATCAAAATCAAGTAAGAAAAAACAACTACGCGTCATGACAAAATAAGCTTTCCTTATGTTTCCACAGCATCATGCCAAATAAAACCGTTAAAGGAATAAAAATCTTCCTTTAAAGAACTGCACTAAACAATCAAGCAACAACATTTTTGCTACTACAGCAGCGACCTCCATAACTGAGTGTGCTTCCGCTCCGACAATCTCCACTGCAATTCCCCAGGGCGACAAAGTCACCTTACAGGACACCATGTTTACAGTGAAGGGTATTCTCATATTTTTGAGCGGAGCGAGCGAAGCTCTTATACGTCGACTCTTATGGATTTCGTAATACGCAAACTCCTCCTAGACGGCTGAATCAATCGTTTTCAAATTTTGCATGGTGATAAAGACCATATCGGTGAGTGCCAACATCTATATGGCGTTAAAAAAGTCCCTCAGGAATCCGCCCCACTGGGTCTCAAAGTTTCAATGTAATCCTTATGGAAGCAGTATTTGACACATAAACAAAGACATATGATCAGCTGTTGACTTTTGAATGCAGTAGATAAATAAATAGCTGATAGCATTATTCCACAGATATTGGAACAGAAACGGTATGGATCATAAATATAATCAAATGACGACACTAGCTTGAGGTCCGTGACGTAGGAAGTGATGAAGGATATAGTAAAGGTGAGCAGTCTGGAGTGTGGAAACTGTTTAAGACGATTAGATTTAGGTATCTGCATTTCTAAAATTCTATGGGAAGGGAGGAAAACGGGTCCGCGACGTGGGAAGTGGTGAAGGAAGTACTCAAGGCGTGCTGTCCGGAGTGTGGTAACTGTTTATGACGATTAGATTGAGGTATCTGCAATCCTAAAATGCTATTGGAAGGGAAGGAAACAGGTCCGCGACGTAGGAAGTGGTGAAGGAAGAGGAGTAAAGGCGAGCTGTTCGGGGTATGGGATCTGTTTATGACCATTAGATTATGATCTTTGCAATCCTATGATGCTATGGAAAGGGAGGGAAACAGGTCCGTTACGTAGGAAGTGGTGAAGGAAGTAGTAAAGGAGAGTAGTCCGGAGAGTGGGAACTTTTTATGACGATTAGATAAAGGTATCTGGAATCCTAAAATGTTATGGGAAGGGAGGGAAACAGGTCCGTGAAGTAGGAAGTAGTGAAGGAAGTAGTAAATGCGAGCAGTCCGGAGTGTGGGAACTGTTTATGACGATTAGAATAATGTGTCTACAATCTTAAAATGCTATGGGAAGGGAGGGAAACAGGTCCGTGACGTAGGAAGTGGTGAAGGAAGTAGTCAAGGCGAGCTGTCCGGAGTGTGGGAACTGTTAATGACGATTAGATCAAGGTATCTGCAATCCTAAAATGATATGGAAAGGGAGGGAAACAGGTCCGTGACGTAGGAAGTGGTGAAGGAAGTAGTAAATGCGAGATGATCGGAGTGTGGGATCGGTTTATGACGATTAGATTAAGGTATCTGCAATCCTAAAATGCTATGGGAAGGGAGGGAAACAGGTCCGTGAAGTAGGAAGTAGTGAAGGAAGTAGTAAATGCGAGCAGTCCGGAGTGTGGGAACTGTTTATGACGATTAGATTAAGGGATCTGCAAACCTAAAACGCTATTGGAAGGGGAGGAAACAGGTCCCCGACGTAGGAAGTGGTGAAGGAAGAGGAGTAAAGGCGAGTTGTTCGGAGTGTGGGATCTGTTTATGACCAATAGATTAAGATATTTGCAATCCAATAATGCTAAGGGATGGGAGGGAAACAGGTCCGTGACGTAGGAAGTGGTGAAGGAAGTAGTAAAGCAGAGCAGTCCGGAGAGTGGGAACTTTTTATGACGATTAGATTAAGGTATCTACAATCTTAAAATTCTATGGGAAGAGAGGAAAACAGGTCCGCGACGTAAGAAGAGGTGAGGAAGTAGTAAGGTGAGCAGTGTGGAGTGTGGGAACTGGAAACCGTTTGTAGCGGTTAGATTAATGTATCTGCAATGCTGAAATGCAATGAGAAGGGATGGAAGCATCCCCACGACATAGAAAATGGTGAAAGAAGTAGTAAAGGCTAGCAGTGCGGAGTGTGGGGAATGTCTTTGGCGATTACATTAATGTATCTGCAATCCTAAAATGCTATGGGAAGAGAGGGAAACATGTCCACGACGTAGGGGGTGGTGAAGCAAGTAGTAAAGGTGTGTAGTTTTGAGTGTGGGAATGAATTAATGTATCTGCAATGCTATTATGCTATGGGAAGAGACTGTAGACTGTAGGTTAAAATGATTACGAAGCATGAATCGATACATATTTCCATTTTGATACAAGCAATCGTTTACAATATAAATTTACAACTGAGTTGGAAACAGCTGATTTTTGAGCGGAGCGAGCGAAGCGAGCGAAGCTCTTTGGGATCAACTTCAATGCAAACAATATAACACCATCACTCAATAACGGCTGAACACATTTCAGCCAAACTTAACAAGACTACTTAGACTAATAATGAGATGGTTTGTAAACAAACAAATTTCAATTAGATAATGCTAATGCAATTTAAAACGAACTTAAAATTTCAAATTGTTAACATTAGGCTTATGGGACTAAAGTAGCTATGACAGTTTTTTGTTTACAAGAAAATTGTAAACAAGAGAATCATAAGGTATTTCTGAACTTTCTATACTTTTCTTTTAAACGTTTTTAAACTATTCCTATGATTTTAATAAACAAGAAAATGCCGTTAAAACATTTTTTTTAAGGCGCGGAATTCACTGAAAATCGAGAAAATATACGGAACTACTTTCTCAACTCAATGCGCGGAGCATAAACAAGGAGCGGAGGGATACGGACCAGTGACTCCTTTCTTGGGAACCTATTTGTGTTGCCAGCTGATTAGAAACAGCCAATGTAAGAAATCAGGATATAATAAGCGATATATCGAACCGCATCGAAATCGATATTTAATCCGATAATACATCACAGATTATTTTATGTTGAATTACATCGACGGTGCAGTAAGTTATTACACTTATTAATAAAACGCAGATTGGACACTGATCTAATGTAGGCATGGGGGGAAGGTAGGTCGGGGTTTATGAGTATTCGTGACTACATTAAGTGTTTTGAAGTAAGGTTAGATTAGGGAGGTAAAGTGTAGGTTATAGGTAGGTGATCGGGTTGTTTATTTGTGTTGCACCATATAATTGTTATCTTTTGGAATAGTTGGTTAAACGGGGAAACGGTTTCAAAAATGTTTGCATATGGTCTTAACAAATTATCTACTGTATTCTAGCATTGAATTTATATAAAGTCAATGATTCTAGCAAATTACTACATAAAAACCAAAAGAAAAGAACATTTGGATTTGGAATTTTGCCCATAGCAAAACTAACATATAATTTATGAAATGTGAAAAGTTATACATCATTAAATGCTATTCTGTAATATTAATAATTGTTCGGCAAATCCTCATTTTAATGGCTCTGCTGAAAATGGAATCTGCATTTTGTGAAACAGTAATTTGGTAACAATTCAGTAATTTCAAATGTTGATAACAGTAGCCTATCCCATATAAATACTGTTATTTGATTGCCAAGCCACGGACTATACATACGTCCAGTTACAACCGTAATAATAAGTAAATAATTAATTACCTGGGCTTATAGAAATACACTTTTAACCACGGTATGGATAATTGTCTAGGCCTGTCCAGAAGTAGGCTACTAATTTATAAATATATTATCTACATTGTATATTTAAGGCATGTCTTCCCTTCTTATTATTATTCTGTTTTCACTTAAATCAGCTGAGTGCGATGTTTACTTAAATTACTTATGTTTAGGCCTACATTTCAGCCATCTAATTTTATTTTTCAATAAATTAGTCTTTTTGCAGTTTTACACATTGAAATACATGATTGATAATTCAGTTGATTTAAGTCTTTTAAAAGTGTTTTACATTTGAGTCTTGCATTGAAATAGCCCTACATTTTTCGTAGGCCTGTGTTTTATCTTGGACTATCAATACAACTAGACATTCCATCCCCATGTTAAATTTATAGCCAGCTTTTTCATCAAAATCTTCTGTATCCAATGGTCAATGGTTTTATTAAGGCCAGTATTAAAATGCCGTCTCTAAATCGTCCCAATAATGGTAGAAGACCTACATTCCAGTTACATTACAATCATATCAAGAATACTTGGTATTAACAATCATAAATTATTTTAAGCAAAGAAAGCTGAGTTTAACCGATTGCAAGGGTTGAAATGAAGACCAATGTTTATGTTGCACAGTTGAATTTAAATGTCAAATTTCCCCTCCTGATGTTATACTTTAATACACGTTTTTTAAATAGTTACTGTTTTCTTATACTTAAATACTTTAACCGATTGTAAGGGTGGAAAATGAAAATCATTTGGGTGGTAAATGATGTTTTTGTTGTAGGCTACAGTTGAATTTGAACGTTAAATTTTCTTTCTCTTTTTTATACTTTAATGCCCTTTTTGGATGTTAATATCAGATTCCAACTACTGTAATATTTTCCTGGTCAAAACTACCATAATGCACTTCTGGAAGAGGTGTCTGAATAACAAGATGTAGTAAAAACAAATTTGAATTATTATAATTTTAATCAATAAAACAAGCATTAATACATCTATTGACTTTTTTACATTTAGTTACTTATACAAATATCAAATCACGTTTGTTCCGCTCAACTGGCTTTCACCTCTCTGAAAGCAACCCTAGTTACTCCATAGAGGCTAAAAACGATTTTTACTCCCAAAGAGTAAAAATGCTACTTTAGACCTGCAACGCATGTATTAAAAACGACTGTTTTTACTGCAGTATGGCAAAAACAATATAATATGAACCCTTGATGACTCCGCTCAATTTTGTGGATGCCTCTGCGAACGCCACCTAGTTTTTTATAGTTTTAAAGAAGCTGCCATGTGGTATGACGACAAAGTAACTTTCCAACTAATCAAATAGTAGGCTACCCAATAAAAAATAGTTAAAAAATATAATCTCAATACTTTCTCTCTGCGTTCAAGAGCTAACCTCATTTTGCAGGCTTGTGACTGCCAGTGGCCGCATTAAAAGTATTGACCCTCAAAGCCCCAGAGGGAAGGGAGTTTGTTTAATGTGGTAGGAAAGGTTGAAAATATGGACAAGCCTAGAGGCCAGCGTAGGGCAGAAAGTAGGGGAGGGGTTAAGAAGAGAGCTAACAAAGCAAATTATCTGAAAGGAAAAAAAACTTTTGTATCGGTAGGAGAACATAAAATAGCATATTAAAAAAAGGTGGCGTGAAACAATGACTCTCAAGTTTAAGTTAGGGTTCTATTTTATTTGGCTTACAAAGAGGTCAAGATAGTAAATGTTTTACAGTCAAAGACGTGCAATTAAAGAAACTGCCGCCAGGAGTGTTGTTGTCCCTCCAAAGTTACGCCCTTCATTGTTGGAGGGAGTGTAAAGATAAACAAAGCACCCGGCAACGATTAGAATGTATTGTAAGGATAAGAACAATCTGTGAAGTATCAAGTGAGTATTTTATGTCCCATGAAACGTTTAATGAGAACTAAAGGATAACTCACTACGCCTACCAGTTAATTTAGTTAAATTCGAGATTAATAGTCCTTGAAGCCGAGACATGCTAACTCATAAAACAAAGAACTACAAAGGAAATTTCTAAACTCACAGTAAACTAGATATTTAAATTAGAATCACTCTGGTGTTTGCACAAATATTTTTGGACGGTAAATAACTCTTCAGCGGCTGTTTGAAATTAACGAAATCAACATTGATCTTATGGCAGGCAAATCCAAGATGGCAGTTAACTTCCATGGACTTCCATGGAGAACAATTCAAAACTTCAAAGAACATTTCTAATCTTACAGTGTACTACTGTAGATATATAAAAAAAAATTTGGATGATAAATAACTCTTCAGCAGTTGTTTGAAATCATCCAAGATGGCCGCTAGCCTCCAAGGACTCTTAAAACTTAAATGGGCTCATTGATGTTAATTATGAGTATATACAGGGTGGCTGAAAAGTAACTTGCACCCCCCCTTAACTTTTCAACCATTTGAGATATTTGAAATCGGTTTGCGGCAACCTTCTTAGATGGGCGTAGGTAAGCTGCTCCCCCGTGCCTGGGACACCAGCGAGTGCGTCGTGCAAAATGCTTGTCTTGACTGTACTCTTCCATTCCTAACCTAATCTCTTAATCCCTTCCTTGCGGGTGTGAGTAAACTGTTCTCCCTTGGCTGTTGCATACATTTGATTTATGTTCACTAAACTATTGAGTAACAGACTAGTTAGAGTCCAATTGTGTAATAGTATGTAAGTATGTAAGTACTAAGTTGAGGTAACAAAAAAAATTACAGCAACCCATTCAGTTTTCCAAACACTATGGCCCAATGATAGTCTTTAGAAAGTAAAAAAATTTAACACTGCTTAAAATTGTTGAACTTCTGAAATAACCATTATTGCGTTATCAAATTTGTGTTGCTATTGAATAATGCACAAATTAGCATTCCACTTATAATACTTACGTTCAAAAGTTTACGAGTTTTAGGGATATATTTAATAATTGGAAACGTTTTTAAATGGTAAAATGTTGTATTTCCTTGTCTTGTGAAATATTAATGAATAGTCTATATATTCACACCAATCATAAATATAATCAAACGGTCTTTATGATCAATAAAGATCTAAACTATAGAAAAACTCAAACTTAAAAAGCATTGATTTCTTATCAATAAAAAACATCATATTTTTAAATATTTAAATAATTCTTTGAATATAATTAAACCCTCTTTGTTAACAATAATATACTTTAAAAAATTGAAAACTCATTATAAAAAATAAAATATTGTAGTTAACAATATAGAAATAATATTTTTTTATATTATAATAAACCCTTGAAAATAATTATACCCTCTTTATAATCAATAATACTAAATGAAAAAATAAAAACTCATTATTAAAAACATATACTAGTTACTGTATCAATATAGGAATAATACCATTTACACGAGTTTCTTGGAATACTTTACCTACGGGACCGGTTTTTAATTACTAATAATCACTAAACCCGACTTCCAGAAGAGGTTGTTTTCGTTTATGTATAATCTCTTATTGCCACTGACAGAGATGCGACGACTCGTTGTACCAATCACTAAATGCACCTATCGTTAACATTTAAATTGGTAAAGAGATGGTTAGTTAAAGTTCGAAGCATTACAATAATTGTTTAACTTTTTTTTAAATTATTTTACTTTTTCTCTTAATCCTTGGCCCTCGTCGGTCAAGTAATGTTCCCGTGTGGTTAACAACTAACTGATACATTAACATAACTTACATAACATTTACATAACTACTGATACATAAACTGATACATTACCCGTGCAGTTAACTAAAACTATGATGTTATGTAAGTAAAAAATGCTGTTATGTGAAACTTTTCAATTTTAAGAACAAAACTGTAACGGCATTTAAAAAAACTGTTGTAGGTAAAATATCAAAATAAACTCTTGAAAATGATTAAGGTTTGTCACATGTACGAAGCATGAACGAAGTCCGTCATTTTTTTGCGAATCGCTTGTTAGCAATTTGAACGAAGTATTTCCGCGAAATCGCACCACTCAAATAACGTTCTCTTGCAAGGTTTACTTCGTTTTTTCTCTTCCTGTACTGTTTCCCTCCATTCTCCCGTGGCTTGTCTTGCACACTATTGATCTTAACATACTTGGAATGACACCAGCTCACTCACAAAGGGTAAACACATATAAATATTCTTTAGGTTTAAGCGTTTATCCTAAATAATTGTACCCAGTTCACCATTGCTTTCCAATCGGGAACAGCGCCATGTTGACCAAGGATGGAATGTGGTCCAAACAATCTCTGAGTTTTTGCACAAGAATCACTATTTTTAAAATACGTTTCCACATAAAAATCTCAGTATTAATAGCCTCATGCATAATATTTACTAAAATGGCATAGTTTAAGGGATGTTATAAGCACAGCTGCTCATTCGTTGTTTCAACAATTAACATGTGACATCTAAAACAAATTGTGGCGTTCTCATCGCCTCACCCTGTATAAGGCCTAGGTAAAAAATGTCATTAGTTTTGAAGCTTTCGTAACTGAATTAAAGGAATTCAGTATTCCAATGAATGTTTTTATTTAAAAAGTAATTAGTCTTTGTAGTGTACAGAAAAATAACGTTGAAAACAAAAGTGAAAGTGGATAGTTTATTCTCAACCCTATTAAAAAAAATTAAATTACTTCTAAAAACAGTTTGCTACAGAAACTTTACATGGCCTAGGTAAGATGTAATTATTATGTAAAACAAATGGTGATGAAAATCACCCCAAAACTCCCACCGCGGGCATGGTTTCGGTGTGGCATGGCTCAAAAACCTCAAAAAAGCTCAAAAAAGGAAGGGATTAAGAGATTAGGTCAGGAATGGAAGAGTACAGTCAAGACAAACATTTTGCACGATGCACTCGCTGGCGTCCCAGGCACGGGGGAGCAGCTTACCACCTCCCTCTTAGATATGAGGGGCTACAATAATTATGGTCATTTTGAAAATTTAGCCCTTAGGGGTAGCGGGGGTAGGAGGTAGCTCAAAATTTTCAAATGACAAGTATAGTCGAGTTTGGTATAATTTTACAGGTCTTGACGAAACATAAACATTGACATAAAGAAAACCAAAATTGGCTCACTAATAACAAAATGGCGCCCTAAAACGTTTCAAATCCAAATTACCACGAGGGTGGCAAAAAATTAACTTGCACCATCGTTAACTTTTTAACTATTTTAGATATTTAAAATTGATTTGTGGCAAATTGTTTGGATATGAAGGGCTACAATAATTATGGTCAATTTTGAAAATTTTGCCCTTAGGGGTAGTAGGGGTAGGGGGTAGCTCAAAATTTTCAAATGGCAAGTATAGTCGAGTTTGGTATCATTTTGTAGGTCTTGACGAAACATAACAATTAACATAAAGAAAATAGAAATCGGACCATTAATAACAAAATGGTAGCTAAACATGATTGAGACAATGGTTATTTAAAGTAATTTTGAACTGTCATTTTGTTATTAATGGTCCGATTTCTATTTTCTTTATGTTAATTGTTATGTTTTGTCAAGACCTACAAAATGGTACTAAACTCGACTATACTTGCCATTTGAAAATTTTGAGCTACCCCCTACCCTCACTACCCCTAAGGGCAAAATTTTCAAAATTGGCCATAATTAATGTAACCCTTCATATCCAAACAAGTTGCCGCTAACCAATTTTAAATATCTAAAATAGTTAAAAAGTTAAAGAGGGTGCAAGTTAATTTTCTTTGCCACCCTCATGGTAATTTGGATTTGAAACGTTTTAGGGCGCCATTTTGTTATTAGTGAGCCGATTTTGGTTTTCTTTGTGTCAATGTTTATGTTTCGTCAAGACCTGTAAAATGATACCAAACTCGACTATACTTGTCATTTGAAAATTTTGAGCTACTCCCTACCCCCACTACCCCTAAGGGGGTAGCGGATTTCTACCCCCGGATATTTACCCCCATGAAAAAACGCCTATGTCATTTTGACGTCACGAGGGGCGGGGCCTATACACGGTTGAGAAACAGCCCGCGACTGGAAATCTACCCCCGGACATCTACCCCCGGACATCTACCCCCGGACATCTACCCCCGGAAATCTACCCCCATGGTCAGCTCTGTCACGTATCGGCCAATATTCATTGTTGTAATTGATTGTTTTATGTAAATCAATGGTTCTTCGGTTAGTAATTTCCCTCTAATATCTAGTATTACGCATGTGATATGTCATTGTCTTGTTTAACATTATCTATCTTCCTAAAGAAATAGGCTGTAACAGCCCTTTTTTACCCGAACTACTTCACCGATTTTTTTGATCGAGGTGTAATTTTAAATCTTAAGATCTAGCGCAACGCAAGATGGTAATTAAAACAATATTTTGATAAAGGGCTTCAAAAGTTTGACCATTAAGCATTTGATTTATTTCTAGACAGTGATTTAAATGTTTGGCCAACTTTCACATACAGTAACAGGTAACGGCGCATGCACGAGCGCAATACATATCACTGAAGGAGGTTATTTTCTGATTACTAGAGGTAAAAATACAGTGCAAATAAATGTTGATTAAAAGCCTGCCACTGGTTGATCAATAAATTATTTAATTACTAGGTGAAACCCGTCAAAATCGACGGTTGCTTTAAAGGCTTACGATAATTCTTTTAACTGTGACCGAGTGAAATCATAAGAATCGTGAGCATTTAGCATTGTTTAATGAGTAATAAATAAGTGTAGAAACAATAATTACTATTGCGTTAGTTACAAAATATGGTTTATCATTCAATGAATAACATATTTCTTATACCGTCTGTTATAGGTGTTATTGTGTTTGGATGTGTTGGATGTATAGCCGGATTAATAAATGTCTTAATCCAAGTGCATTAAAATAACCCTTAAAATAGCCCCTAGTTTTATCACTACCTTCAAAATGAGGGGTCACTCGATGTTGCTTAACATTTAAATTTTTTTAGTTTCCCCCAAAATCCCCGTTTTGGGTTTGGGAACCAAGTAGCAATTAGGCTCAAAAAGTACTTCATAACATGCCATAAAGGTGTGTAGAGTTTAGTTTTCCTAGTGTGGGCCGTTACAAAATTTAATGGGGGTCTCCAGACTGGAAAGCTGTAAATTAAATTTAACTTCTGAGGATAACTGGCTGCCATTGTTTACTAGATTGAGATAGACACCTCTAGTTTGCGTTGTTGGTTTTCTTTTACCAGGACCTTCAAAATGAGGCGTCACTCGATGGGTTTTTACCGTTTGAATCATTTTGAGTTTCCCCCCAAATCCCCAATTTTGGGGATGTACACCAAGTAGCGGTTATGCCCAAAAAGTACTTCATAACATACCATCAAGGTGTGCAAAGTTTAGTTTTTCTAGTATGGGCCGTTAAAATATTAACAGGGGGTCTCCAGACTTTTTACTAACCACGTATAAAAACATACTAAACTGGTTTGCTTATATATCAAAGGAAGTATTTTCTTGTATTTTATGTTTACTTCAGAAAGAATGCAGTATGAAAATAATACACACAAATGTTCGATATGGATTTGAAAATAATTTATTTTGATATTATGATAGGGAAAAGAAGCTAGTTTAATGATATTAAAACATTGCTTTTCCAAGTTAAAAACATTTAAATGCATTATATATATTTTTTTAAGAAACTCGTTAATACTACTACAGTATAAGGTTATCATGTATTATCTTATAAAAACGTTATGATGATATCTGCCCCGATGATGGGTTACAGTAATAAAATACACCCAACGCATAACAATGAAAAAACGTGCAGATTAACACCTTTAGTTATAGATAATCACGTACATTGTGGTCATCATCTTTAAATCTTGAGTATGTGGTGTCAAAATCATCAAAGAGCCGTGCCGACTTAAAATACGTGAGTTTGACTAAAAGTTTACTTTATTGAAATTATTTCATCCTTTTTAGAGCGTTTGAAGTCGGTTGTATTTTTTACAAAAATAAATTATATCCTTTTACATTACCTTCATATTATCCGTTATTTCCCAACCAGCTTTGACAAATATCATAAAATATGTTTATGTTTTATTTTTTGTCAACTAATTCCTTGTGTAAACAACTAGACTTTTAGGCCAATGCAAAACTCCAGATAGTGTATATGACCAAGGGATTAGGCTACTTCCTATTACTAGAGGGGAATTAATAATGAAATAATTAATTAACTAGGTGAACCCGTGCGAATTCGCACGAATAATAAATTAGGATAGTATAGCAACGTCGTTAGAAGTTGCGTCATTGTATAGACGTTGGTCTTGAGCTCGATCGTTGGCTATATGCATTCTAAGTTCTTTTTGCTGTGTTCAGTGGAAGTATTTTGCAGGACGGAGCTCATAATGCTGAAAACTTGCGCGTATGGACTAATATCAACCAAATGATGAGTAAAAATGTGCATGAGTTCAGTACTGCAAGAGCCATTAGCTTTGTTTAGCATTCTTCCTTGAACAGCGGGTTCAACGTCCGTAGATATAAATTTCGGCATATGTGGGATGTTCCCCTTCTGACGGTTGAAAGGTGCCAATTGAGTGATAAATTGTGTCGTGCACCTTATACATGAAAGGCCATGAAGGCTCCACCGTTATGTTCTTCAATTTTACCTCGAGTTCTGACCATTGCGAGCGAGGAGTTTTACGATCTAATGTTCTCTTTGTAGTTGCTGCTCAAATGATTTGCTTCATTTAAGTAGGCTCTGGATATAATGGATTTCTCAGTATGGTGGTGGATTCACTTTTCCTTTATGGCAGCAGGATGAAAATCCTTCGCCTCGTCCTCTTTGTTCTTCTTTAAAATGTAGTGCAGCACATTTCTGACATTTTAATGCCATCTCGCCAAGTGAATGCTGGTGAATTCTTGTATTTGTCAGTGTAATTTTGTAAGTACACGTTGCCACTAACTGTTCCAGCTCCTCGTCTGGGCTCCTTATACGTTTTGCATTGCTTGCCGTATGTTGACTCACCGTGTCCGACCAGCAATACTTCTTTGTCGTCGGGTCCTTGGCATGTTTAAACGAAAATATAATGTAAAACCTTTCTCTATATAGGTAACATTTCTTTTTTTTAAACATGCAAACTGTTTACATTTGAAAGCCAAACAAAACAGCTGGGATTGAATTTGTTTAACTAATGTATTGACATCTGTTTCAGAATATAATAACATTCAAATCAATCACAATGTTATCCTTATGGAAGGAACTTTGAGGGCACCCCACGCCCTTAAAATGATATATTTCAAAAATCTAAAGCCAGTTTGCACATCTACACACCTAGTCAAACATTTTGGTATATAATATGTGGGGTTAAATCTTAAAACAAAAAAGCCTTATTGTTCACAAAGTTTCACGTCGCGTATTAAATATATAGAAGATTTATTGATCAACCAGTGGCAGGCTTTTTATCAACATTTGATTGCACTGTATTCTTACCCTTACCTCTAGTAATCAGAAAATAGCCTCTTTCAATGATATGTATTAAATTTCACGATCTGCGCTCGTGCATGCGCCGTTACCTGTTACTGTATGTGAAAGTTGGCCAAACATTTAAATCACTGTCTAGAAATAAATCAAATGCCTAAGGGTCAAACTTTTGAAGCCCTTTATCAAAATATCGTTTTAATTACCATCTTGCGTTGCGCTAGATCTTAAGATTTAAAATTACACCTCGATCATAAAAATTGGTGAAGTAGTTCGGGTGAAAAAGGGCTGTTACAGCCTATTTCATTAGGAAGATAGATAATGTTAAACAAGACAATGACATATCACATGCGTAATACTAGATATTAGAGGGCAATTACTAACCGAAGAGCCATTGATTTACATAAAACAGTCAATAAAATCAATTACAACAATGAATATTGGCCGATACGTGACAGAGCTGACCACGGGGGTAGATGTCCGGGGGTAGATTTCCGGGGGTAGAGTTCCGGGGGTAGATGTCCGGGGGTAGATGTCTGGGGGTAGATGTCTGGGGGTAGATGTCCGGGGGTAGATGTCCGGGGGTAAATTTCCAGTCGCGGGCTGTTTCTCGACCGTGTATAGGCCCCGCCCCTCGTGACGTCAAAATGACGTAGGCGTTTTTTCATGGGGGTAAATATCCGGGGGTAGAAATCCGGCGACCCCCCCCCCTAAGGGCAAAATTTTCAAAATTGACCATAATTATTGTAGCCCCTCATATCTAAGAAGGTTGCCGCAAACCGATTTCAAATATCTCAAATGGTTGAAAAGTTAAGGGGGGTGCAAGTTATTTTTCAGCCACCCTGTACAATAACAAGTGAACTTGCAAAGCCTATTTTTCTTCTTTTAATTAAACATTTCACTAATTAATTGAATACAATAAGATAGCATATTTGTATTACGGAAAGTAAATAAAAGAAACGTCTTATAACACTTAAAACATATATTTACGCTTATACTGTTACTCACAAGACGGTAAATATACAAAAAAGATGGTAAGTGGTGATCGATTTCGATTGGACACTCCAATCATAATCAGACCCAATAAATCGAAATCGATCACCACTTACCATCTTTTTTGTATATTTACCGTCTTGTGAGTAACAGTATAAGCGTAAATATACGTTTTAAGTGTTTAAGACGTTTCTTTTATTTACTTTCCGTAAATTTAATAACACGTACAATGCTGATCAAGAAATTATATTTGTATTGTCATTCACTAGTTTCGGATTTCGTAGTTACTTTACAAGACACATAGGGAGAAATACCCTTTTTTTGATGCTTATTAAGTCGATCAACATTTTGCGTATTTGTTACAGCTCTTTTGTTAACATTCAGTGTAATATATTCTCACTTCTCAGTATAATAAAATCCAAGATACTAAATAGCTTTTATTAATTTCTATATGATCCACGACTATTAATATTTAATACTTTTGACGATTCCTTAACAGCGCTGCAAGTGTTGAGTCATAGTACTAGTTTTTAAGTTCTACAGATGCATTCCTGTTAATTGCAGTTATTCATTTCCTTAAATTTTTAAAATTTCATTAATATTTGCTACTTAAAGATCAATCCGAGCTACAAATGGCTATTGTATAATTGAAAACAATGATCTATTTTTTTTATTTTCAAACGAATTGATTAAACTATTAGTTACGTATCATAACGTAAGCAGGGAGTCACACAAACTAATTAATGACAAACATGATTCATAGGCTGAAAATCTGGATAGGTTAACATGGTTGGTTGAGTTTTGAATGATTAACTGCGAGTTAGGCTATGTTTTCAAAAGTTAAGCTGGAACGTTAAGTCGTAAATCAATTAAGGTGGCATGTTTTGACAGCTTCTTAAAACGTCTGATAAAATACTGGTAAAAATGTAGGTGGTCTATTTTCGTACCTTTGCTCAACACATATGTTCTACAAAATTGTATGCGATTACGTCACATATTTTACAATGACGTCATGTAAAGTACAGCTGAACATACATTACAGTGTTGAATGATGTATTGGGCAGCTGTGCCTGACTGAGTGGTCAATATCTCTTTGATACATCCGGAGATATTTCCACAAAGAGAGAGATTTACTGAGATCCATCGTCCATTACACTTTCATCACTCACTTATAATACAGTTTCCTCATGAAAAGCACACACGATCTAATGTAAAATTTATCCGACTAAAGTACCTTGTGCATTAAGCATACATCAGTTCAATTAACGACACCTGATCGTTGTATTTCTTGTAAAAATATCAGAGTTTGCTTTTAAATTATACTAGTGTATCTGTTGCTTGAATTCGAGCAATTGCGAAGTAGTCGTTATTTAAAAAAGTCATAATTTCCGATGACTTTAAAAGAATCGACTCAAAGATTATGGAAATACTTAGTTCGATACAATCAACATGCATTGAGAGTGTAATATCTGACTATTGAGTAGGTATACTCGTTAATTGTATATCAAGGTATTTACTTAAAAAGCATTGCATTTACACATTTCCTCCAATCCAACATGAGACATGATCCTTACTAATGGAACTGATGTGTTCCAATTTGAGTGAATTTGAAACTTGTTTGTTTGGTATAGCAAGAAACAACTTAGCAATTGAAAAGTTTAACCATATACATTCCGTGGTAACATGAGAAATGTGTCTTACTAATGCAATTGTATTCAAACAAGGCAACATTCAAACCTTCGGAAAGGGAATAAACTGAAATTTGCCTGGCTAAGAAGGATATTTTAAGTCATGTTACTCGTCTAAGTAAATCAATCCCAACAAACTTTCTCGAAATTTCAGTTTACATAAAAAATATCGTACCAACTGGATTTGTATCCAAGCTTATACTGCATGAGTTATAATAATATATAATAAGTTATAAGTTATAAAAGAGCTTATGCTGTTATTATAAACACCTTTTAATCAGCTCCTGATAATTCTTCTATGAAAATATAATCGTTTACTGTCTGAAACCAATATATTTAGTTTTACACTTAATTAGTAAGTGTTCCAATTTGTCTTTGAAACTTCGAGTAAAATATTCGAATAGCTAATCTGAACTAAGTAAATAGATTACTTTATATAAATACCAATCTAAAAATAAGTCAATACAAACTAAATTTCGTAAACCTTTGTTTCTGCTAAAATGTATTCTATCACAATTATTAACCCATTTTAAAATCAAATTTTCTCTAAAAAAGATTAGCTGTTATGCTGTTGTGTTGAGACAAATAACTTTGGTTATTATTACTTTTGACTCTCAAATTCATTTCTCTTTAAATATATATATATATATATATATATATATATATATATATATATATCTAATATATAAAATTCTCGTGTCACAGTGTTTGTCTGCAAACTCCTCCGGAACGACTTCACCGATCGTTATGAAATTTGGTGTGTAAATTCTGTAGGTATGCGAATCGGACGTAAACTATTTCCCGTTTCGAAATTCTTAAAAGGGCTCCGCCCCAGTGGCTCTGGAGTTTCCCATGTTAACCTTATGAGAAATGGAATTAATGAATCTTAACAGCTGTTTCAATTAAACAAGTTGGTTCTGTTCTATGATGTTCAATAGCATTAAAGTTACAAGGATTACCAACAGGGTGCAGCACTATTATTTCTTTTACATTTATGACAACAGCTAATTTGCAACCAAAAGGTGAGTGAGCGTAGCGAACGAACTTCAACCTGGAGGCGAGTGAGCGTAGCGAACGAGCTAACCTGAAGGCAAGTGAGCGCAGCGAACGAGCTCCAACCTAAAGGTGAGTGAGCGTAGCGAACGAGCTCCAACCCAAAGGTGAGTGAGCGTAGCGAACGAACTTCAACCAGGACGTGATTGAGCGATGCGAACGAGATCATCTTGAAAATTAAACGTAACGGTACTTTCTTTCCATCGGTCTGTCTTAGGGGAAACCTATAACTTAGGCGATACGAAGTTCGCCGGGTCAGCTAGTATATATATAAAACTAACCTAGGAAATACTTTTAATAAATCACGTTTGAAAAATATTTGGACACATTTTTAGCAAAGGTTAACTTATATTGTGAAAGTATATGGAACGTAATTGCTTTGTTAAAATGCTAAGTCGTCAAAATAATGAATATTCTAAACAGGCACACCGTGTAAATTTACCTTGATTTCAGTTTGCTTTTACAATGAGCTCGCGCTTGCTTTTCACAAGTAGGGATAACAAAGAAACGTTTTTACTAATGGACCAGTGTTGTTTTAAATCTTTTTATTTATATTTTGCAGCTGAAACTAATTGTATAAAAAGTGTATTTTTTCGCGAGAAAAAAATATTTATAAGCTTTTACAAAAGCTCAAGGCGTTTTAACCTATTCTTTTCATCTATATTACTATTATATAAAAATCTTGTGGTGTCTGTATGTGTATTACTAATAGGCGCATAAACTACTGAACTGACTGGGCTTAAATTTTACAGAAATATAGCTACCATACCAAGGACCATAATAGGACTATTCACACTTCGATACTGACCGTGGGCTTTGCCCCTTTGGCTTTAAAAGTTCTGAGTTGAGGATTTTAAAAGTAAATATTGATTGGTCTCCATGGCTGCCATGAGAACAAACACAATGTTTACAATTTGCTATGCCACCCAAATGTAAACAAGCTGAACTGTCAAACCACATTAATTCACAATGGCACAGCTGGTTTATAAATAGGAGGCATATAATATTCTCTACAATCATGTTTATTTATTCTTATATTTGATGGTTCATTGATTATTTATTTTATGAAATTAGTGAGATTGTATATCTGATGCTGTATCTAACCCTAATTAATTATTTAAAATTTTGCTAATGTGAATAATTGTATTGAAAGAGTTTGGTGTAAAAATAGTGAAATTATAAAGTTCACATTTACTTGAATCATTTTAACATTTTTGAACAATTAACATGTGTTTAGAGTAGGGCACACACCTTAAAAATTGAAACATTTTTCTCAAGGAGATAATTAATTGTATATTTTTGCCATTTTGAGAGAAATATTTTTCACACCATTAGCCTTTTCCCAAATTTTTAAATCATATTTTCATATTACTACCCATAGAGTTATGATGTTTTCTAATCCAGAGGTAGCTACTACTCTATATTATAACTTTTTACACTTCCTGTAGATTTTACATTCTATTCTAATAATGAATATCTTTTTACGAGCGTTTCAAGGTCATTACATGTATAATTTCAACCAAGTTCCTCTTAACTTAACCTACCCTTGCAATAACATTGTTTGAATGACATTAAATTTACTAATTCTAAGCTGATATACAAATATTTCAAATTAAAAACAACAATAAAAAAGTTGTATATATGCCTTTGCCTTTGGTGCATAAATATTAGGAGCTATAAATAGTAGGACTAAATACTAAATAGTCCTATTATTTAATAGCTAAATAGTATGTTTCTGTTTGTTTTGTTTTAGTAGTAAGAGTATTAATGTTTTTGTTTGTTCACATAGTATATAATAAGTTTTTTTTTATATTCAATGCTGAGTGAGCAATGCTTTTTAGAAGCAAGATCACCTGTTTCATTTCATTCAAATTAAATGCTATACCATAATATTAACCAGATGTTGTAAATTATTGTTTGTCTATGTTTTATTTTATAATTTAAAAGTAAGTAAAGGATTTGAGATTTTTATCTGTTTATTTTTTGAAAATGTTTTTTAAATGTAATTAGAAAGTTAAAAGTTTTTGATATATTAAGTTTTATATAAAGTTTTTTTTAATTTATTGGAATTTAATCTTTTTTAACATACATGTGGGACTTTCGGATATTAAAATGCCTAAAAGAAAAAAGAGCAACCTCTCCAGTCGTCCTGCTAAGGCAAGGGCAATGGCATCTTTGCGAGAAAGGGAGTCCTTTCAAGAGAGACAAGTCCGTCTGCAAAAAAAACGCAGAAACTACAGCACTACAACGATTTTCTGAAACTTCAGAACGTCGTCAGGCTCGATTACAAACCAATGCTAACAGGATTGCTTACCTACGGTCCCAAGAAACTCCTCAACAGCGTCTGCTACGTAGAGAAGAGGATTCAGTAAGACACGCTGCACAGCGTTTAACTCAAACTAATGAACAGCATGAAGCCAACCTACTCGCTCGAAGAAATGACAGGCAACAATTTATGACAAGAAAGTGGGATTCATTTAAACACATAGCATTTAATTATGACCCAACAATTGATTACCCAACTATTGATAACTTGAAGGCAAGTGAGCGCAGCGAACGAGCTCCAACCTAAAGGTGAGTGAGCGTAGCGAACGAACTTCAACCAGGACGTGATTGAGCCATGCGATTACTTATGAAGTTAAACGGGGCAAAGCCCGCGGGTACAGCTAGTATTTAATAAATTCTCTAGGAAAAGCAAGACAATCTATACACTTTGATGTATTATATTTTTATCCCGCATAAAAATTTAATTAGTTAGACTTACACAACAATAGAGTTTTCTCAAATTTTCGTAAACACTTCCTCGCAACAACTTTCATTATTAACGGAATAAAATAATGCCAATCCATGAGATTTTTCGTCTGTAGTTCTTAAGATGTCCTAATCATGAGTGAATGAGTGTTATTTTGCCATTTATAAATATAGCGAGCCCTTAATTTGTAATGATTTTGCAATACTACACGTAAAACCATCTTTCTGAAGATTTTCTAGATGTAGAAAAGAAACATACAATTTTCGGACAACGTAGCTTGTAGTTCAGTTTGATAGTACTCTAATTTATTACACATACGATGTATCTATTCGTTATTCGATGCCAAGCTTTCCTGGGCGATTTGGACATGAAATGTTTTCAGCTTATCCTTTGATGCCTAATGTACACTCTCTGATTCTCATTGACAATCTGAATATGGCAATTAAAAACTCACAGGAGCTTATGTTTCAGCAATATTCACTTAAAGAGTAATGGTTGTAAACTGTAAAATCTTAATTAAATTACATTGTTTTGTTTTTAAAAACGTTTGTATAAGTTAACTGAGCTGTTGAATTGTAATTTGTTTTATTAGAAATTTAGGACGTAATATTGTGCAAATATTGTGGAATGATACTAGCGGAGCAAATCCGTGATGTATATAGCGAGGAATCCTTAATTTGTCTCCATAAACTACTTGAAATCTTTGATTTTTCCTCTTCTCCTTGGGTGTTGGCGTAAATTTTTAACACCACAGTATTAGATGAATTTAAAAATAAGAAGTATTTTAATACTCTGAGAGGTCTTCTTATGAATTTCTTTTCAGTCTAATTTTTAGGCCATTTTAGTTTCGATATAGTTCAAGGAAAAAATTATCTTGCAAAATTATGGGGGAGATTTTTTAAATACAAACTGAATACCTAACTAAGCATACATTCAGTCTAGACCTACCTAAATATAAAACTAATTTTAAATTAGTAATATAACATTTTCTTACCTACCTTATAATTTCTCCTAATCGTGCACGAATATAATTGATTTGTTTCCTTATTTTCTATGAGTACAAATTTGTAAATTTTGTGGTAAAACTGTTTGTTAAAGGCATGAAAAACTCTTAACAGTCAAATTAAATATTTTATATTTCATTAAACTTGGTGTAAAAATATAACAATTCATTAAGTAAAAATAAAATAAAATCTAATAAAGTAACATTTGTCTTAAAAATTTATGTTTTTTACACTTCACAAGAAATAGTTTAAAACTAAAAATAGTCATATTACATTTTTAGTGACTATTCTTGTACAATAAAGGTAAGGGGAAATAGTTCCAGATATTTGCTTGGCGATTTTGAATTATACCAACTTAGAGACCAACCATCAACGTACACTAATACACTAATGCATAACGGAGATAATAATCATATGATCCATTGTTACTTGTTTGACGATGGATAATTCTATTGATTGATAACAATGGACAACACCACCCTGAATACTGAATTGTAAACAAATAACGGAAGATACATCAGGGAAATCAAGGCTCGTCGAAACCATCTCATTAGACTTCATCCATAATAATTACTTGACACTCCATCAATAATAGCGGAGTTGGTGGAAGTGTTGCCTCAGCAAAGTTTATTGCCATTTAAAATTTTTATTTCTTTATACTTTAAAGTAATTACTTATAATTAATCTATACTTTATTATAGAATTTTTTTCTACTACAGTACCTAATCAACTAGTTTATTATAATACAGGATAATTACAAAATAATGGTGCAAAACTAAATGGTTTGTACGTCCGTTTCCGTGATTTCAAATCACTGATTGTTACACGAATAGAAAAAAAAACAGTTTAAAACATGCAGTCCAAGCGAATTTCCATTTGACTGATTGGATTTACACTGAAATGTCTACTTAAAAATATAACGTTTATTCCCGATTTAAATAGAATTAGTTTAACAAGTACTTAGGTTTACTGCATCATGGAGGGTAAAACTGTTTTTTTTATGTTAATAGTTAGTAAGAAATAAAATTATTTCCCAAATTTGATCAAATTATGTTATAAGCAAGCAAACTACAACAGTTTACTTATTCTCCATAAGAATAACATGGGAATTTTAAATTTACAGTTTTTTGGAATTTTCTCCGTAACCATTAGGCGCATAATAACGCTTCAATGTACTAAATTATTTGTTTTTTTAAGCTCTACAAAATGGTTTGGAAAGAAATTGCTAAATTTTACGTTTTTTGGGTCGAAAATGGGAAAACCCTATTTTTACCCCATAAAATCCCCCGTAAACCCCCGTTCCCATGGTCCGATCATGCTGGATCGCGAACTCGTTCGAATAAACGTAGGTTTACATGTTTGTACCAAATTTCATCAAAACCGGATCATTTTTGCTCGAGTTATCGTGCTGACGGACACATATAAATAAATAAATAAATAAATATATATATAAATACATATATATATATATATATATATTCATAAAGTCAGCACCATTGTTGATACCTTAAAATGTGCTGCAATTGTTGATACCACTTTCCATCGTATATATTCTTTTATTTTGAATCCTACGTTACAGTGGATGGTATATTATTAAGTTTTATAAAAATTCAGACTTATATATTGTTATATATTTAGTTTATAGTCATGTATAACCAATAGTAATCAAAAGTTGATCTTCTTAAAAAATATCACCTCAAGTTGATACCTCGACCAATATAGAGCCGCCATCTTGCATTCATAAAAACGGCACCAAAGTTGATACGTTAAAACACCTGACTATGTTGATACCTCTTTCCGTCGTATATATTGGTTTATTTTAAAGCCTATCTTATGGAAATAGTTTTACTTCTTTGTCTTATAACATCTTAGACTGATACTTCCTTAAATGTTTAGTTTATAGTCTTTAATAACCAACCAATAGTAATCAAAAGTTGATCTTCATAAAATATCACCTAAAGTTGATACCTCGAACAATATAGAGCCGCCATTTTGCATTCATATAAACGGCACCAAAGTTGATACGTTAAAACACCTGACTATGTTGATACCTCTTTCCGTCGTATATATTGGTTTATTTTAAAGCATGTGTTATGGAAATTTGTTTACTTCTGTGTCTTATAACATTTTAGACAGTTACTTTCTTATATATTTAGTTTATAGTCTTGTATAACCAATAGTAATGAAAAGTTGATATTCTTAAAAATTATCACCTCAAGTTGATACCTCGACTTGTATAGAGCCATCATTCTGCATTCATAAAAACAGCACCAAAGTTGATACCTTAAAACAACTGACTATTGTTGATACCTCTTGATACGACAGCGCTCGGCCGAATCTAGTGGCGTCCACGGGAACTATCGGCCCAGCCAAAAATATTCCGCCGCGCCGATCGTGGGATCGCGATTTGACTACCGGAAGTCCACTTCCTGTCTTCTTTTTATCTTCTGCAAACTACACTGAACGTTATTTTTTAATTATTTCTGTAGCTAAAATATGTCTAGCTGTCTCGCAAAGCCTTCGTGGATTTATGCTTAAATTTTCTGTTAGTCAACGTACATATTCAGTTTTTTTCTCTGCAATCCAGGTTTGTGCAGATAAATAATTCAAGCGTGTAAACGGGGATTTAGGGAACAACGTAACCACGGGCCTTCGGTCCCTGAGGTCCGCGGTTTAAATCCTTCTAATCACAGATATAGTTACTTTTAGCTTGATGATGCCTAAACAGTTCCGTGGTGAATACAATGTCCTAATATGTAAATGTAGGACATAAAATGAAAAATAATAATATGTTATTATTTATCTAATATTACCAATTCGTAATAAAACCAAACTGTCCTTGATAGTGGTGTAAAATTTTTAATTTTTTTGAACTAATAATAATGGATTTAACAAATTGGAGCGAGCTGGTTTGGTTGTAGAACTCAAGGCTTTGATCTCGAGCATTTGGGTTCAAATCCCAGTAATCACCAATTGAGTTTATCTAGGTGATAAAACAATACTTAATGTTACTTATCTAATTTTATAAATTCATGATGAACTAGGGTATATTAATTGTCACTAAAAGTGTATTCAATATTTGTTATTGTATTATAACTAATATTAATGGATTTAACAAATGGGAGCGTGCTAGTATAGTCCTAGGAGTAGATTGTGGGGCGGTATTGATGTTATGGGTTTGATTCCCCCCAATTACTAACCAACCCTATCCAATTAGTAAAAATTATTAAGACTCAACAAGCTAAAATTACCAATTCGTGATTAATAGTGCCCAAATAATGGTACCGTAAAATGGTTGATTTTATTCGAACTAAAATTAATGTATTTAACAAGTGGTAGTGGGAGCAGCCTGGTCTAGTTGCAGATCGTAAGGTTTCGGTCACGAGGTTTTGGGTTCAAATTCCGCCAATCACCACTGTTCTTTATCTTGGTGATATAAATGCTTTAGGTTATTCATCTAATACTACCAATTCGTGAAAAATGATAATACTGCAACTGTCACTAATACTGCTGTAAATAATTGTTTTTTTTATTATAACTAATTTGTATTGCTTTAAAAAATATAAGCGAGTTGTTCTAGAGCTAGAAGTACAGCGTGAAGCGTCTCCCAAAGTGTTGGGTCCAAATCCAGCTAATCTCTAGTACACTTTATTCAATTCACAAAAATATTAAAGTTTTCAAACAAATACATTATTACTAATTCGTGATAAAGTATAACAGTGTTCTTATCATAATGGCATAAGTTACGGCATTTTATAATAACTAGGCTCAAATCCCTCCTAACACTAATGTTCTTTATAGTGATAATTCCCCTACTCTTTAGGCCTAGGGTGAATAGTAATGTGTTAACAGTTCTGAGTAATAGAGCCTGGCATTCTAGGGTATGATAAACAAATCGTACACAATAAAAAACCATTCGTGCATTTAATAATTGTATAATAATTATAGTTAATTAATACTTAATACTTTATTCCGATATGGCGACCACACCAATGTAGGTATGTTAAGCCAAGTATGAATTGAAGCATTAAAAAACGAACATAAATATGTCATTCAGAAGTGAATAATACAGTTAGTTTAATGCGCTGGAAGGGAAATAACATGGTCCAATCATGCCAGACCTACCTAACAATGAGTCTGATACCTACCCACTTTTAACGTTGCGTCTGCATTTGGAACACACTTTTTGTTATAGAAAGTAGGTATTATTAATTCAAAGTGGTTTGATATTTGTCTACAATGGACAAAATTTACACTGTTGACTGATTTTCCATCGAGACTAATGCCAGGGATTTTATTAATTTTACATCGATCACTTCAGACCTGCTTCAGACTAGCCCTAGAGGCTGCGGCATTATCACTTGAATAAAATCCATAGGAGATTGGCGGAAATTGAACTCTGGACTTCCAGTGCCGAAGTCCCACGCTCTCCTACACGACCAGCTTGCTCCAGCAGTTCACGGATTAACCATCAACAGACTGATAATTAATCATTATTTGCTGACTAATTATCACAAATTATTCTACTGTTACGATTCTTTAAATTAACTTACCGTTGTGATTGGCAATTTTCCAATGATTCGGAACTCACCTGCACTTGTAGATTGCTAACAAATAGGTAACGTTTTAAAATTATTAAAGCTTTGCCAATGTTATTTTACTATCATCAGCTTTGGCTTGATATTTTGGAACAAACTTTCTTCTTATATATATGTGTAAATTAATGAGTGTTATAGAATGTACAATTTCACAGAAAAAAATTATTGCAATCCCAATTTCATAAAAAGGCATAATTATCAGCGATGGTAAAAATCAGCGATCAGTCGTTAAACGTTGGTTGTAGATTGGTTGTCACATTGTATTGTTGATTGAAGATAACCTTCAATAAGTGTTCTGAATAAGTGTTCAGTTGTTCTGAACCCACCTTTGGTTCTTGGTTGTAGATTAAACTGTAAACAATTTTAAATAGTATTTTGCCAGGCAATGTAAACAACAACAGCCATACCATATTGTATAGTCAATGGTAATATTGTTTTGTTAGATCAAGTTAACATTGTATGTGTTTATAAGCTGGTGATGGCCCAGTGGTTCGGAACCCTCATTTGACTGTAGCTCAATTAAAACAAAATAATAAACATATTATTCTGGCAGGCAATAAAAACTACTTAAGTCATATCGTATTGATAAATTAAGGTAACATTCAATTTTTTTAGGTTAATGATGGCTTAGTGGTTCGGAATCCATCGTTGGCTGTAAATTACTTTGGTTATTTTAATGGTTAAATAGTAGCCTATTTGACCAGGAAATGTAAACAACTTAGTCATATCGTTTCTATATAAGTAAAATTAGAGTTTTATCTGTAGCCTACATTGCTCAGAATTACATACCAAGTTTTATAAAGATCGGTTGAAAAATTTCAAAAATAAAAATGTTTATGTAAAATATACAAAATGGCGGATATCTGGTTAACCAAGTGATTTTGGAAAAATATTATTCTTGATTTTCTCTTTATTTTGAGCCATAGAACCATTTCCCGGAGTTTGGCTGTTTACTTACGGGACACCCTGTATATTTTTTGGTTATTTTTACGTTTTCTACATTAAAGAAGCCGAAACCGGTCTTATCTATTATGTCTGTCTGTATGTCACGGCACAGAAGGCATTGTACGCGGCCTTCTTCTGAAAAACGAGAGTACCTATGAATATTGGCGAGAGTGTCTTTAGCTATTACAATATGGCCTCCTTAATTTGTAAATAAAATGTCGGAGTTCAAAACCACAATTTTGTGCGATTTTTGTCAAGTTTCTCACAATGTTTATCACATACGTCATCTATGAAATAACGATCAGCTGTTTGGATCAAGATTATTTTTTCTAGCTGTCACTGATATCCTATACTCTAATATGAGCAATGTTTGCTTGTATGTATGTATGCTTGCACCAAGATATCGAAAACGGCTCCGACAATTTTCTTCAAATGTTGTAAATAGTTTATTCCTGGCCTAAAAAAGGGTTTATTGCAGTTACAACTGCCAACAAAAATCTAATTACATAGAAAAATTAAACTGAAAGTCACATTTTTTAACATTAGTCTTATGGGTTGCTAAGAACCATCTTGGCTGAATTAAATAACAAGGAAAAATTAAACAAAAGACTTGTAAGATGTCTATCTACAGTATACTATCAAATTACAAAATACAGTACAAAAGGAAAAACATTAGTATGTTACTATTGAGCAAAGAGTATACTGAAGATTACTCGATACATTCTAGCAGTACTTTTTTATCTATGATTGTAGTAAAGGCTAGCAGTGTGGAGTTTGGGAACTGTTATGATGATTAGATTAAGGTATCTGCAATCCTAAAATGCTATGGGAAGGGAGGGAAACAGGTCCGCGATGTAGGAAGTGGTGAAGGAAGTAGTAAAGGCAAGCAGTCCGGAGTGTGGGAACTGTTAATACCGATTAGATTAAGGTACAGTATCTGCAATCCTAAAATGGTATGGGAAGGGAGGCAAACAGGTCCATGACGTAGGAAATGGTGAAGGAAGTAGTAAGGCTAGCAGTGCAGAGTGTGGGAACTGTCAGGGAGTGTTGAAGGAAGTAGTAAAGGTGAGCAGTGTGGAGTTTGGGAGTGGATTAATGTATCTGCAATACTAAACTGCGTTCAGAGTAAACTAATGATTTTCCCCGAGCAAAGCTCGGTCCCCAGGTACTGTTTACATTAATATAACTAACTCTGCACATAACCCGTTTTATGGTTTTGGAGTATAGGTACTTAGCTTGGTTTTCATTACTATAATTATGGACATACCCCTCACAAATGTGTAACTTTATAAATTAATAAATTTTGTTAGTGACAAAAAAAAAGTTTTTTCATCAAATTATGATCATTTATCTTTTGTTTTAGCTACCCTAAATAATATGGTGTAAAAATTGAGCATTAATGGTTTGATAGATATTTTTTCCAATAACTCAAGAAGATATTTTTGGCACGTAGCACGGATTTCATTTCCACTCTACAAATGATGTTTACAAATTCCACAACCATTTCCGATCACGTTTTGAAAGCAAATGCTAACCAAGTGAGGTTAAACACATTTTTTCCTTACATTACGGATTTAATTAGTACAACAATGAGTAACCGTAAATGACATTAAATAATTAGGCATCATTCGGTTCAGGAACCGGAGATTCTTTGTGTATCAAATTGTTCTTGAGTTTTGATAACCGGAAAAAGACCTTGAATCAGTGTTGTATATAGTTGGGAAACTTACATTTTTAAATCAGCGTCGCCAATAGCTGAGATAAAAATATTCTACTCATTGACGGCGCTTCAATGGCGGTTGTGTAAAGTGTAAAGTAAATAATCACAATTGCAGTGGGTGATTGTAACAGAGGTTTACGGATTATGCTCAACTCGCTTTTCCAACGTGTCTTCTCACCGCTATGTGCTGCAATCGCTGGACCATACAACAGCCAATAGGCCATTTATTGCCCATCTCTTGGGTGTGTAGGCCTAACCAATTAATCATAACCAAATATCGACGATGATCCTTGATACCCGTGTTCAATGGTTAGGTTGAGGTAGTATTTGAATTACTTTTAACTAGTGTGGAAAGTAACTTCCAATTATATAAAATATTTTTTGAGTTCAATCTTTGGATATAACATGGACCAACACGATCCGGGTGACATTTAATTGCGAAGCATTTGTTTTGGCTTGAAATTGTCAGATATTGTATTTGCGAAGGTTTATAAAATGTCCTATAATTGTTTTGCCAGCATATCTGGAAATATACAAACCAACTGCTGTTCTGAGTATACGAAGGTTTCCACTGACTACAAGATGGGGGTGCGTAGAACGGGAACACAGAAAGTACTACAGTATTATAAAATTGAGGTGGTGTCTGTGTCTGGGCAGCTGTCTCAACCACGACTAAATACTTAAACCGATACAATCAAAGTTAAGCACAAAGATGGTCCACATATTTAGGCACGTCATAGGTATATTCACTTCCCTGAGTTCCTCTCGGGCTACGCCCCTTGGATGTCTAAAGTTTTGAGGTGAGGTTTCCCAAAAGTAAATATTAATTAGTCTCCATGAAAGCACGAGAAAATTCACAATGTTTACCTTTGCGTTGACATTTCAATGTAACGATCAGAACTGCCAAATGCGTATTTCACAATTTCAGACAGCTGATCCAAAGAAATTTAATATATTTTACACAACTATATGGTAGGATTATCTAATTTAAAACTTTATCATAGATAATTTATTCTATATCTATGTCAATGATTATGAAACTGATTCGACTTCCCGTTGCGAAGCACGGTTACAGCAGCTAGTTGTTAAATAAAAAAAAAACATTCGATTACGTGGGTTAGTCGTGGCCCAGTGGTTCAGAACCCACATTAGGCTGTAGATTAATAAGTTTTAAAAATAGCTAGGCCTAATGTTAATTAATTAGGCAATGTAATGTAAACAGCAACAGTCATACCTTTGAGTCTATAATATAGTCAATGGTCTTGTATCGTTAGATCAAGTTAACATTTGATTTTGTTTAAACCGGTAATGGCCTAGTGGTTCGGAACCCACCTGTGGCTGTAGATTAACTAGGTGTACATTGCAGTTGTCTACTTGCAATATTGAGCGGAGCTAGCATATTCATTCTATGTCAATGATATATTTGGTTCACATTTGAAATAAAATTCCTATTTTCAGTAGGTATCCAAAGTCAATTATGAGTCAGGATTAAGCGAATGAATTGTCTACTTGCAGGAACCTATAGAAAGTACAAGTATAACCAAATTCTATGTTTCATCTGGTTCTCATAAATTAAATGTCTACTTGCAGTATCCCATGCCAATGATATATTTGGTTCGCATAAATGGTATGCCTATTTACAGATTCTAAAGTCAATGATACGTCTGGTTCACGTAAACGGATTGTTTACTTGCCGTATCCAAACTTAATGGTACATTTGGTTCATGTAAATAAATAGTCTACTTGCAGTATCCTAAATCAATGGCCAATTAATTTGGTTCACATAAATACAATGTAGGTGTGTCTGTGTGTGTGTGAAGGCTGTAATCCCTTAGAGTCCTTCGCCTACCTCACTGACTTTTTTTTTTTTAATTGCACTATCCAAAGTCTATGGTAGGCTTACTTTTGCTTCACTTAAATGGAATGTACTTTTGCAATATTCATACCAATGGTACGTCGGGTTCACGTTTGTAAACGAATTTTCTGCTTGCAGTATCGAAACTCAATATTATATTTGGTTCACATTAATGGAAGTCCTATTTGCAGATTTAATGTTTGCAGACAGGAAATAGGAATTGCAGTTACCTATTCAAAGTCTACATTGATGGTACGTCTTGCTCACATGAATTGGAAGTTTTTTACAGTATTCAAACGCAATGGTAGGCCTATATTTGGTTCACATACCTGTAATGGCTATTTGGAGTATTTAAAGTCAATGGTGCATCAGCCTAATTCCGGCGACCCTTATTATTGGTTATTCATTTTGTAGTAAAGTATGCTCGATGACTCGATGATATTAATCCGATTGTTCTTCTCTTTTTCTCTGAACGGTTTGTAATGAGCAATTTTAGATGATTCGTTGACTAACATACGTTTTGACTCTTGTTTACCTTTTTATTGTTATCTCGCAAATAATGCCATGGCAACCAACTAACCCTTAAGGTCCATGTTAAATTTCTAAAAGTTTAAATTCACGTAGGGAAAAGCCCTGTGGTCCGATTTGTACCATTTCAGATTTATACCTTCCCATGGTTGGTTACTATGACTGTGCTAAATTTCGTGCAGATCGCTTCAGCCGTTCAGGAGGAGTATTTGTAAAACAAAAGCAGGGAGTGTAGTATAAGAGCTTCGCTCGCTTTGCTTCGCTCCGCTCAATTAATTTGAAATTGATAAAATACTATTCAACCAGGCAATGAAAACTACTAAAGTCATATCTAACGTTAAATCAATATACCATTCGATTATGAGGTTCGTGATGTTTCGGTGGTTCGGAACCTACCTTTGCTGAGGAATAATTGATAAAGAAATATTTAAATATTATTTTCAGGGGCCTATTTCATAATAAACTACAAAGTAATATTATTAATAAAACAACTGATTGCCCAATGCAAATCTAATGGAAATTACAAATTACAGGTTGTAACTTGTAGCTTATTATGAAATGGGCCCCAGGCAATGAGAACTTCTCAGTCATATTTTATTGTTAAATCAAGATATAATTCGATTATGTTTTAGTTAGTGATGTCCCAGTGGTTCGGAACCTATGAATTAGCTGTCATTTGTTAAAAAAATTAATATTATTTTACCAAAAATTATAAAAACAACTAAAGTCACATCATATAGGCTAGTTATACCGAGATAACATTCGATTACGTTTAGTTTAGTGGTGTCCGAGTGGTTCGGAACCCATCTTCGCTGCAGTTTGTTTGAAAACAAAACAAAAAGTGTCTTACGAAATAATTGAAACAACTTAAGTCATGTTTGATTTGTCGATCAGCTGTTTTGTTTCAAATGAATTAATAATGTCAAAGATTTTAAATACATAAACTATTATAGTAAAGTTTTCTAAATCATGGTAATTTATTCTCAACAAAATTTTACTATTCCCAGCATTAAAATAAAGTAGTAAGATCCATTATTAGTAAACTTTAAGTTATACAATCCTTGATTGAAATGTAGTATACGTTAACAGTCATAAGTCACAGCAATTGTTATGTAGTAGACTTTGACTATTTTCAAGTAACAAACATATGTTTCTGTAAATAAAAATTATCTCCTATGTTATCCTTATGGAGAAATACGAAACTTTAAAAGGCCCCAGGGCCTCACTCTCTAATTATTTCCCTAAAAAGAAAGTTTCCTGCACAACTTCACGTTACGCTCTTTCCAATGACATCAAAAACATGTCAATCGGTTCAGTAGTTTCGGAGGAGTAATTGTCACAAAAAACCTGCTTGCGTTTTAAATAAGTAAAAATAGATATAGATCTAAGTGGCCCCCGCCCCTAGTGGGTTTGGGTAGAGTTTGTTGACATCAGTTACATCTCCGTAGTTTTGAGCTCACAATCGGAACAAATATACGTAGTTGTAAATGCGAGATTTTTTTTCCTAGGACGCTAGTAGACACGAGCCCGTAATTGTTTTTCACATTACTTCAGGCTAGACCTATGGGTTACGGCAATATCACTTAGATAAAATCCATTAGTGATTTACCGGAGTCCCGCGCTCTAACCACTAGACCAGCTCGCTTTAAATGCGAGAATAGTAATATATAAAGTGACACAAACGTTGAACGGAGTAGACTTGGCAACAATGCAGGGAAAATAGATATGGCAACACTGTAACCGGAAATGGATACAATACGCTGCACCGCAAAGTAAACCAAACAAATAATATTAGTCATTCAACGAATGACTATTATTATAGAATAAACGAAAATGAGTTGTATCGTATCTCAATTTCAGTCCATCTGCTTTCTTTGTATGTCTGTCATTGCGTATATAACGCTAAAATTCCAATGTACGTGGACTATTTCGAGGAAGCAACAGTACCTATAAAGATTGAAATTGCCTTCCTGTATTTACTGGATTGGTGAGAATGTCTATTGCCATTAAAACATATTCTAACCATTTTCAAAATAAAATCATTGTTCAAAACTCCCCTTTTGTTCGGTATTGTACACATTTACGTCTTTATAAAATAATAATCATCTCTACAGAAAATTCACAAAATCTGTATAAATTATATTAGCCTACAGTTTTGTATGTAAATCGCATAGAATCTTCATTTTTACGTTGCCTAAACTAAGAATGCAGAAACTAGTCTTACCTCAACATATGTTTGGCTGTATGCATTTATTGTATCTCTGCAAAATGTTAGAAACTGAAGTACCTATCAAAATTCAAATGTGTTTCTGTATTTCCTGCAATGGTAAGAATGTCTTTAGCTCTTGATTAAGATCAATACTGTTGATTTAGAAGTTGTTCACATATACAGTAGAACCCCGGTTTACCGAAATAAAGGGGGGGAAGCCGTTTCGGATAACCAATTTCTCGGTTAACCCATCATATGGTGCAATTATTTCCCTGCACGCTGTTTAATGAAATCGAAAATTATGTTGTATTAATAATTTTGTAGCTTAAATTACGTGGATTTAATGTATCCCAAGTACAATAGTTTTAGCCTGTAAATAAAATTAAATTACTAGGTACTATCCTGACTAGTAACCCGGATATTCTGCGAATTTGAAATTGTACTGTACGAAAAATTTAAGTTGTAATATGTTTTTGTTCTCACTTCTCAATGGCCCTTTACATTTAATTGGGGCATTGGCAGTTGTCAACAAGTGATAACTATAAATTTACTTATGAAACCCTCACAAAACGTTATCATAATCCATGGGTGTTAAAATCATAGCATTTTATAAACCAACTCATTCACATGCCCATTTTCCAAGAAGTAATTGACAAAAATGTAAGGCATTATATTTCAGTTACGAGAGCAAAGTTCTTCTTTAAGTAGCTTAGATGTTACCACTGTCGATAAGTAATTCTATGTTAATGACTAATAAGTTTGATGTTAAATGGACACGTTTCGAGGAAATACGTGTGACCACAGAAGGTCTTCCTACTCTAAAGACAGTCGTACAGTAAAAAATGGTTTGTAATGATTGGAAAATGCACATTTCATAAATTCAGATGTAGGCTTTAACGGAGTCAGCTCAGCATACAACAGCAACAAAAGCAATCCATCATTCTACAGCTCAAAAATTGTTACATTGGTAATGAACTCGAACTGTGCATTAATTGTAATGAAAACCACCCCATTTGTTAATTTATTTCTCTCCATTGTTGAAACTTGCACCCAAAGATCTAGATGTAATTTACCAACACCAACTGTTTGAATGTTAACTGCCTGAGGTCATATAAATTCAAAGAATGTACTAGTAAAATACATATAAATGCATACAACTACATAGTGTTAAAAATCACACATTTTTACATCTCAGTGTATATCGATCAAAGAACACGTCTCCAGGCAAGGTCCTCCATAACTGGGTATCAGTGGCTGGCATCGCATCACCCCCCCCCCCCCCCCCCAATAATATTTATTGCAGAAATAGGAGATGATCGTGTACTCACAGTGTTTTCACTAAAGAGAACTGAGAGTGAGGAAGGGTATTTTCGTAAATACTGATACAAAACCATTTTCATCCGCATGTACAATTGATGTTATTCAATTTGAATTCATTTTTTTTTTAATTTGGTGTGTTTTAATGATTTTCACTACTGCAAAAGTAACATCGTGCAAATACATGTTCAAATTAGTAAGTTTTCAGAATTAAATAGTAAGTTGTTGTAAAGTGTGGACTAATTTTCTTATATTTAAATTCCTCTGTCAAAAACCACAACTTCATTAAACAATGACAACTGGTTCCTGGAATAAAAATAATGAACAATTGCTCCACAACTGCTCACGTTAAAGCCGAGTACTTTCTTATCTATCGGAACTTCCGTTGCAAATCATTCCCACGACTCGAGGATAAGCAAAGACTGGCAATGGTGTAAAACAATAAACTATATAAACACATGTAAAGCTTCATTTGAAGCGAGTTTGGAAACATTATATAATTATTGTACAAGTGATTTTTCTTCCTAAATCCTAAATACGTACGGAATAAATCACGTAACACAATAACAGCCTTGAAATTTCCTTTTGTAAAACTTTGGTTTACTATTAGCTATTACTATTAGCCAAACTGTTGTAAAAATTGCTGTAAAATGGTGATATTTTTCGTTAAAACTTAATATGGGGATATAACAGAGCAAACCTGTGAAATCCGCCGACTTTTACGAAGATTAGATTACAAATACTGTTCAGATGTTTTGTTTATATTTCGCTAATGCCAAAACACACTGTAACCTTAATGTGTCATGGAAAGATTGCTCTCGATAAGGTTAAGGCTTTTTTTGTTTTAGCTAATACTTACTCCAACATATATACATCAAAATAACCATCTTGACGTGTAGATTTGTAAACTAGCTTTAGATTTTTATGTACGCAATAAAACTCGAAAGAGACGCAAAAGACCCTTTGTTTCCTTTTATTAGCGAATTACCCTTTAGGGAAGTAGTTATTACCGTAGGTGGCACGGTAAGACCTATGCCCGGGACCGATTTACTTTTTCATTTTGATGTCATAAAGGTGAAATATGAGCAGATTACTCATCAGATCAATTTTAAAGTCAGGCTGAAAACATGAATGGATCGTCTGCAACTGTAAACGAGAGATGAAAAAGTTAAGAAAATAATATAATATTACGCATTTTGCACTTGGTACCCCTTTAAGTATTACATCGTACTGAATCATTGTTTTTACACACATTTCTTAAACATAAAGTAAATAAACTGTGGTGAACTGTCCATTTATTCAAGGTAGTAGTAATAATTGTTTAGCAAACCAAAACTCAGTTATAAACTGTTAAATTGAGAAAGAGGATCAATGAAAGTCAGGTGTAGAATGGTCAATTTTTCATATTATCTAGTATTCAAAATATCTGTTTCTAAATCTTTAGATGCTTACTAAGAAAGTATTTTAAAGTATTTTCTTTCAAATACTGGGACGGGTGGCGTCGTCATGTAATCCAGCTACTAGGAGGTCACGAATTGTGGATATTTATAGGCATGCACTGTGGATGCGATACTCCCAGGTGTGGATTAACGTCCGCACGAGTAAGTACTACGATTATCCGCAGTACTATCCTGATAATTAGACCAAATCGTATATACCAAGGGAAAATGTGGTTCGGATTCCACTATAAACTGTAGGTCCCTTAGTTGCCATTAGCTGTATGGGCTATTAATTAACAGCTGTGTCTAAGGAATGTCGGCCTTAGTCACTAACAAGACTACAAGATCGCGCCACTCATCCTACACTCATCTCCATTCATACTTGGCTTAAAACACCTACTATGTATGGTCGCCATTTCATTGAACTGTATTAACAGTATAAGTTAATTTTTAAATTTCAAAATAATGACCACATTCAATTTTTTAAGGATAGCCTAATATATTGTAATATGTATCAACGGTACGCCTAAATAACCCCGTTACAACACATTTGCATATTCAGAGAATGTATAAAGACTTATTCGAAAATCCTGCCTTAAAAAAAATTTTGTCAACTCATGTCCAAAAATAAGTGTTCAAAAGATTCATTCATAAGAATAACATATAGGAAGTGAATCTGCAGGTTTCCTGCGAATAAAATTCTTCTGTTGGAAGAACCATTAAATAAATAGTATTAAAATCGTATTGGTCGATCTTTTGTGGTAAACATTTCCGTGATTTTGTGACAATAGATGTCCTCTCTGCAACTCTAATGCTACAGCCTTTTTGAGGTCATACTTTTAAATGGGAGTTGACTAAACTGACTTAAGGATAATAACAAACTTTGAATTTATTCATACATTATTACCGAATAAGTTAATTATCAATCACTGCCTATTCTATATAATTAATACGCTACATGAAACTTAGTCGGTTGAACTCCTCCGCCATTTCTTAATCGATTTTATCCATTGACGTCTCATTGAAAAGAGCGTGTCGCGTAGATTTGCAAACTGTTTTGAAAAAGTCCCTTGGGCTCTGCCCCAGTGGCTTTGAAAGTTCCCATGTTATCCTTATAAAGAACATAATTGTTTACATTTTGATCATCATATTTATTTTTTAATTCATTGAAACGCATTGAGTACATTTATTTACTATTTGAGTTTGTGTAAATATAACCCCCAAGACGGATCGTGTTAGAATGGTTGTATCTTAAATTTGTGTATTTATCGTTGTTTTGTGTCGCTATGACGGATCATGTTAGCATAATTGTAACTTAAATTTGTGCATTTATCGTTTTTTGTGTAGTTAAAATTTGTTTATTTGCTGTTTTTTTTTAAATGCCTACGACGCAACGACAACGAAACATAGACATGAGGCGTATCGTGATAACGACCGCAGCTACAGAACAGTGGCGCGTAGTAGGCTTAACTCATCACAGCCAGCACCTGACCCTGGACAAACTCAACTATATTAGGTTACAAATGCACCCTAACACTACCCCAAAACGATTTTTGGTTCTCGATTGGCCCTCTATCAATGACCTGTGTTGCCTGTACAGCGAGGAATTTTGAGAAGGAGAAAACCGGCCGGAATGCCTTAGGTTTATCAATAACGAAGATAATCGTGGACAACCTTATTTGGCTATAAGCGCGATTACTAGAAAAAACCCGGTATGGATCATAAACATAAACAAAATGACGTTGTTGGCCCGAATCCTATACTAATAGCATTGAACATATGTTTTAGCAGTTCCATTTAACCAATGTTAAATCATGTTTATTTTCGGGCCAAAAACGTCATTTGTTGATGTTTATGATCCATACCGGGTTTTTTCTAGTAATCGTGGCTATAAGTCAGGAAATGTTTGTAGAAAACATTAAAAAGCAATACCTGGGGCCCATTTCATAATAAATTACAAACTAATATTATTAGTAAATCAGCTGATCGCCCAATGCAAATCTAATGGAAATTACAAGTTACAAGTTGTAACTTGTAACTTGTAGTTTATTATGAAATGGGCCCCAGGTTATGAAAATGATACAATATTTACAGGACATGTTGATTACTGTTATAAACATCACGAGGCGAGTATCTCAATGAGTTACACATCGGTAATCTGTAAGTTGATTCTTTTAAACTCATTGTAAATATTACTGTTATTCGTGTTATTAGGTTATAGAATTTAATATAGAGATTATAGCTGGATTATTCGACTGTAGACTCTTGAAAACATTTTGAGTTACTTTTTTTTAATAAACTAAATAAGTAGTTCCTTACTCTGTGTTTTTAGTTTTCCTGTGGTTCACATACTCTTACCCATTAAATGTAGCTTTAACCCATCAATACAACTAGACATTCCATCCCCATGTTAACTTTATAGCCAGCTTTGTGACCAAAATCGTCGTAGTTGATGTGAGTCACCTACAGATTGCGCTGATCTTAATTACTAAATTCTGCCTAATACACAATCTTTTTAACCAAGTCAAACATAGGGAATGACTTCTGATGAGTTATAGCAACTGTTATGACCCATCAATCAGGTCAGCAACAAAAAATAAGGTATAAAATAGAATTTCAGACAATAGCGTCTGTTTAACTCTGGAAGAAAACCCTCGAGAATTACCACTGATACATCCTGTACTGAACCTAAATTACTATTTCCTTTACTGACCTGGGGCTTTGGTATGTGACAGATGATTCTTTTCAGATCCCTATTCCCAGTGCATTGTCTTTGAAAGACTAATAATTTAAATGATTTTTCTCTAGAGATACTTTCCACAATCACCTACGGCTCGTGCGTAAACATTATTTCCTCTCGTGTGCAGCAAAGGTACTTTTCACTTTTGTTACACATTATATTTTTTCCTGCAATTACTAAAAATCATATAAATAATTAGTCTTCCAAACACTTTATAACACATTTTTAGGTTAGGCTTGAATAAAAAAATTAAAATGGGAAATGCTGCACCAGCTGATCGTAGTCATGGTATTTTTAAGTGTCATCAACCCATTTCCCAGCGTAAAAGGATTGTGAGCATAATGAAAGCACGTTTTTTGTGTTATTTGGTAGAGAGTGGTGTCGTGTGTGACAAAGAAGAAAACGGCGCGAAAAGTCAAAAGTGTGCGGCGAAGTAAGTAAATGCAGCAATTAGCAGCTTTCTGTTCTATAATCAGTGCAAGAAAGCCCACATTGTCAGGTGACTGTAGGAAAAGGTATTGTTCTCTCTCGCACATCATTTTGTCCTCTAAATGCCGATGTACAATTACTGATACTTTTAATATCATTATATATTTAATCCTTTCCCATTACCATCCCAGTTTATTATCTACAGCTAGTTTCATATTAACAATCTTGAAGTATAAAATTATGGGGTGGCTAGTTACTGAACTGATTTAAGACCCTCAAGACTCCATATTTCTCCTCTATCCTACCTTTTCAGGAATCATTATTAGTTTTGAATTTCCCCTGAGTAACCTTTTCCTCACATACTACACCAAAAACAGCTTACTCCATCATTCCATAAATATATAATTTATAAAACAATCAATATTAATTTTGCCATGTGTGTACATAGAAATGAATCTACTGATTGATGATAACTATTCGATGGATTATTTTAACACTTTAAGACATTTAATACTTTGTCTGAAATGGCGATTCAAGAAATTATCATTTGAAAACTGCTGTGTTTTAATAAAAGAATAGATTCAAATAACTTTAGTAACTCATTTTATTATAGGTGAAAACAGAAAACATAACTGTACAATCCCAAACATTAGAAAAAAGCTGATCAGCTGGTACAACAAAAACGATCCAAGAAATTATCATTTGGAAACAAGATGAGTCATATGCATTGTTTTAAAAATGTTGACACCATTACGTCTACTACATTCTTAGTTGTTAAAAATGTGTCAGTGACTAAAAAATAGTTTAGAAAATAGTAAAATAGATAGTAAAAATACAAAACAGTTAGGTGCGCGCACCGTATTGGGTGACTCGTCACAGTGGCATACAATGTTGGTTAGGTGCGAAGCATTGGAAACAGGCTTCACTTCACTCTACCGTTTGGCGTGCCCGTTCTATTTTAATTCTGTGGTCACTGCCTGCTGGCGCTCTATGTCAATGACATTAAAATCAAGCTTCTATTCATACAATA
Source organism: Macrosteles quadrilineatus (assembly GCF_028750875.1). Lineage (NCBI taxonomy): Eukaryota > Metazoa > Arthropoda > Insecta > Hemiptera > Cicadellidae > Macrosteles > Macrosteles quadrilineatus. The sequence continues at coordinate 166,379,822 of NW_026542595.1, read as the reverse complement.
GGATTGAAAATCTACATTACTAGGCTGGTAACGGACCGATTTTTAGGTTATACGACAGTATCAACACAAGCAGTGCATTTATATAGAGCTCAGCCACATAACATAACCTCAAATGCTGGGAATATGCACCAAAGTCCGCCACTCTACACAACTAGGCTAACAGACCGGATTTAGGTTATACGACAGTATCAACATTAGCAGTGCATTTATATAGAGCTCAGCCACATAACATAACCTCAAATGCTGGGAATATGCACCAAAATGCTGGGAATATGCACCAAAGTCCGCCACTCTACTCAACTAGGCTATTAACAGACCGATTTTTAGGTTATACGACAGTATCAACATTAGCAGTGCATTTATATAGAGCTAAGCCACATAACATAACCTCAAAATGCTGGGAATATGCACCGAAGGCCGCCACTCTACACCAATAGGCTACTAACAAGACAGATTTTTAGGTTATGCGACGGTATCAACATTAGCAGTGCAATTATCTATAGCTCAGTCACATAACATAATCTCAAAATGCTGGAAATATGCACCAAAGTCCGCGAATCTACACCGATAAGCTATTAACAGACCAGTTTTTAGGTTATACGATGGTATCAACATTAGCATTGCATTTATATAGAGCTCAGCCACATAACATAACCTCGAAATGTAGGGAATATGCACCAAAGTCCGCCACTCTATACCACTACGCTATTAACAGGCCGGTTTTTAGGTTGTACGACGGTATCAACATTAGCAGTGCATTTATGTAGAGCTAAGCCACATAACATAACCTCAAAATGCTAGGAATGTCCACCAAAGTCCGCGAATCTACACCGATAAGCTATTAACAGACCAGTTTTTAGGTTATACGATGGTATCAACATTAGCAGTGCATTTATATAGAGCTCAGCCACATAACATAACCTAAAATGCAGGGAATATGCACCAAAGTCCGCCACTCTACACAACTAGGCTATTAACAGACCGGTTTTTAGGTTGTACGACGGTATCAACATTAGCAGTGCATTTATGTAGAGCTAAGCCACATAACATAACCTAAAAATGCTGGAAACATGCACCAAAGTCCGTGAATCTACACCGATAAGCTATTAACAGACCAGTTTTTAGGTTATACGATGGTATCAACATTAGCAGTGCATTTATATAGAGCTCAGCCACATAACATAACCTCAAAATGCCGGGAATATGTACCAAAGTCCGCCACTCTATACCACTACGCTATTAACAGACCGGTTTTTAGGTTGTACGACGGTATCAACATTAGCAGTGCATTTATGTAGAGCTAAGCCACATAACATAACCTCAAAATGCTGGGAATATGCACCAAAGTCCACGCATCTACACCAATAGGCTACTAACAGACCGGTTTTTAGGTGATACGATGGTATCAACATTAGCAGTGCATTTATGTAGAGCACAGCCACATAACATAACCTCAAAATGCTGGGAATATACACCAAAGTCCGCCACGACCGATTTTTAGGTTATACGACAGTATCAACATTAGCAGTGCATTTATATAGATTTACAAGTGAATATATAACTGAAATGTTGATACCAGAGTGCTCCAATGTTGATAGTATCAACTTTAGACTGAGTATCAACAAGAGTAGGTAAGATTTAAGACAAGTATCAACTTAAGGCCCACTAGTATACCTATATATATATATATATATATATATATATATATATATATATGAATTTGAACGGATGGTGTTTTTGGCCTCTAGGGACCTCAAAACGAAAAAAAATCGGTCCCGCGTCCAGGTCTTACCATGAGTACTACGGTAATAGCTTATTCCCTATATGGGAAATTCGCTAAAAACAGTTTATAAGTTTTTTTTGACAATGATATATTTTGTTTCAGTTGCTTAGTTGAATACCACGATGCCTGCCAACAAATGGATACTTCGAAACAAGAAAAAGCATCTCATGTTTTAGGTTTTGCTCTTACTAAATGCTATTGATAGTGTTCAGCGAAACTTTGGACCAAATTTAGGAAGGCGGCTCTTCGTCGGAAAAACATAGATTTTTGGATGAGGCGATTCGACAACTGGATGGTTGTGTGCCGGGAAGAGTTCGGGCCGTCTTCCCGCCAGACTCTGTCAATAGTATCGAAGCTAGATTATCGACAGTCAAAGCCGGTAAGGAACTAACTACCTTTTCACTTACCGCAAAAAACAGATTTACGCAAGTGTTTGAGACAAAACCCGTACAAAGTGCAGTTATTTCAAGCATTGAAGCTTACTAACAAGCCAAAACTCACAAATCTTTGCCATGATTAGCTTCGATTCTTGTTAATTTCACTGATTTTGTTAACAGGCTTCGTGGTACTGAGCAACTGAGACAAAACATATCCTCGTTAAAACAAACGTTAACAAACGCACTTTCCATTTTTATGAAAATCTGCTGTTTGAAATAACGGAAACAGACGTACCAACCGTTTAGTTTTGTACAATTTTTTTAATACCATGTTTGGCTTAAAATACATATTATTTTTAGACGCAGTCTTGCTGGATATTGCCTCTAGAAGGTCTTCCAGAAAGAATAATTATTTAGGTAATTCCGTTTCTAGTAGATCTATATTATTTTACTACTGAACAAAGCAGTCTTTTACTGTAAAGCAGTATTTTACCACTAAACATCTAGATATTGTAATTTGGGGATGAAAATATGCATGCGCTCGTATCAGTGTTACGGTAATGTTTCCCACGAATAAAGGCTTACCAACATGTGTGTCTTCTTTGCTTAATCATAACTAAAGTAATTACCAATTGAATACAAACAAATATTACTTATATGTTTTCTGAGGGTAAAGAAATAACCATTTAACACGAAAAGTTTGATGTTCTGATTAAATTGGTTCGTTAGAAGAATTTCTCTCGCCCTGCATATTTTGCAATTCAAATGCTTATTGTAAAAGTAAACTTAAATCAAGACAAAAAAAAGAGTCGAGTAAGATCTTGATTATTGAATACTTGTAGTTAATCTTTGACAAGCGTTTAAATTGTAAGCTCGTGTTATAAACCTTAATAATATGACCAAAGCATAGACATTTAGCCAAATCAATGTTTAAATCCCATTTTAAATGTCCAATTATTTTTCCCTTTATCCCGTTTTTACAAATTATTTTTCCCTTTATCCCGTTTTCCCAAACTGTTTTTCCCTTTTTCCCCTTTTTCAAAATTATTTTTTCCCCCTTTTTCCCAACACTTTTCCCTTTATCCCGTTTTCACATATTATTTTTCCCTTTTCCCAATACTTTTCCCTTTTCCCCAAAATTTTTGCCTTTTTCCCAACACTTTTCCCTTTATCCCGTTTTCACAAATTATTTTTCCCTTTTTCCCAACACTTTTCACTTTATCCCGTTTTCACAAATTATTTTTCCCTTTTTCCCAACACTTTGCCCTTTATCCCGTTTTCACAAATTATTTTTCCCTTTTTCCCAACAGTTTTCCCTTTTCCCAACAATTTTTCCCTTTCTCAAATTATTTTTTCCTTCTTCCAAAAACTTTTCCCTTCATCCCGTTTTCCTAAATTATTTTTCCCTTTTTCCCAACACTTTTCCCTTTATCCCGTTTTTTACAAAATATTTTTCCCTTTTCCTTAAAATTTTTCCCTTTATCCCGTTTTCTCAAATTATTTTTCCCTTTTTCCCAAAACTTTTCCCTTTTTCCCAACAATTTTCCCTTTATCCCGTTTTCCAAAATTATTTTCCCCTTTTTCCCAACACTTTTCCCTTTTTCCCAACACATTTCCCTTTATCCCGTTTTTACAAATTATTTTTTCCTTTTTCCCATCACTGTTCCCTTTTCCCCAACACTTTTCCCTTTTTCCCAGCATTTTTTCCTTTATCCAGTTTTCCTAAATTATTTTTCCTTTTTCCCAACACTTTTCCCTTTATCCCGTGTTTACAAATTATTTTTCCCAACTTTTTCCCCTTTATCCCGTTTTTACAAATTATTTTTCCCTTTTCCCCAAAATTCTCAAATTATTTTTCCCTTTTTCCCAAAATTTTCCTTTTATCCCGTTTTCTCAAATTATTTTTCCCTTTTTCCCAAAATCTTTCCCTAAAAATTTTTCCTTTTCGCCAAAATTCTCAAATTATTTATTCCTTTTTCCCAACACTTTTCCCTTTATCCCGTTTTCACATATTATTTTTCCCTTTTCCCAATACTTTTCCCTTTTCCCCAAGATTTTTGCCTTTTTCCCAACACTTTTCCCTTTATCCCGTTTTCACAAATTATTTTTCCCTTTTTCCCAACACTTTTCACTTTATCCCGTTTTCACAAATTATTTTTCCCTTTTTCCCAACACTTTGCCCTTTATCCCGTTTTCACAAATTATTTTTCCCTTTTTCCCAACAGTTTTCCCTTTTCCCAACAATTTTTCCCGTTCTCAAATTATTTTTTCCTTCTTCCCAAAACTTTTCCCTTCATCCCGTTTTCCTAAATTATTTTTCCCTTTTTCCCAACACTTTTCCCTTTATCCCGTTTTTTACAAAATATTTTTCCTTTTTCCCCAAAATTCTCCCCAAAACTTTTCCCTTTTTCCCAACACTTTTCCCTTCATCCCAAAATCTTTCCTTAATCCCGTTTTCTAAAATTATTTTTCCCTTTTTCCCAACAGTTTTCCCTTCTCCCCAAAACTTTTCCCTTTTTCCCAACACTTTTCCCTGTACCCCGTTTTCACAAATGACTTTTCCCTTTTCCCCAAAATTTTTCTCTTTTCCCCAAAACTTTTCCCTTTTTCCCAACACTTTTCCCTTTATCCCGTTTTTACAAATTATTTTTCCCTTTATTCCAACACTTTTCCTTTATCCCGTTTTCACAAATTATTTTTCCCTTTTCCTTAAATTTTTTCCTTGTATCCCGTTTTCCCAAATTGTTTTCCTTTTTCCCGTTTTTCAAATTTATTTTTCCCCATTATCCCGTTTTGAAAATTATTTTTCCCTTTTTCCCAACAATTTTCCCTTTATCCCGTTTTCAAAAATTATTTTTCCCTTTTTCCCAACAGTTTTCCCTTTTCCCCAAAACTTTTCCCTTTTTCCCAACAATTTTCCCTTTATCCCGTTTTCACAAATTTTTTTCCCTTTTCCCAACACTTTTCCCTTTATCCCGTTTTCTCAAATTATTTTTCCCGTTTTCAAAATTATTTTTCCCCATTATCCCGTTTTCAAAAATTATTTTCCCCTTTTCCCCAAAAATGTTTTCCTTTATCCCGTTTTTACAAACGATTTTTCCCTTTTTCCCAAAAGTTTTCCCTTCTCCCCAAAACTTTTCCCTTTTTCTCAAAACTTTTCCCTTTTTCCCAACACTTTTCCCTTTATCCCAAAATCTTTCCTTAATCCCGTTTTCTCAAATTATTTTTCCCTTTTTCCCAACAGTTTTCCCTTCTCCCCAAAACTTTTCCCTTTTTCCCAACACTTTTCCCTTTATCCCGTTTTCACAAATGACTTTTCCCTTTTCCCCAAAATTTTTCCCTTTTCCCCAAAATTTTTCCCTTTTCCCCAAAACTTTTCCCTTTTTCCCAACACTTTGCCCTTTATCCCGTTTTCACAAATTATTTTTCCCTTTTTCCCAACAGTTTTCCCTTTTCCCAACAATTTTTCCCGTTCTCAAATTATTTTTTCCTTCTTCCCAAAACTTTTCCCTTCATCCCGTTTTCCTAAATTATTTTTCCCTTTTTCCCAACACTTTTCCCTTTATCCCGTTTTTTACAAAATATTTTTCCTTTTTCCCCAAAATTCTCCCCAAAACTTTTCCCTTTTTCCCAACACTTTTCCCTTCATCCCAAAATCTTTCCTTAATCCCGTTTTCTAAAATTATTTTTACCTTTTTCCCAACAGTTTTCCCTTCTCCCCAAAACTTTTCCCTTTTTCCCAACACTTTTCCCTGTACCCCGTTTTCACAAATGACTTTTCCCTTTTCCCCAAAATTTTTCTCTTTTCCCCAAAACTTTTCCCTTTTTCCCAACACTTTTCCCTTTATCCCGTTTTTACAAATTATTTTTCCCTTTATTCCAACACTTTTCCTTTATCCCGTTTTCACAAATTATTTTTCCCTTTTCCTTAAATTTTTTCCTTGTATCCCGTTTTCCCAAATTGTTTTCCTTTTTCCCGTTTTTCAAATTTATTTTTCCCCATTATCCCGTTTTGAAAATTATTTTTCCCTTTTTCCCAACAATTTTCCCTTTATCCCGTTTTCAAAAATTATTTTTCCCTTTTTCCCAACAGTTTTCCCTTTTCCCCAAAACTTTTCCCTTTTTCCCAACAATTTTCCCTTTATCCCGTTTTCACAAATTTTTTTCCCTTTTCCCAACACTTTTCCCTTTATCCCGTTTTTACAAACGATTTTTCCCTTTTTCCCAAAAGTTTTCCCTTCTCCCCAAAACTTTTCCCTTTTTCTCAAAACTTTTCCCTTTTTCCCAACACTTTTCCCTTTATCCCAAAATCTTTCCTTAATCCCGTTTTCTCAAATTATTTTTCCCTTTTTCCCAACAGTTTTCCCTTCTCCCCAAAACTTTTCCCTTTTTCCCAACACTTTTCCCTTTATCCCGTTTTCACAAATGACTTTTCCCTTTTCCCCAAAATTTTTCCCTTTTCCCCAAAATTTTTCCCTTTTCCCCAAAACTTTTCCCTTTTTCCCAACACTTTGCCCTTTATCCCGTTTTCACAAATTATTTTTCCCTTTTTCCCAACAGTTTTCCCTTTTCCCAACAATTTTTCCCGTTCTCAAATTATTTTTTCCTTCTTCCCAAAACTTTTCCCTTCATCCCGTTTTCCTAAATTATTTTTCCCTTTTTCCCAACACTTTTCCCTTTATCCCGTTTTTTACAAAATATTTTTCCTTTTTCCCCAAAATTCTCCCCAAAACTTTTCCCTTTTTCCCAACACTTTTCCCTTCATCCCAAAATCTTTCCTTAATCCCGTTTTCTAAAATTATTTTTACCTTTTTCCCAACAGTTTTCCCTTCTCCCCAAAACTTTTCCCTTTTTCCCAACACTTTTCCCTGTACCCCGTTTTCACAAATGACTTTTCCCTTTTCCCCAAAATTTTTCTCTTTTCCCCAAAACTTTTCCCTTTTTCCCAACACTTTTCCCTTTTTCCCAACACTTTTCCCTTTATCCCGTTTTTACAAATTATTTTTCCCTTTATTCCAACACTTTTCCTTTATCCCGTTTTCACAAATTATTTTTCCCTTTTCCTTAAATTTTTTCCTTGTATCCCGTTTTCCCAAATTGTTTTCCTTTTTCCCGTTTTTCAAATTTATTTTTCCCCATTATCCCGTTTTGAAAATTATTTTTCCCTTTTTCCCAACAATTTTCCCTTTATCCCGTTTTCAAAAATTATTTTTCCCTTTTTCCCAACAGTTTTCCCTTTTCCCCAAAACTTTTCCCTTTTTCCCAACAATTTTCCCTTTATCCCGTTTTCACAAATTTTTTTCCCTTTTCCCAACACTTTTCCCTTTATCCCGTTTTCTCAAATTATTTTTCCCGTTTTCAAAATTATTTTTCCCCATTATCCCGTTTTCAAAAATTATTTTCCCCTTTTCCCCAAAAATGTTTTCCTTTATCCCGTTTTTACAAACGATTTTTCCCTTTTTCCCAAAAGTTTTCCCTTCTCCCCAAAACTTTTCCCTTTTTCTCAAAACTTTTCCCTTTTTCCCAACACTTTTCCCTTTATCCCAAAATCTTTCCTTAATCCCGTTTTCTCAAATTATTCCAACACTTTTCCTTTATCCCGTTTTCACAAATTATTTTTCCCTTTTCCCTTAATTTTTTCCCTGTATCCCGTTTTCCCAAACTGTTTTTTCCTTTTTCCTCTTTTTCAAAATTATTTTTCCCCATTATCCCGTTTTCACAAATTATTTTTCCCTTTTTCCCAACACTTTTCCCTTTTTCCCAACACTTTCCCTGTATCCCGTTTTCCCAAATTGTTCTTCCTTTTTCCCGTTTTTCAAATTTATTTTTCCCCATTATCCTGTTTTGAAAATTATTTTTCCCTTTTTCCCAACAATTTTCCCTTTATCCCGTTTTCAAAAATTATTTTTCCCTTTTTCCCAACATTTTTCCCTTTTTCCCCAAATTTTTCCTGTTTTCCCAACACTTTTCCCTCTATCCCGTTTTCACAAATTATTTTTCCCTTCTTCCCAACACTTTTTCCCTTTTTCCAAAAATTTTTCCCTTTTTCCCAACACTTTTCCTTCTTTCATTCGTTTCAAAACCTCTCTCAAATTTCGTAAATGCTCGTTCTTATTCCTTCCAGTTATTATAATATTGTCCAGAAGAACTCCAACTTGTGGTATCCCAGCTAAGAGTCTTTCCATATATATCTTCCAGGAAAATACCTGGACTAGATGATATCCCAAAAGGTAAACGTTTGTATTTATAGTATCCACTATGCGTTGCTATCACTAAATACTTTCGATGTTCTTCTGCAACCTCCACTTGTAGGTATGCATCTCGTAGGACTATCTTGGAAAACTCTTGTCCGCCTGCAACTTTGTTTGTTAGTTCCTCAAATGTCGGAATAATTGCATTTTCTGGAACCAAATTTTGATTCAAAGTGACTCGGAAATCTCCACAAATTCTTATTGAACAATCATTCTTCTCTACATTAACTGTTGGGGTAGCCCAGGGAATAGGTGGAGCAGCAGGATCTACCTCTTCAATGATATCCTCATTTACAAGTCTTGTAAGTTCATTCTCAATTCGTTTTTTCAAGGGAAACGGAACCCTGCGCGCTGAAAAATGTTGAGGGTTGCATCTTCTCGAACGTGAATTCGTGCTTTATAACCCTTGATTTTCCCATGCTCTTCAGAGAACACATCTTCAAATTCTTTTAGTACTTCCTTAACCCTCACATCATCCATCTTATATTGATTATGATTCTGCTTACATTTTACTTTACTAATAGTAACATGAGGAGGGAGGTTCATATTAAAGGCTAATATCCATGGTAAACCAAACAGCGGTTTCTCATTTCCATTTACTACTGCTACTTTTAATCTACGTGTCTCATCACCTACTGAAACATTGACATAACATTCACCAAGTATATCTAAAATATTGTTTCCATATGCCACGTATTTTGAATTATTCTTATCAAGTCTTGGTGAACCAATTTTCTCCCAAAGAGGCTTACCTATCATTGAGGCCCAAGCTCCAGAGTAAAATTCCATGTTTGTAGCTACCTTATTTAACTTTAAATGAATACGTGCTTTACAAAAATGTCTTCTTTCCTTTTTAACATCGTTTATCCTCGTGTCATGTGAGTCCGATTCAGATTCTTCATCTTCTGACTTTTCATGCAAATTATTCACTCGTTTTTGCCGACATACCTTAGCAAAATGTCCTATTTTTGTACAATTCAAACACTTTTGTTGATAGGCTGGACATTTACCAAATTCATGCTTTGTTCCACATCTACTACATGGATGATTTGTCTTTTCATTGTATTTCACTTCTCTTTTAAACTCCTTATTGTTTCTTCTTACTTGTGATACTTCCAACTCTTTATCATTATTCTTGAATATCTCATGACGAGCTCTTTCCATTGAAGTGGCCAGTTCAAAAACATCTTTAGATGTTAACTTGTCACCATTTTCTTTTACCCCATCAGGCCATCGTTGTCTAATTTCTACTTCAAACTCTGGAAAATTTATACCTCCAGCAAATCTATCTCTTATTCTTTCATCAAACTTGTTCTCATACTTACAAAAATCTGCTAAATTTTTCAAACGTATTACAAATTCTGAAAGACTTTCACTATTTTCTCTGATACATTTTTCAAATTCCATTCTAGCTGAAAATATAGTTTTACTAGCTCTGTATACTTACCTGAAACCATTAACTAGTTCTGCCCACGTAGCCTGATGTACTTTTAAAGGCAGCAGAAAGTTTGAAACTTTTCTTAATGGTACAGGACCCACATAGGCAAGCAAAAGATCCCTTCGAGCATCCTCTGCTCTCTGAGAATCTTCTCCCAATCCTTTTACCTTGCATAACAATAGAAAATGTGCTTCATAATCATCCCACCTACTAGACTCATCATAGCTTTGACATTTGAACTTCTCTATCTTTGATTGTAATGCGTCTTCTATAGTTTCATACTTATCTTCTTCATTGATATAACTATTTCTTCTTTTGGTTCGTTTACTCATCGCCGCCAATGTAGAATTACACTAAATGATATTCAAAATATAAAAGAACCATTTTATTGAATTCTTAAACACATCAACCTAAGCAGAATATTTACTAACAAACTTAATAATAATAAATCAGCTGATGTATTAATTACTTATACATTTAACTATCTAACAATCCCGTTTTCACAAATTATTTTTCCCTTTTTCCCAACACTTTTCTCTTTTTCCCATTTTCTCTTATTACTTTTCCCTTTTTCCCAAATATTTTCTCTTTATCCCGTTTTAACAAATTATTTTTCCCTTTTCCCCAACACTTTTCCCTTTATCCCGTTTTCATAAATTATTTTTCCCTTTTTCCCATTTTCTCTAATTACCTTTCCCTTTTTCCCAAAATTTTTCCCTTTATCCCGTTTTCACATTTTATTTTTTTATACCATAATGTTCTCTAAGTTGTAAAACTTGATATTGTATTTATTATTGAACTTCAACTGATATTTACCTCAGCAAGGATTATCGGGATTGCCGGAGATTATATAACGACTCTATGAGAATGTTAATTTTAACGACAACCAGAAGTGCTTCATGATAAGGTGGTCTCGGTGGATGAATTACAAGTTGGTACATAGTTGAACTTTGGCAAATTCCCTTTGATTGGATGCGTCTCCTAACGGTGAACATAACACTATATCGTAGGGCTTAGAGTAACAATTGTTCACGATTAATCTAAATAACTCGACACTACGTGCTTTGGTTAAAACCATTTTAACATAACCCTCTTTCTCTAATACACATCTATTACTTTATAGCCATGACCTTTACCACTAATTCACTACAACCAAATAAGTTGTAACAATACACAATCTAAGGATCAAGGTCATGTCTTGGTTCAAGCATCGCCTAACTTAACCATTGGTTTTAACAGCATTTGTGGGTGTTATAACATTTCATCATCAAAAACATAGTGATAGTAAATTAATGGAAATGTTCCTATTACCAAATGTATGTACTAAATGTATAAGACCGTTCTCAACCAAGTGGAGAAAGTAGAAACCAAAAGTAGAAATTGAGCAAAACTACAAGTGAAGTGACTTTACTGTCAGAGAAACTTTTCCATTGACAAGTTAAGTCGAGCAACTTTACAATCCCCAGTATACTTTGATGATACGCCAACTACTAAAGTGGTGATGATACAACCTCGTCTCATACAGTATAAAGGTTAGGAATTAACTAACAATTAAAAGTTAAAATATTTTTTTACATCATAGTTCATTTACAGAGTTTACAAGCAGGTTTAAAGAATGATTGAAAAATTAATAAAAATTACATTAAACAAAGATTAAAACTCATAGCTCAAAGTCATAGTTCGACACTGGTTTCCTTCTAACGGTCTACCAAGTAAAAGTAAGTGAACAATTAATAGTACTGGTATTAAGATTCATTAAGTAAAGTATGAGAGCTTTATGAAGGAATTTTATTTAACGCTTTGAAGGAATTCTTCATAACGCACTTTCCATTTCCGCTTAACACGATTTCCGCTCAAACAGTAAAATTGAACTACACAACAAAATTGTTTCGAATGTTGCGATGTTTTAAAACTTGAAGCATGCAATGATGTTTGATGAAAATGTGACGTTTCTAGAGTACTTTGTCAATTATGAGAATCACTAATTATGTATATTATATGATTCGTGTTGAAATTCATGAGAAGATGAAAAGAGGACATCCACCAAAAAGGGTACAATATCATTTTACAAAACAAAATTCCCTTGTAAGTTAAACAAATTATAAAACTATTCACGCTGTACGTGCTTTGACCACTACCACAAATAATATAACCCCTACTAGTTTTCCCTACTAGTAGGGGTTATATTATCTGTGCCACTACCCATCAGGAAAGTACATTCAAAATTGACACTTTGGTAAACGTTTGCTAATTTCACACTGACACTGAATATCACAAAGAGCACGAAATAATATTATTATTACATTGGTCCTTCACACATTATTTTGTTGGACCGTGATGGGCTCGAAACATTCAAAGAATGAATAGTTTGACTAAATTCATCAGTAAGTAGGAAACAATAATTAATTTATAAATTACATAATAAGTTTATGTTTTGATTAATATGATAGAATGCAAATAATTACGTTAAATTTGACTTGTTACTGTTTTAATTGTATGTTTAAATTGTGTTGTTGTTTTAATTTCATGTAATATAATTTAAAATGTATATTACATGTATGCATTTCTTTGCTAAATATATTTTAACGTTTGCAGATACCTAAACATTTACTATACATTATATTGTACCAGATATTTTTGTAAAGAACACATTTAAATATATAAATATAGACTTTCTTATATGAATTGTAAGGCCATTTAAAAATCAATGGGTATCGCCAACGTTTTCTGCGACGCACCCTTTCTCAATTATGTGGTAAAAATCTTTAATTGCCGTTTTACTTACCCAAATATAAACTATCACTTTGAAAAGAAAAATGATATCAAAATTTTTTCATTTTACACATTTTATGCATTTTTTCAAAATAACTTTAAAATTTAATGTGTTACTCTAGAACCTACTTGGTTATCCCATTAGTTTCCCAATGTGAAGGCGTATCAAGAACATTCAGTTGATTTAGCACAGCACACTCGCACTGATGCAATGCAGTTGCTAATTATTGAGTTGTGCTTGTCACCTGGGAGGCAAAGTGTACTTCAGCTCTGATGTCTCGTTCACATAAGTACTCCATTAGCTGTGACGTGAGTAGATATTGTCAACGTCTAACTTGTAAATGTACAAGTTTCACCAATCGTGTCAATTCAACTTAATTTGAAATGAGTATAAAGCATACCATCATGTATGCTGCCATCATATATGCTGCGCATATAGCTATCTGTTACATTTCTCATTTTACGAATTATTAATATTTTGAATGGTAAATACCATAAAATGAAATGTATACAACTAAACTGTGTCAAATGAAGTTAGGAACATAGAATTAATATTATAAGTTAACGGAAATATTTGTAATTTGCACAAAATCGAATTGAAACTCCTATTTGGTGCTTCAATTCTGACTGATTTTTGCCAGTTTGTCAATATTTATTCATTTCATTTTTATATATATATATTTTTAAATATAACAATGATGACCTTGACATGTAAGGCGCGTTGAAAATCCCAAAGAGATACAGTTAGATCCCTCTTATTCACAGAACTGTTCGTAGCTTTATAAAAGGACGTTTTATAAAAGGAAATACTTATTTAGATAGAGAAATCCATAACAGCATCTTTCACGTCCTCATCAATAATGTACGAGCCCAGTAAATGATATCTGAAAGTATTCCATATTTTCTACAGGAATTGTAACTGAGAATTTCAAAGACAGAACATTTTTAAACATATCTTCCTAAGAAAAATGTACAAACTTCCAACCAAAGAGTGAATTGAAAGGTTTTCTTATAAAAGGATCAATATTAAATTTAATTATATCCAAGAACATAAAAATACAAATTTCCTATTCGTTTATATTTTAATTTTAAATCATGAAAAAATAATGTAAAAAAATCAATATTATCAATGTAATATGAATCATGTTTTTATTTTATGCTTGCTTACTAACTCATTTAGTATTAAATTCTTTATCTATCATTTCAGCCTCTGGATTGCTTATATAATCAAATAAATAGTTAACTCTTACCTTAGCAATCCTTATTATGGTTGTCCGATATTAATTTCATACCCGTAGGTTCATCTTCAGTCGGAAGTTTAGACCAAATGCTTATTATAAAATCCACCCGATGGGTTTCATAGAAATGTTGACATTTAACACGAACACGACACACATTACAATTGACATAAATAATATTCGGAGTTTAGGGATAAAAACCATGGTTTTATAAAACAGTGGGATAAAAAATTCTAAACTTCTGACTGAAGATGAACCTACGGGTTTGAAATTAATATCGCACAACCATAATAAGGATTTCTAAGGTAAGAGTTTACTATTTATTTGATTAAATTCTTGTTCGTTATCCCTATTTTATTAAAACATGTAGAATAAACACAATATGAAAGAAGTAATTTGTTATGTGACGTGTATTAAATACAACATATTGTCTAATAATACAAGACGAACGATCCATTATGAACAACATGCCTTGTGCTCGAAAACACGTTACACATAATATAATACACAAGATTGCCTGCTTGCTGACATGGAAAAGGGAACTTATTTACACGTTAATATTAAATGTTTGTATAGTGTAGCAAAATATCTCAGGCTTTCATTTTCTTATATACCTCAAACTTGTAAACCAAACATTGTAATTTTCAATGCCTTGGGGTTTCTTTGACTTCAGCCTCTATAAAGTAAATGATCAGTATTATCTGGAAAATTTTGTATTTTATACCTTAATCACTTTAAACTCTTTTAATAAATCGAATAACACAATATTTACAAGATTAACAGATAATGTTGCTATGTTAGTGAACAGAAAGTAATAATATTATTTACACGTACAATGCTTAACAAGAAGTTATATAACAATAGTTTAACAAACCTCAGCTAAACCTTATAAGTTCATTAATTAATTCCAGCCGTCATAAATCTGAGATGGTTGAACTACTCGTAAGTTTGTTTCAGACAGTATATTGTCATCTAAGTTTTGGATTACCAGTCTAAAAATTACATTTTAGGTAGATTCCAAACCAAAGTTTTGAAAGATTTTTTAAATAATCATCCATAAAATATTCAATAGTATTTTAAAACCACCTAATACTACAATTTCGTAAATACTTTATTCCTATATAGCTTATACAGGGTGTCCCGGAACTCTCTACCAATATTTTAGGGCATTGCTCCTGGGTAAGAAACATACCTAAATATCATATTTAAATTGTCCGGAAGTCCTTAGTTACTCACACAGCCGCCATTTTGTTTTTTTCAGTTATTAATTTTTTTCTAAAGAATGGTTAAACATACGAAATGGAAACTTTGCACAAACATTTATGACAACTAAACAAAGCTACCAAAAAATTATCACGATTTTTCAAATTCATAAAACAAAATGGCGGTCATTTAAAACTTATGTAAAGTCAATGGTTTTTGAGCTATTTAAGAATGAAAATTTTAAATGGCCGCCATTTTGTTTTATGAATTTGAAAAATCTTCATAATTTTTTTGTAGCTTTGTCTAGTTGGCATAAATGTTTGTACAAAGTTTCCATTTCGTATGTTTAACCATTCTTTAGAAAAAAAATAATAACTGAAAAAAACAAAATGGCGGCTGTGTGAGTAACTAAGGACTTCCGGACAATTTAAATATGATATTTAGGTACGCTTCTTACCCAGGATCAATGCCCTAAAATATTGGTAGAGAGTTCCGGGACACCCTGTAGATTTGATTAAGATTACCACGTAAAGATTAGCCTACTTTGTTAGAGAACGTTTAAGAAATTTTAAAAATTTGACTAATCAAACAAGAAGAAGTTATTACACTGAAATAAACAAAATAAAAATTAAATGGCTCAAGCAATTCAAACGAAGATAATATTCTCGTATTAACACACGATTTGCCGACAATAGTTTTTGTTTTGTAACCGAATATCTTTGTTTATAAATATTCTCGTAACGAATCGGAGTGGAAGTAATATGAATCACACCAACTCATGTCACGTGACTTGGTTCTGGGTCACGTGATGTGAATAAACCAATGAAACGTGAGCATTCATAATGTAGACCAATCAGAATGAATAAAAAGTTGTAAACATGTAGTTTATGTTATGCTATTTCATCTGACAGTAAACGCCAATTTAGATTTCATGTATTCTAAGTACGATAAAAGACGTTTTAGAATATTTTATAAAGGAGTTTAAAATGAATAATTGTAGTTGCTGTGCCGAATTTGAAATGGTTGTAAATATATAAATGATATAGACTAAAGCACATATTAAAGCCAAAGCTTTCTTTGCCATTTCCAAGGACACAACTGTGCTCCCAAGCTAACAAGATTTCATTTCTTTTAAATTTCAAATGCTATGCATACATTATGGCCTTAAGCCTAACACTTGCTGTGCTGAAAATTTTATAAGGTATTTATAAACTATTATATCTAGTTTAGTAGTTTTAAATAATATTTAACAATAATTATCATAATCGTTGTTCCGAACACTGTGTAGCTTCAATAATGGAAGAATTGTTAGACATTTACTGTAGATAATAATATGAATTTATATGTATGCTAACTTTTTGCCTCTTTTCACATATCCATTTAGGATTTTAAAAGGCCAGCTTTGGACCTAATTTTAGTTTATATGAAATTAAAATGATATAATCCATAGACAGGGTAGATGGATGTAGAATTTTATCTTTGAGCTAGTCGAAAAAAGTTACATCCTACAGAAATTTTTCTTTTTGTCAAAATTAAACCAATTAAATCTTGGTTGAAAAAGTTGATACATACTATTGATCTCGGTTTTTATTTCGATATAAACTCGTAAGTTTTATAAATAAATTTTTCCTATCACTTCATGTATATGATCACTTGCCATACCTTTAAACAGTACGCAAAATAGCTCATTGCCGTTCTAGAGCAGAAACGTTCAATTCCCGCTCGCTAATCAGCTGATTTCACAGTTGGCTTTTCTACACCAACCACGGCTGCGGATCCGGTACATGTTAGTTAACAACCGGTAGCAAATAACATTACCTTAAACAACATTTAAATGACATTTGATACACATCTAAAAACTTGATCTGTCCGTTATTATAAGTTAATTATGGTGTAGGAAAAATCGTGTGGGTATTACGAGCACAAAAAATCATTGCTCTCTTAATACACTATTAGCTTTTATTTACCTATAACACATTATCTTGCATTACCTATATATAGTATCTCGTATTTCCACAATGTTTTTCTCTAATAACAATTGTAAACAATTGATTTGTAAATACTAATTGAAGAATATATCAAACACATTATGCAACATGAAACTTTAGACAATTCACAGCCTATTCTCCATCCTCATAACACTCTTTAGTCTTTGTCAGTTGGAGTTGTTCTGTCTATCTTTACATTTCCTCCAACAACCAAAGACGCAACAACACAACATTGGAAGGACAACAACTCTCCTGGCGGCTGTTACTTTAATTACAAGCGTTTCACTGGAACAACATTTGTTATCCTGGACCTTTTTGCTGACACAAAACATTGCATTCTGTATCTTGGTCTAAAAATAAAACCTGAGCACTTGAAGCTACATTGTTAAATATTTATCGAATTTACTTAAGTAATTGGTTTGATTATTGTCTTTATTTTTACATCAATGATTCTTTTTGTACTGCATAATAGAAAATATCTACAAATTCATTTAAATGCATTCGTTTATCATTTCTTTATTTTGTGTTGTTATTGGCTTAGTTTAAGAAAGTTAGTAAAATTAATTTAATGAATTAATAAACATCACTAAAAATTCAATATTTGACATAAGATATTTTGTAAGTTTCCAAACATATTTGCAAAGTTGAATGTTTTAAGCAAGGGGCTAAAATATTTACAATTAGTTGATATCATGTTATAATAATAATATGTGTTTTTTTTTAAGCAAAAAGTTCTGGAGATAGTTATTTTATAAAATTAAATAAACGTGATGATCGAGTAAGTATAGTCAAGCTGTCTGGTTTCCATAAGGTAGTTAATATTATGATATGTTTCACAAAGAATATAATTGATTTTTATATAATCCTATTTTCTGGCTACTTTAATTACACTATGATGTTAAAAGGCAACGTCACATTATAGAGTTACCTTTTATTACCATGATTAATTTGACAATATACAAAATCTGATTCATAGCTTGTTTAAGATTTTGTCAAGCCTAACAGTTTTAAGAAATTTTCCTAACTGATGTAAATTATTACTTGATAAATAAAGTATGACACACATACCTGTATAATTGATATTTTCAGACAAGTAATCAATGAAAGAATGTTTATTAAATTCCTTCATGTCAAGTGCCTTAGTCATTAACCTGTATACAAGCCAACGATATAAACAACTCATGGATCGCTGGCTCAGTGTTGGCCGCGCGGTCGAGCTTCCCCCACCATCGACTGGCAGAAGCCGACGCAGCCCATACATTCACCATTATAAAACACACTTTTTATTTGCTGCACTGTTGAAATTTATAGGGATAAAATATTGCTAACGCTTGTCAAACTCTTTTTACTAGTTAAACCTTTTATGTCTGTTTTGTTTCTTGCAGAAAATAACCCATTTGAATTCTTTAAAACTACAAATTCACTAAACCCGTTTTGTAGAGTTTTTTAGACAACTGATATTGCTAGTTCCAAATTGTACATGGTAAAATAATAAGTGATTACAAAGGAGAAATATAAAGTACAATATTTGTGTTTGAAATTCTATTTTATTAATCGAAAAACTATTACATAAACATTTAGAATAATTTTGCTAAGTTTTTGCCGCAGTGGTAACGTAAATGTTTGACGTAAACGCGATATTTTTTTCTTTCAATGTTTAATGACAATGTATCTTACAAAATAGGTCATAAAAAAGTATGCCTATCACGTTAATGTCAAGCATAGATTTGCGGTAAAAACTGGACAAATGTAGTTGGGTTTTTAAGAGTTCAAATGTGTTATTTTTTGCACGAAAAGAAGAAGACATAAAGTTTAGAATAGTAAAAGTTTTTGGCATGTATTAGCAATATTTTATATCTATATATTTAAACAGAGCAGCAACTTAAAAAGGCGCGTTTTACAATGGTGAGTGTATGGGCTGCGTCGACTACTGCCAGTAGATGGTGGGGGGAGCTAGACCGAAAACAGCGCCCGCAGTGCTACTGAGAGCGCAATCCAGTAGTTTTTACATCGTTGATACAAGCCCAGAGTTTCATAATACAGTGGAATGCGTTCACCTTGTTTATACCAAGTAAATTAATATTCCTGAAAACCAAATAAGTGACAGCAAAGATGTGAAGCATTTAGAGATATTAAGAATATTTCTTTCCATTTGTCTACGGCATACAATAAATACCCCCGCCGCAGCAAACCTGCAGACTTAGCGAATTTCCATTTGCCTGATTGGATTTACACTAAGATGTCTCCTTAAAAATATCACATTTATTCACTATTTAAATAGAATTAGTTTAACGAGTACTTAGGTTTGCTGCAACAGGGAGGGTAAAAAGTGTTTTTGTTTAATGTAAAATGTTAAAAGGTACTGTATTTTAGTAAGAAATTAATGTATTTTTATTTTCCAAATTTGATCAAAATATGTTCATAAACAAGCAAACTACAACAGTTTACTTATTCTCCATAAGAATAACATGGGAATTTTAAAATAAATTTTTTTTGAATTTTCTCCGTAACCATTAGGCGCATAATAACGCTTCAATATACTAAATTATTTGTTTTTTTAAGCTCTACAAAATGATTTAGAAAGAAATTGTGAAATTTTGTGTTTTTAGAGTCAAAAATGGGAAAAACCTATTTTTACCCCATTAAACCCCCCCATAAACCCCCGTTCCCATAGTCCGATCATGCTGGTTCGCGAACTCATTCAAGTTTATCCCGCTTTACACCTTTAAACCAAATTTGATCAAAATCGGACAAAAATTACTCAAGTTATCGCGTTCACGGACACATATATAAAAATTGGAACGAATGGTGTTTGTGGCCTCTGGGGACATCAAAATGAAAAAGTAAATCGGTCCCGGGCCTAGGTCTTACCATGAGACCTACGGTAATAGCTACTTCCCTATAGGGAAATTCGCTAAAACGTAATAGCTAATTGTAATATTTCATAAGTGTTCTGATCAGACAATGTAAAAAAGAATTTAAATGAAGAAATAAAACAAGAATATAAATAAACCAACAATCAACAAACTACTGCTAACTTACAAATACATGTAGGAAATTCAATAATAATAGTACAGTTATCACACAAAAAATACACTTCCACATAAAATATAATATATACAAAACTGGTCATGAGTATTATCAGATATTGTATTGGAAAAGTAATCAAATTATTTGAACCGTTGAATTAAACAAGTCCAAACCTTTTAGGTTCATTTACATATTCAAATAATACTGGAACTATACAATCTAAATATTTTTTTACGTACCACTTCAGTAAAAAGCCATTTAAAATTTAATTTATTATTAATTTTGAGGTAAAACGGGTTTTCAGGTGCATTAATTTAGTAATGTTTGAGTAAAAAAAGTGTTTAAAAAGCTGATTTTCTAGATGTAAAACAAAAGAACTATTACAAAAACATGGGCAGTCAGTACATTCATCTTTAACAACACAAAGAATGTAAATTGGTACTGAAACAGAAATGCATGGTTTGCAACTTTTAATTCAAAAGGTTTTTTTTAAACAAAAACTGTGAAACTTCTAGTACAACAAAATATTTTCCCAGTATGGCATCCTTTGCTACCCCTGTCAAATTGCCCGTTAAATGCTTAACAAACAGATACACAAACACTACTGAATGTTTAATCGTGCTATCCATTACATTTAAACCTAAAACAAATAATTATTATACAACAAAGTCAAAAATGTTTTGATTTGCTTGCTTGAAATTAGATCCAGCCAAACTTAGCCGATTAGAACAATGCATAACACAAGAGTACTATCAAGCAAGTATCACTTGAAATATTACAGTTAAACGTAAGAATGAAAACAAAGCAGTATCAAGGAATCACATAATCCAAGCTGTAAAGGGAATTTTATTCCCAACAGCTGTTTTGCCCTTAAAGTGTTTATGTTGATGCTGATCCTCATTTGGCAAAACGTAAAAGTAACAACGTCTTTGATTTGAGTTTTCGGTCTGTAAAATGAAAGCGTTTTTGATATTAGTTTTTTACTGGAAGAGATTCGGGCGAAATGCCATAGTATTTTCGTGTTTATGTATCACTTCAAAAGCTGTACAAAGATGTATAGTATTTTTATGATCTTTGTAAGTTTGTAATATATTTTAAACTACTGAAAAAGCAAAGGTTATTTCTGATGAAAAATATGTAGTATATTTTACAAAAATGTATAGATTTGTAAAATGCTGCATTAGTTATATGCTTTTTATAATTAGTTTGTAGCCTACGTTGCCTACTTTTAAAACATTAGGTAAAAATATTTTTGGATCAGTAATCCCTCAGTTTACCACTGGAATTAAGTTACGTTGAATTGTTATAAATTATAAAAAAATTCTAGTCTAAATTTTACAGGATTAATTTAAAACGCTTATCGTTCGTAGCGTGATTTCTCTATTCAGCTGCAATCATAAGTTGTATAGTTTCGAAGACAGCAAGTAATCCTATATTAACACTCAACCTCAAACGATATTTTAACTGCACTTACCACACCAGTAACGATTCTCGGGATAGCTGGAGATTATAATAACGACTCTATGAGGACGTTAGTTTTAACGACAACAAGGTTAATCTTGCAAGGTTATTCTTGATAAGGTGGTCTCGGTGGATGAATTGCAAGTGGGTACATAGTTGAACTTTGCCACTTAACTCTGATTGGATGTGGCTCCTTACGTTTATTATAATCCTTAATTTTAAAGGTTATTTAGCAGCAAACTACAATATAAAGTAGACCACATAAGGTTAAATAATTATTGTAAAATAGGTTTGTAGTTCCTTGTTGTTTACACATGTTTATACATTCATTGTATATTTCTTTTTGAACCAATTCATTCAGTGTAGCCTAGTTTTATTAGGTCCTTATATTATGCTGAAACAGATGACAGCCTACACTTGTATAATTGTTCACATTCCAAAGTATAAAAATAAATAAAATGATTTTGAGTGGTAAAAATAAACCTGTAGTAACATAAAAGTTATTATATTTTAAATGTTTATCTTTGATTTAAATATTGGAATGCTAAGTATGTAAAATTATTTACTTGTTTGAAAACCATGCAGTGGTAAACAAAAATTTTAATTCCCTTACTTAGTAATATGGTTTAATGATATGGAGGTTGTACTGTAGTATATTTGTATCAATAAAAAAGTGAAACCCAGTGGCTTGAGTTCAAGGATTAGCCTACGTATAACGATGTAAAAAAACTGCCATCGGGAATATTTGTTGGTTAAAAAAATTTTGTAGGGTTTAGTAGACATTTAAAATGAAGTTTTAGAATAAAAAAGATTTCAAAATAAAAGTTTGAAAATTGATTTTTTCAAAATTATATGCAATTACTGTGATCCCTTAATAAACAATTTTTGAGTAATTGAAATAACGTAGGCCTATAAAATAAATTATCTTACATACACTATGTGGTGAAATGTATTATTCATATGATTACTTTGACAAAGGCCGAATCTTGAACAGTAGAAAATGGGGAAAACAACAAGGGGAGTGTCTTTTGTGAAGTTTCCCATTGACAAGTTAATTTGACAAACTTTACAATTTCCAGCAAAACTGACACTCCGATGATACTCAAGCTAATAAAGAGTGGTGAGTAACGACATCATTTAAGGTAGTGGATAGTGCTTTCGAAATGTTTATCGTAATAGTAAGTAAGATTCATGTAAATTTAAATTTACTGAATCAGCTTCTACGTAAGTTTCAAATATGTTAGCTGTGTGAAAACTGAATGTTTAATGCCAACTCATGTTATTAGAAAAAAAATACTTCCTCGTCGATAGCATGAAACATGAATCCATAAACATCACCATATGATTTGTCTATAAGGATGTTAAGTCGAACGTAAACATTTTGTCAAGAATTTTGGAAATTTTAATGGGCTTGATGAATTTTAGTTAACATTATTATTGTGAAATTTTGAAGTAATATGAATTATTATTATTTTAATTTTTGAATTATTATATTAGTGGTACTCTAGAGTAGTAAGTTCATAGTCAAGATAAAGTTTAAGCATTAGTTATGGTCAAAAGAGTGTTTTTCTCTGAAAAACTGTCAAGATAGACGTTTGGATATAAATCTGCCTTATAAAAAGATGGTAATATCCAGATGTTTGGGTTTTATTATTTTCATTAATGCTTTAATAAAAATAATATCCATTGGCTGGAAAATTGTAAAAAAAATTAGTTATCACTAATCATAAAAGCAGAACATTTTAGAGGTACTAAAAAATAATATTGTAAATATATGTGTTTACTGTAGTAGTATATACTGTGTAAACACAAATATTTACTTAGGGTTGCAGACTTAACATTTCAAAAATGTTACTGATAAACTGGTTTCTATTTTTAATCCATGGGAGAACTCCGTGGATTACTCTGAATGCACTTTCCTTGTCAGCTAAAAGGGATTGTACTCTCAAAAAGTAATATGCGACCTTCCCACAACATGTTTTCAATGGTTTAAAAATACAAGCTGTATATTTAATTGCCCTGTTTATACCAAACTATATCAAAATGAAAGATGGAAGTTATAAAAAGAATAATTAAAAAGTGCCCGTGTTGTCAAGGGAGTGTTATGTAGTGCGGAGCTTGTATAATTGATCTTCTCATCTGAAAGGACCAATCAGGGACCTCATTTTTTTATAACAATTTACTGAATACAATGCTTACAAAAGGTTTGGGAAGTAAACTATTTTTTTATTTTGCAGATAACTCAATGGTGCTTTGCATTTAAGTACTACACCTAAAAATTATTTTTCGAAGCAAATATAAGTTTTCCCGTTTATCCACAAGGAGTCAAAGGAAAATATTTAAAGTGGGCATAGGTTAAGTAGTGAGCATAGATTGAATTATGAACAAATGTATGAAAAACATAGTGGTACAAAATATACCTCAAAAGGTTCATCAAAACTGATCATAAGCCTAATCAATGACCAATCCTAATTTGCCACCACTTATGATATTTAACTGACAAAATGTTGGCGATAATTATATTTTTAGGAATTTTACAGTGATCTCATCATATAGCCCGTTTATTTGACGTATGCAAAATTACTATGATCTTATCATCGAGTTTTCTTAATCCCTGTGATCCGTGTCCAGAGCTATGAGAAATACTATGGAACTTAAATTGTTAGTTAATTTTTTTTTTCAAATCTTTGTTACATGAATATAATTCCTGAGCCTTTTGGTGTATGTTAAATTATCAAAACCCTCAGCTCAAACTGAAAGAGTCTTTTTCTCAACCCCACTTGCACTTGGCTCATCCCCAATTGGGAAGACGACACAAGGGGTTTTAGATGATGATTGAGTTGTGCTTGTCACTTGGGAGGCAAAGTGTACTTCAGCTCTGATGTCTCGTTCACATAAGTACTCCATTAGCTGTGACGTGAGTAGATATTGTCAGAGTAACTTGCTAATGTACAAGTTTCACCAATTGTGCCAATTTAAGTTTCTACTTGGGAAACAAAACATACATTGTTGTCAGCAGATTTCATTATGATGTAAATAATTTAGAATGTACGGATTATTTATCCTATGGTATCAAATGTATAAATAGTAGTTTACGTTACTAGTCCTTAAAGTAGGCTTTTTGGGACGATATAGCCTCATCCGGAAATTCGATTAAGTCACAAAAAGCATTTTAGGACGAGTTACAAACAATATTTTTTCATTACATTGTCATATATTATAGAATTGATTAAAAAAGAACGTTAGGTTATGTAAGAAACAAACAAAAGTTTGTTCATATATTGTTGAAGCATTTGAAAGGACCAGAACAGCTGATTTATTTTTCAGATAAGCTTTGACACAACCATTATGATTCGAGTCTGTAAAATTTAACGGACTAGTCTACAAAAAGCTAACTTTGACTCAAAACGATCCGTAAGACAGCTATTTTGAGGCAGTGCATTATTATACATTATTATAACCAGGCCTGTTATGTGAACAATGTGTTAGTGTGATTTACAGTACATACAAAAAAAATATACTCTGATGGAAGTGAATTGCTAATCAAATATTAATTTAATTGGATCGATTACTCTAAGTAAGTACGTAGATCTTTATTTCTATTTAAAAACACTTTTAAGCTTGAGAGGTTATTGATATACTAACATTTCCGCTTGCAAAATATTTATGATATTTCTTTCTTTTGCGTCACATCTGTGTAATTACCGAAGTATGGACCAATCTCTTTTTAAATGTCACAGAATAACCTTGCATTGTACGAGTATATTGTGCAGATTGTGAACCCATTTAACTGTTTGAGTTGTGTATTAATACACTTTTAAAGTATGGCATATTTAATTATTGTTGAAATTTGCTCACCAAAATCAACATAAAATAAATCTAGGATAAATAATACACACGCTTAGTTAAAATAAATAATTTATAAATAAAAATACTTTTTAAAAATGCCACGTTTTTAACCACACTAAAGAGTATAAAATAATTTATACAATGTTGAGAGAATAAATACTTGTAAGATTTAAAACGAAAAACGTGGGGCACATGCAATAGATCATATTAGTTCAATAGGTGAAGTTAATTTTTAATAAGCATGTATGTGTTAAACTGCCAAATTTAAGTATTTACAGCTGACTTAAACTAATTTCTATGTTTACATTCTTTTAAAATGTAAACATGGAAAATTTGGAAGCCAAAGGGGCGTAGCCCAAGGGAAATATGAAAATTAAATGATATAATATTGCATTGTCATCCATTTGTGAGCCATGTTTCAAGTTTCAAGACTCTAGCTCATCGGGAACTTCGTTTAAAATTAATATCAAAATTTGTAGGAAAGCGAGCTAATAAAAACAAGCACATGGGGCGTAGTCCAAGGGAAATATGAAAATTAAATTATATAATACTGCATTGTCATCCATTTATGAGCTATGTTTCAAATTTCAAGTCTCTAGCTCATCGGGAAGTATACAAATTTGCAAGAAAGCGATTTAATAAAAACAAGCCCATGGGGCGTAGCCCAAAAGAAATTTGAAAATTAAATTATTTAATATTACATTGTCTTCCATTTGTGAGATATGTTTCAAGTTTCAAGTCTCTAGCTCGTCGGGAAGTTAGTATAAAATTGATTTCAAATTTTGGTACCGGACAAAAAAGTGAGCTAATAAAAACGTTTTAAAATAGCTGGGTCCAGCCAGGATAGAATTGATTTAATTTTCATCATTGTAACGCTTTGTTACTGCAATTTTGGCCTCCATTCTTCTTTGTTTACTGATTTTAAGGAAACTTTAACATTGTTTCTTGGTTCACATTTGCACTGCACTGTACATTTAGATATAACTTAAGTAAATCTTAGTATGGATACAGAATAGATTAGGCATTCAGTTAAATACACTAACTTAGCCCCGTATTCATCACAATTCCTATACAAAAGTGTACATGTCAAGATTTACAGTTTAATTTTAGATCTTGCACTACTTTTGAAGCAACAACTGTTACATTAGCCAAAGGCACCACTAGATATAATCCATCTTAAGCCTTCCCTTCCATTATTTATGACTGGTTAAATAGTTCGAGAATAGAAGATGTACGGCACGAGTTAATGCAGTGTTAAATCACTGTAATTCTCATTAATTATAGGAGCGGTATTTCTAGTACTTTGGGAGTTTGAGCTAAATGTTTGAGGCAACTATGTACAATCAACCTTCAAACTGTTTGATTTATTACTATAGTGGCTGAAATTGAAAGTAATAATTGCTCAATATTCATTAACAAAATGTATAATCTTCTCTATGTTTATTTGGTCCCCGTTGGATTATCATAGGAAATAGACAATGTTCCAAAGTCGACTTTATTGACAAAAGCTGACAAATGACTAATTATGTTCCATGAGGTCACTTGGTACGAGAAATTGGTAAACTATAATTGCTATCAATTACATTTTTTAAGAAACAGGGGTATTAAAAATAAAAAAGTGAAATCGATAAACATGTTATATCCGTGTGCGTTACTAGACCATAAAGTGACTCTTACCCCTTACAAGTTAATACCTCAATGAATTATTTGTAGGATAATAAAGGAAAAAAATACATAACCAATGTATCCTCTTATCACAATTAAGTTCTTACTGTGTATTAAACGGGTCCCAAATTAGGGTAAAACTTGCAACCATTGTGCCACACGTGAACACTAAGAAACTTTGTTTGTCTAAGAACTAGTGTCAACAAAAGTTACCGATAGGCGTCTACTACTGTTATCGAGCAGTCACCTCGTCTAGTTCAAAGAGGTGAGTTTACTTTATAGGTGTATTTTGAGCTTTGAACAGTACACATAAAATATTCTCTATCAGAGACGAACACTACGTTTACTTTTCCCTTTAATTATGGTTGGTCAACAAAGGATGTACGAGTATTTTAATAGTGTGCATTTATCTTATCAAATGTATTTGAAAATTATATAATTGGTGAACCAACTTCTCTTGTTGACTTATTGATCAATATGTGGAGCTCAGACAAATCATCGACTTTGCTTACTTTTTTGTCCTAGGACGCTAGGCACGAGCCCGGAATTGTTTTTCACATTACTTCAGGCTAGACCTAGGGGTTACGCCATTATCACTTAGATAAAATCCATTGGTGATTTGGCGGGATTTGAACCCAGGACCCCAGGAACCGGAGTCCTGCGCTCTAATCAGCTCGCTCCCCCCCACCCACGACTTTGCATACTAAAGTAGTTATCCTATCAGTACGAATAAGCTATAGCCTAGCCATTTTTACTCCAACGGAGCATTGTTAATTGAGCTTGTCTTCGAGTACTCTACTATTAAAGCTGTTTTATAGGTTTTCATTTTTACTTTTACTTAGCAATTGCTCGAATTCGATCAACGGGTACCATTGTCTTATTTAAGTCCCCTTAATCTCAAAAAGTTGAGTTTCGAAGTGTCGTGTGTGTGATCCACACCACTAATCCCTGGTATTTTAATGCGCTTTTTATTATTTTTTTTAATTTTCACAATTTTTACATACAATGGTGATTTTATAAATGGTTAAAAACTATCAGGAAAACGGGTTTTAGCAAAAACACCTTAACCGATTTTGATTCTAATATAGTATTTTAAGGTTCTAAAAAATTGTAAAACCCCAAATGATTTGAAATTGCGAAGGATCTAATGGGAGAAAGTATGTGTCAGTTTGCTGATACCGTTTCTCTATACTAAGATAGTTGATGTGAAAAGGCTGATCTTCCTACGAGTTAGAAAAAAGTTGCCACAGTTTATAATGAGTTGTCTTTCATTGCGGGACGTTTAACAAGTTTATGTAGAAATACCCCTATATGGGAAATTTGTTAAAAGAAATTACATTTTCAGCACCATTCTAGTTGGTAAAGTGCACACACTCAGTACCTTTTTATTCTAAGACTATAGTTCGGCCGCTTAGAAAGCGACCTCCTCCAGCATTGTTTTAGCATTAGCGCGCAGGTCGTTTTCTAAGCGGCCGAACTATAGTATAATTCACTATATGGGAATCAGAATTATACTTCTTTACGGTTTTACTATGAGAACTGTCTTGCAATTGTATTGTGTTAAAAGTGTATTTAATTATGAGTATTTTAATATGGTATATTTTTAATTCAGATTGATATATCGAACATTTATATTCAAAGTTTTGAGTTGTTTATATTCCTCTACAGGAATGGAAAAAGACAGTTAATTTAAGCCTGATGAATAACATACAACATTCTTGTCAGTCAATCCAGTTTGGCAGTCATGCTGTTTATAGCAAAACGTATTTTGTCAATTGAATTACCTTACTAACGCATGGAAAATAAAGGGATTATATCAATTAAAAATTGCTAATGTATATTTCATATTTTGTCTACCTTTTAATATTATAACCATTCTTCTAACTTAAACACTCCCGCCGCAGCAAACCTTCAGACTAGGCGAATTTCCATTTGAGAATTCCATTCAAATTGAGAAATTTCGTGTTTTGAAGGTTAAAGATGAGAAAAACAATTTTTTACCCCATAAAACCCCGTTCCCATGGTCCGATCATGCTGGTTCGCAAACTAATTCAAGTTCATACCTCATTTAAGTTTAATCAAAATCGGACGAAAATTACTAAAGTTATCGCGTTCACGGACGTATACACACACACTCACCTACACACACTGTATGTCAATGAACTTTTATCTTATCAAGAATATGCTCTGGAAATTGTATCAAGTAGAACGTCAAACGTGTGTTCATGAAAGACACTACGTACTTGACGTACTACGTAGTTGACTTTATATAATAAAAAAAATATTAATCTTTAGTCATTGCTTTCCCCAACAATCATTACTATTCAAGTAAATAAAATCCTCAATTATCTCTGTTACAGCAAAACATGAGGCGTCTCTTAGTTTTATTCCTCCTTGGACTGTCTCAGGCAACCAAACAATGTATGAAGGTCGACACTATTGATGAAAGCCCAACGTTTGTGAGTTACATACCCTATATAAAACTAGTTATTTTAACAATAGTTCGTAGGCTTGATTGAAAAAAGGTAGATCATAATATCATATAATTATTACAATTTTATAGAAATAGTCTATAAAATGTTCAGAGCTGTAACGATAACATACAACCCATTAAAGATCTCGTGCCAAAGCCAATCATTACTTTATAAATAGGTGTAATATTTATTGTTTTTCTGTTGTATTGGAGGCATTTTAGTATATAAAATACTATCCATTGGGTAAGCTAAGATAGTTATTTGGCTTAAAGCATGGTTAATTCGACTGTTAATACCTACATTGATGTAAATTTATTATTTTTCAGTCATAAAATAACCAATAAAATAGCTTTTTACTGTTATAAAACTTTTTAACTGTACATGGTGACTCACTTCAGTAATACTTTCGTGAGGAAGACAAATTATTTACTATCCAAAACAATTTCTGATACACTTGACTCAAAGTTTAAGGGTTTTCTGACTACAAATAACAACTTAAAATATTTCAGATGAATAAAAATTTGAATTGATGTTATATTTGTTTTTAGCTTCAGCTCAAATTTTGTAATTTTGGTTCAGTTCATTTTTAAAATTTAGCCTTGCCCCGAGTCGTCCCTAAAACCACGTCACAAATAAATACCATTCTGTTTGTTTACATATTATTTAGATTTTACTTTTGCTTATTAGATATTTGTTATACTTCTCATTTAAATACATTAGAAATAATATCATTGTGTGTCCTAAAAAAGCTCATCTTGCTCTTCTAGTTTAACTGCCATCAACCCATTTTTCTGAATCTGTTGCCCAAAACTTCCGAGAACGTCCTTATAGACAACATCTGTATAACGTACTTTCCACTTCCAGACGAGCCAAATGCTAATACACTTTATGTGTCGAGGGTATTGTAAGTATACACACCATTGTAATGTCTCTTATAGGGTTGTGTTAATTGTAAATTGTGTGGAGTAAAAGACATAAGACCAAAATATTTTTTTGTAGAAGTGC
Source organism: Macrosteles quadrilineatus (assembly GCF_028750875.1). Classification (NCBI taxonomy): domain Eukaryota; kingdom Metazoa; phylum Arthropoda; class Insecta; order Hemiptera; family Cicadellidae; genus Macrosteles; species Macrosteles quadrilineatus. The sequence goes on along the minus strand of NW_026542595.1, from coordinate 166,349,288 downwards.
TACCATAAGTCACGAAAATTATTTATAAATTATGTTCTAACATTCACAAATTCTCAAATTGAAATCAATATTGTCGTAGCCACCAAACTGTAGTGGTAGCTAATTTCTTTCGTAAAACATTGTTTGGCTTACATAATTTATTGGAAACTGTTGGTAGAATGGTAAAATGTTCAACCTGTTAAAGTCTGTAATATATCTTAGCATTTTGTACACCACTGGATGTATACCCATGAGAATCTTAGACCATATTTTTTTAAATATCTGAACTGGTGGTTTGTGTGGTGTGGAAGATTTTAGTTTTAAGTGTCATCAGTTATCAGTTACATAAACTCACCCCGTGAAATAAATTAAATTATAACATCCACAACCAAGCATAAGTTGAAGGTAAATTAAGTATACTAGTTAACAAGCTATGTGTTTCCTTCTGATTAATTTTATTTTTTCCATTTCAAGCTGTGACGGTTCCAATGACGTTACCACATATGTACAGGGACCGGTTTCGAAAGGGGTGAACCGGAAAGCAAGTAAGACTTCAATTAAATGACGTTACTTTTAATTTTATATGTCCTTTTGAGTATAGTCATAAAAAAGGTTAATTGCTTCGAACAGAAATTAACAATATTATAATTATCAACCATACACATAGTAACCATAATAATAATAGTAATGACCAGCTCATGTCATAACTAAAGTGAAGTGTGTTGATGTATTGAAGCTGAGATTTGAGTAAAAGGTATCTATTAAATACATTAACATACATTTTTGAAAAAGATTTTAGAACTTAATTGAAAACTTAACTCATATTTACTAACTAGGGTGGTCTACCGTTACACTTTAGACGCATAAATGAGCGAAGCATTATTTAAAGATTGCCAATGGCTAAAGCCGCTAACAACCTACAATATGTTTCCTTCCAACAGATTCACTGTTTGTTTGCCCGATATTATTTAAGTTCCAAAGAATGATAAATTTATCTGAGAGTTCATTTATTTAGTTAAGAATAAGAATAAGAATTGATAAAAGGTTATTAGACATGTGTATTTGACATTTCGTTTAAACGGTCAAGAGCTTCTTTCTTCTTTGCCCAAGATCTGTGTCTGTTAATTGACATCAATCGGTCTAGTGAAAATGGTGGCTCCCAGAAGCAGGCCTTCAAATAGCGCTTCATCAATAATGGTTATGTCAAAATAGAATGGGTTATTTGCCTTCAGCCAAATAAGTGCTTGCTGTAGTTTTTCACGTCGAACTTTGAAATCGATATGGCCAAAGACGCCTTGACGTTTGGACAATGATGACTTTTAAGTTTTCGGGCAGTGTAGGTAAGACAGACGCTATTTCATTAATATCTTGCTCAACATTAATGATGTTAACTTTGTAGTGAAACTGGCCGTCCTGACCATTTGCTTGTACTTTGTAAATGCGCATAGCGGGATGTACTCGTGCAATCAACATTTTTGTTCTACAATCGTCAGGTCAGTTAATTCGTTCGGGACACTTGACACATCCATATTATTTAACACCGTGAATTTAGTTGCATTTGAACGACAACGAGAACAAATCGGTGATTGGTTTGAAGCTGTTAGTTGTTGGCGATGACTGTTAGTGCAAGTGTAAAATTTTAGTGCATCTAATTCATGTTGGAATTGATTAGCTAACTGCCTATCATTATCAGCTTCTTCCGCCACTGCTTCATCTGGTTCTCCTTCTTCAAGACGCCACTCTCTTACAATATTTGCATTAATGGTGCGACGACCAATATTACGACGTGGCCTATGAGGCATGCTCAAAAGAAATATAGCAAAACTGTTACTTCCATTGATAAACTGTTAGATTCCAACTTTAACCTAGGATGAAAGTAAACATTGAAATGTAAACAAAACAGTTACAAAACAATTAACATATGTTTATCTTATTTAAATGAAACGAGATAAACCCATATGTCATAAACCCAATATAATTTTTCTTTCAACTTACATTAAAATGACAAGCGAAATTGTGTGACCCGTAAAATAAAATCCAGAAGGAAATTTGCAAATATTTTTTACCAAAACATTGTGCTCAGTATTCTTTAGCTGTTGGCCAAATTTCATATCAATTGGTCAAGCTATTACATTCTGATGCTCTTACAAAGAAGTTACAAAGTGAGGGAAAGTGAGCTTCGCTCAATGAATGTTCTCTATTTTTTTCTAGATCCATTTCAGATAGTGCAAGATCACATTGTTGCATATGCAGGCTGTGACACAAACGTTGTATATCGTTGCTCAGCGTTTGGAGGTAAGGCTTTTAGACTTCTACTGAATATTTAAACAAATTAATAATTGGTAGGTAAACAATAGCTTTTTATGAGTCTAATTATTACCATGTACTCGCATTCATATTACACGGAGTCAATAACTCCACTAAAAACCTTGACAAACAAAACTTTTAAAGTGACCACACAGTTTTTGATAATTTCTATTAACTCATTGTTCTAACTAGTCAATAAATAAAAAGGTTAAAAGATTAAATATTTTTTGCCACCGTGTTTGGGAATGAGGGATAAGAAATGTTGGTAAATTGAAATTTTTGTCAAAGAAGCATAACGGTACAATGCAAAAGGGTCATTTTTAGAGGTAATATACATCAAAGTTAAACGAGAATTTAGTTAAAAACTACATAGACCTTGCTAAAAGAGTTATAAAAGGTAAATTTAGCACTAATTTGGATGAAGAAAATACTGAAGAAAATTGTGGTCTTTTTAATCATATGAAGAAAAGTGTATATATTTCATTAATTATAATATGAATAAAAGTGTATATATTTCATACCACCGTGTTTCTAAAACCTGCAAATGATCAAGTGAACATATATTTGAATAGCTGAAATTGTAATGGCCTTGCCTGATGGAAGATCGTAGGCGTGATTTTGGTAAGTGATAGCTTTTTGATGGTCTTTCTGGATCTAGCTCTTAAGCATTTGACTTTTAAAAAGGTCCTGGCTAAATGTGGTATTAGCTAGTAACAAAGCCAAAAAAAAGATACGCTATTCAACACATCTGTCATATTTAGGTTAAAATATTTCTTAGCTAAGTTTACATCCTTTAATTATATTGTCCTTCCATCAGAGACCAACATATTTCTATTCTTGTTCACATATCTTTCCTACGACTGTAATTTCAATCTTGCATTATTTCCAGAGCCGTTTGATCCATATGTGTTCGGCGCCTCCTCTAACTGTGCTCCCCTCGGGCTCTCTTGCCTGAGGAAGATCGAGGAGATTATTAAGGACAAGAATCTACCTGACCAGGACTTCTACGTTTTGCCCATGAAGCTGCCAAACCGTTGTGTCACACAACAGCTGTGTTTACTACCTCCAAACCCTTTCTATAACAAGCTCGGGCCTTATGGTGGAGCGTATCTCGCTTAGAAGTGTTTAGAAGGAATTTAATTTAGCCTGTTTATATTCTAAGAGATGGATTTGTGCAATGCAATCCATGGTCAAAGTCCGACAGTCTACTTTGGGTACTTACGTATTAAGGTCGATTCAGACATCAGTTATGGCATGTCACAGTCCAGTCAATTCAGGCACGTAATAGTTAACAAAAATAATCTTTAATGAATTTTCTATTGGGCTCTCTACACTTATCCGTTGCAGTTCCGTCAGTCACTCTCCCGGCGTCCGTCAGTCAATTTCAGATTTCTTATCAACGATATTTTTGGATTTTTCGGACGTCTGACGGACGTGTTTGAGGTTAGAAAATAGCACTTTTTTATTTAAATGATCGAGTTTATATCTCAGGTAATTTTTGTAACAATCAACAAGACGGACGATGAAAATTTGATAGAATATTGTGTTTTAATTAAACATTTTTGACTGTAACACCAATGTAAATAAAGTGACGGAAGAGTGACTGCAACCAAATGACTGACAGTTTGACTGAGAAATTGTGGACGCAACTGTGACTGGACTGTAACTGGACTGTAGTAGTTAGGGTCAGCGCTTGAGGTCTAACATGGGCTCTTATGGGAAATAGATTTATTGCCTTCATGTTAATAATCTGTTATTTTTCTTTGCATGCGTAGACTTCGCATCCTCACGTGGAACGCCGACGGGCTTGCCGACAGACGCCATGAGCTGACACAACTCCTCACTGACATGGACGTTGACGTTGCCCTCATCCAGGAGACGCATCTGCGCGGTGGGGACAGGTTCAACGTCCGAAACTACTACACTCACCGGACAGACAGGCCTCTGCAACAACGTGCCAGTGGTGGCTCGGCGATACTGGTTCATCGTCGGGTCACCCACAGACCGATCGTCAGGAACCTCCCGCCTGGCATCGAGGTGACGACCATCGCCCTCCAGCACGACGGTGCAGAGCTGGAAATCTCCTCTGCCTACAACCCCCCAGGGAGACGCCTTGATCCCGGACTCCTGGACTTGCTGCTGCCCCCCGACACCCCGGCGCTTCTGGCAGGCGACCTCAATGCCAAACACCTGGACTGGGGTTGCAGGAGAGGAAACTTCACTGGAGCTGCTCTCAGGCGCTACCTCACCGCCCACCCTCACATCAACGTGGTTGCCCCGGCCGACCCCACACACTACCCCCGTGCTGGTCACCCGCCTGACATCCTGGACATCGGCCTGGCTGGCTCGTTCGATGGCCCAGTCGAAGTCTTCGTCGTCTCCGACCTCTCCTCCGACCACGTCCCGGTGATCATCGATCTGCCGCAGGGAGGAGTCCCCGACCGCCCTCCGGTCCGCAGGAAGAGGGTGAACTGGGCGAAGTTCGCCAACCTCCTGGCCAACACCCCTCGACCGCCTCCCCCGCCGCCTGCGACCACTGACGAGCTCGACCAGCAAGTCCTGGACCTGTCGACGCTGCTGCAGGACACTGTGGTTGCCGCCAGCTCTGACGTCGACCCGAGGGCCCCCCCGCCACTTCCCCAGGGACTGCGGGAGGAGATCACTCTGCGACGTCGCCTGAGGAGGGCGTATCAGCAGTCCCGCTGCCCTCGAGCGAAGGCGGACTTCAACCGGCAGGCTAGGAGGTGCTCCCGACTGCTGGCTGAGCATCGGTCCCAGGAATGGGAGGACTTCGTCGAGGGCCAGGCAGACACCAATGACGGCATCTGGAAGATCGCTAAGGCTCTGCGCGGCACGAAGACCCACAACAGGCCACTGCATGGGGGACGCGGGCTCGTCTACTCGCCCGAAGACCGTGCAGAGACCTTCGCCGACTCGCTGGAAGACCAGTTTTCCCCACACCCGGACGTCTACGACGAAGACTTCTGCGAGGTTGTTGACGACTTCGTAGAGACCTACGAGCCGGACTCCGACGAAGAGGACATCCCCCACGTGACCGTCAGCGAGGTGAAGGGCCACATCGCTCGACTCCGTCCGAAGAAGGCCCCTGGACCGGACTCCCTCGGGACTCCAGCACTGAAGAACCTGCCGGCTTGGGTGGTTGTTGTCATCACCTGCCTCTTCAACTCCTGCGTGAGGCTGGCCCACTTCCCTGACACCTGGAAGCTGGCGAATGTCATACTCATCCCCAAGCCCGGCAAGGACCACATCTTCCCCGAGAACCACAGGCCGATCTCCCTCCTGCCTGTGCTCTCCAAGATGCTGGAGCGAATCGTCCTGGCGAGATTCCCCGAGGAGTTCTTCACTTCGATCAGGACCGAGCAGTACGGCTTCAGGCGGGGCCACTCCACCACCCTCCAGCTGCGGCGGGTCCTCAACACCATCGCTGGAGCGATGGAGCGGAAGCACCACTCGACCTCAGTCCTGATCGACGTGAGCAAAGCCTTCGACCGGGTCTGGCACGAGGGGCTTCTCTACAAGCTGGCGTCCTCCCCTCTACCCGGCTCGATCTACAGGCTCGTCAAGAGCTACCTGACCGCTCGCCGCTTCAAGGTCTCCGTTGGACGGGCGACTTCCACACCACGGCCAGTCTCTTCGGGTGTGCCACAGGGGTCGGTTCTCGGGCCGATACTCTACCTGTGGTACACCAACGACATACCCCTGGCGCCGAGAGTGCAGCTCTCGCTCTATGCAGATGACGCGCTCTTCACTGCCACCTCCGCCAACCTGAGGATGTCCAGGGTGTATGTCCAGCGACAGCTGGACCTGTTGCTGCCGTGGCTGACGAAGTGGCGAGTCAAAGTCAACGCTGACAAGAGTGAGGCCATCTCCTTCACGAGGTCGAGGAGGCAGGACGATGGTCAACACCTCCACCTAGACGGGGCCGACATCCCATGGAAGCGCCGGGTGAAGTACCTCGGCGTCCTGCTGGATCAGCGACTCACCCTGACTCCCCACGTCGAGAGGGTCTGCGACCTCGCCAGGAAAGGTCTTGGCGCCATCCGCCCGCTGCTCAAGTCACGGAAGTTGTCGACGGCTGCAAGAGTCCGACTCTACACGGCCCTGCTTCGACCTGTCCTCACGTACGCAGCCCCTGCATGGTACCACCTCACCTGCAGAACCGCTAGACGGAGGCTGCTCGTCGTCCAGAGCAAGGCTCTCCGGCAGGCGACAGATTCACCCTGGTACGTGAGGAATTCCGTCATCAGGGACTCCACAGCAGTGACAACTCTCCGAGACTTCGTCGACGGCCTTCGAGCGAGACTTGAAGAGACGGCGGATGACTCTCCGTGGGAACACATCAGGGACCTGGTCGCTGAGGATGTTCCGCAGCTCCGCCCCCGGATCGACGACTAACTCCCAGAACGACGTTGACGTCTACAGGTAGCTGAGCTACCAGGGCTTGGACCCACAGCAGACCGGAAGTATATGCTCCCAGCGAGCAGGCACTTCCCCCAGACGTGGCGCTAGTCGCCACATTCATATACACTTGGACTTGATTTTTCTTTGAATACTGTAATATGTATAACTGTTTAGCTATCATTTTACTGTCAATGTTTATGGTTTTAACTAATGTATGTTTTAACTAACTAATGTATTCAACTAACTAACTAATGTTTTTAACTATGGGTTGTTTGTTATTTATCTATATAACTGTAGTAGGATCCCCCCGGATCGCGGACAAACTACCCCTAGAGTGGTAGTTTAATCCTCAGGGGTAGTGAATACATATATGTTTGAATGTTAGGGGTTGTTAGGGGTAGTTTTATGTTTACATAGGAGTTATCAGTTGATCATGTGACCTTTTTATATGTTGGTACTTTTATTAAACTATTTTTGTTTATTTAATAATGGATAAAAAGTGTGAATCCTGACCGGGTATCGAACCCCGCTCTCCTAGATGTTGTTCCAATGCCCTATCTATAGGGCTATGATGTCAGTTATAGGTATGGTGTTTATAGTGGTAAATAACAACTTTGATTTCTTAATTACATATATAGGGTGTGTAAAAAAAACATTATATTTTAAATTTATTTTATACATATCTATATGCTTTAGTCTATAACAATTGTGAAACAAATGATAATTCATGTATCCAATGTTAAAAACAGCTGAAAGAAGGCTTAAGCGGAACTTTACCGTTGAGTATAAAAAATGGCCTTTGTAAAGGCCACCAAATGTTGGATGTTAAATTTATATTTTATATATGTTATGTACTCTTGGGATGATGGGTGGTTTGAATTTATGTTTTTTTTTAGTGGTTGGTTGTGTATGAAGATGTGTATGAATCAGAGGTTCACGGGTTCGATCCTTAGCAATCACCAAATGCTTTATTTCTGGTTAGGGTGATATGTTGATTTCTGTTATAGTGTTGTATCGTAGTGGGAGTAGTGTGAGTCCTTCTTTGATCTTAGAGGTTTATGGGTTCGATCCTTAGCAATCACCAAATGTATTTTTACTGGTCAGGGTGATATGTTGATTTTTGTTATAGTGTTGTATTGTTGTGGGAGTAGTGTGAATCCTTCTTTGATCTTAGAGGTTCAAGGGTTTGATCCTTAGCAATCACCAAATGTTTTATTTCTGGTTAGGGTGATATGCTGATTTTTGGTATGGTGTTGTATTGTAGTGTGAGTCCTTCCTTGATCTTAGAGGTTTGCGGGTTCGATTCTTACCAATCACCAACTGCTTCTCTTCTGGTCAGGGTGATATTTTGAGTGTTAGTATTGAAGTAGGAGTAGTTAACTCGTTTAGAATGTGAACCTATGATCCTGGAGGTTTGAGGGTTTGATCTTTATCAATAACCAAATGTTTCATTTTTGGTTGGGGTGGTGAATTGATTTTTGGTATGGTGTTGTATTGTAGTGGGAGTTGTGTGAGTCCTTGATCTCAGAGGTTTGTAGGTTAGAATCCTACCAGTTATCAATTGTCTTATTTCTGGTTATGGTATTAACTTGTGTTTTAGTATGGTATTAAGAGATTATGTGTGAGACATCGTTCTCTGAGGTTGTGGGTCTGATCCTTATCAGACAACGATTGTTTTATTTCTGGTTGGGGTGTTTTTGGTATGGTATTGTATTGTAGTGGGAGTAGTGTGAGTTCTTTATCTTAGAGGTTTGTGGGTTTGATTCTAGCTAATCACTAAACGTTTTATTTTTGGTCAGGGTGATATATTGAGTGTTAGTATAGTGTTGTATTGTAGTGGAAGTAGTGTGAGTCCTTGATCCCAGAGGTTTGTGGAGTTGATCCTCACTAGCCACTGTTTGTATCATATCTGATTGGGGTGATTTTTAATGTTGTATTGTAGTTAATTGTTTGTGTATGCCCTCAGAGGTTGTGGGTTTGATTTTTATCATTCAGTGATTGTCTCATTGCTGGTTACTATAGGGTTTATCATGGTATAGGGAGTTAACTGTTTGAGCGTGAGATCCTGAGGTTATGGGTTTAATCCTTACCAAACACTGATTATTTTATTTCTGGTCACTATGATTTTGTATGGTGTTGTATTCTAGTTAACTGTTTGTGTATGAGTCTAGGGTTGAGGGTTTGCATCTTATCAGTGAGAGTAACATTTTTTATGGCTGTGTAATATGTTTCTGTCAAATTAATCAGCTATGACTTTTACTGTAAAGATTGTATCTGTAACATAACCTTACTTGTATATGTAGGTTGTGTGTTTTTCTGTCAATGGTTTCTGTTAATATATTAACCTTACTTGTGTATGTAGGAGCTGTTATCTGCTTTATCGTCAACTGTATTGCTAAATGATATAACCTTATTTTATGTACTGTGTATGTTGTCTATTTTCCCCGCCAACTGTTACCGCCAATTGATCTAACCTCACTTTCTTGCCAAGATTGTAATGCATATGTAACATAACCTCACTCTGAAACAAGTCTATTAGTTCATATTTGTGACACTGGAGCGCTAGTGATGATGAAATCTGCTTTGAGCTATTTTTATTGATGTATTGAATAACAAAGTATCTATAGAACACCTGATAAAGCTTGTTCTATAGTAATGAATGTATATACTGGCTTACCTGTATCTCTGTAACTATTAACTTGATATGGGGGATTCACTACAACAGATTGTATTAATGTATTGAAATTTGAGCACTGTACTTTTTACTATTACTTGCATTGTATTTTAATACATCTTACTAATACACCAATACTTTTGTAGAGTTGTACTACAAGTATATCTGATATGTGTGAATTGTGAGTGATGTCATCTTTCTGGTATAACAACTGTTGATAGCTATTTGTTCATTGTAAACATATTTATGTACTACCTCAACTCAGAGGCTGTGGGTTTGAATCCTACTAGTCACTGATCTGGTGGGGTAAATATTTTGACTTTTAGTATTGTATCCTGTCTGTGTATGTCTGGTTGTGGGTTTGAATCTTACTAGTACTCAACTGTTTAATAACTGGTATTTTCTGTGTAACATATTTCTACCAAATTGTGATATAATCTTAACTTTGGACCTTAACTGCAACCTAATGTATGTAGACCAAAACAAGTCTTTTTTTGGAGTTAACTTAGTGTTAATGAATTTTTATTTAGTGCTTATTTTTATTGAGGTGTTGAATAACAAGAAACAAATTGGGTAATTTCATCAAGTTTATAGTAATGAATGTAATTGATTTTAATGACTTACCTGTATCTCTGGTACTTGAAACTGGTACAGTATTACACTTGTACTACATTGTATTATATTTGTATTGCATGGTATTACACTTGTACTGTACTGTATTACACTTAATATTTGTACTGTTCTAATATACAATCACTTGTATAGAGTTGTATATCTGATAGCAATGACTGATATGTGTTGATCTTATCACCACTGATTGTGGTTTCTGGTGTAACTTTTGTTGACAACTACTTTTTGTGGATCAACAAACATATTTATGTACTACTGCAACTGTTTACTGTATATCTTGTTGTATCCTACATTAAAACCTGTTATAATCATTGTGTTTTTTAGTTAGGCCTAACCATATTATATTAAGGGTTTTGTTAAATGTTTAAATTTACTGTTTATGTCTTTGTGTTGTAACTGTAAACATATCTTTGTTGTCTGTGTATTGAGTATGACTATATTTTTTTATACTTATTTTATCTTAACTGAGGAGAGATTGGAATATATGTTGACTAAACCTAATGTAATGCTAATAGCTCCTAATACAGCCTCTATTGTATCCTTTTTTTTCATACTGATGTTAAATTTGTATTATCTCTAGCTACTTTTCTACATTTCTGTATGGCGCTAATGACTATTACAATGTAATGCTGTTGATACAATCTACTGTTCTGATGTATTGCAATGTTGACATCTATGTTTGTTGTGACTGCTATAGTCAAGAGTATAGATGAGAATCATGGTTGTTTTATTTTACAGTAAAAATTATACACCTATCAGTGATTTTGTATTTTAGAGCAATAAAAACTAATAACTTTACTGACAACATAGAAAACCTATATAAAGAATAGAGGAGAAAAACTAAAACAAAGATGGGTAGTACATGTATTTAAATATACTTTACCTAGAGGAGGAGGAGGAGTGGAATAAAAAAGAGGATGAGGTAAATGAAGAAGAGGAGGAGTAGAAGGAAGAGGGATGAGGAGGAGAAAAAGAGGAAAAGGAGGAAGAGAAGGAGGAAAAGGAGAAGAGGAGGAAAAGGAGGAAGAGAAGGAGGAAAAGGATGCCTAATTCAAGTAAAACATTTGTGGTTTTTTATTCTTTAGAGGTCTACACTATCTAGACACACAATTAAACTGTAGCTGCAATCCTTTTCAATTGTATAATCTCTAAAGAGCTTAGGTGACCCAAGTTTCCACACCACGGTAAGCTTTTAGGCTAGGCCGTATGGGTCTTGGCGCGTTTTTGTTTTAAGTGAGTTTCCCCTGGAGGCCTATTCTCACTATTATGGTAGTAGTTAGTCTATAACAGATTTACTACTACTATTTATATTTTTTATGTTAACCTGCTTATCTTTAAAATGATATTTATTAGGTGTCCTGTTTTATTTTAGTATATTTCATTCTTGTTGTGTTTATTTTAAAATTTATGAAGTTTATTACAGGGTGTATTATTTATTTTAGTTTATGATTTACTAGGAATAAAGGAATATTGTTATCAGATCAAGGCCCCGAAGGAAAGGGGTTAAGGTTGGTGACATGGAGGGTAACACAATATGGTTTTATGGTTTTTTAGGCCAACCCCCAGTCTTTTGATTGACTGCCTGATGGCAAACATACTCATGGAGGGTAACACAACATGGTTTTATGGTTTTTTAGGCCAACCTCCAGTATGTTGAGCATATATATACACACATTCACACAGGTACAAAGAGTAGTACAGGTCCTTTGAGATCTAAACGCCTCAATGTACACACACACATTCACACAAGTACAAGTAGTTGCACAGATTCTTTTCAATCTGAACGCCTCAATGTACACACACATACACACAGGGGGAATGGGAATGGACCCATAATCTGTTTATGTATTATTATAAATTTTATTATCCCAATTTACTTTACTTTGGTATATATTTTAACATTTTAATTGGTAGCTATTGTCTGTAGAAAAAGTTAGAGGAGTGTTTTATCTTTATAGATGGATTATACTTATTTTAGGTTAAATGAATTAGGGTTTTATGTATCAACGATACCTGCTTGGTATGGAAACAGTTGTCACTTCAATTTTTAAAACACCTGTCATTGATTCTATTTTAGCAAATATACTGTCAAAGTAATTAGAGAATGATGCTGATGTAAGTGTAGCGATAGGCATAAATGGTATATTACCTGATGTGTCTTCATATGTTAATAACACTCCAATAGAACATGATGGGGGTGTGTCTTCTGTAATTATTTCTATAATATAGTCTGAAAAAGCCCTTGGCCATTCCAACACATCTATTGAATCAGTGAGAAAAAACTGAAACTCCGAAGTTTTAATATTAAACCTTTTATTTTCAACTATGTCTTTTTTAGACAGAAATCTGAGAAATACAGCCATTACAAGTGAGGAGATCACCAGTGATATGTCTGTTCTTGTTGACTGTTACAGGTAAAGTGATTAAAAACATACTATGACACCCATCTATATAAGGGTTAATGCTTCTGTCTTTTGTATCCATAAGGTAGAGTGTCATGCTCTCCTTCATACTTTCTCTTAGGACCAGTTACCTTAAACTGTTTAACCTCCTCTGTTGTTATAATATCTCTATATTTTGTTCGTCTAATTCTGTGCTCATTAATTTCAATGATTTTAGAAGCTTCACTTAAAACCATTTCTTTTAGTTTCTCAAAATTCAAAATTTTTGATGTTTTAATATTGAGAGTAAGCCCCTTGATTTTACAAACCGGGATCAATTTCTGTTGATTGGTTGACCAGACAAGGTATGCGTAAGTTTTAGGCCCCCCAGAGACAAATTCAGTTATATAAGAGCCGGGTCCATAATCTGTCAATTCATCAGTCATTTCGCCGAGGTAATCTCCTGTAGACACTCTGTACAACCCTTTGCGGTAGTAATATATAATACTATCTGTATCCCAATATAGTACTTGATCTCCTAAGGCATCAAGGTGTTCATACAACTTTAGTCTAGCGTGAGCAGTAGTGAAGGCTGCCATAACTACATTTACAGTTCTTAAAGACTCACTAGCCTCTTCAATATTTTGCCAATTTACTAGCACAACATCTTGGTTAATAGCCTGAAAGTATTTTAACTTACCCTCAGGATTAGTTAACAGCCGAAAGAACTCTTTAGAATCTCGGATGATTGATGTTTTCATCATATTCTCCCTTTGCCCAAATTTACCCCAGAAACTGTTAAGCATCAGTTTTGCTACTGATCTTAAGCCCCCGTTTTTAACAATATGCTCCTTTGTCATTTCTATACCTTCACGCTCAAGAAATTTTGCAATATACTGTTTCTTATCCTCCTCTGTTTTACACCACCCGGGGTATCCAGATGCCTCTTGTTTTAGTTTTAGAAATTTATTAATAAACTCAGTGAATAGCCCTCCTTTCTCATATGTGGCTACCTCATACTCCCACAGCTCAAACATATCTAATACAATGTACCCTTTATCTACAGCCTTCCTAATTTCATCCATTGTCCACGTCCCAACCAATGCTCTATCTTCACTTTCATGAAAACAATCCCCCTGGTACATCATTTCCCCACATGTTCTGCACAGAACAAACATCAATTTATTATGAATACGTGTTGGTAAAACTGGATGATATAAGTTGAAATGAGGTAAGATCTTGCATTTTAACAGTCCATCTACATCCATACCTCTCTTTCTACATTCCTTATTACCAACATATATAGTTGGATGACCTATAGGATATTTACAGTATTTATTTACAAAAGGATATAGTGAGCATACATCGATGTATTGTATTGTTTCTCCTGGACCACATTTGTAGTAGGTTTTAGCGTTTCCTGTTCTACCTCCAAAGAATGCATCTCTAGGATTTAATGGAAGTGTACTTAAAATTGGTAATTTGTCCAGATGGTTGAGTTTTTGGTCCTTTTTTAGCTTATGGAAATCACATTCCCACATCTGTACTATGTCTCCAAGCTTTTCAATTTTAGCTTTAGTGCGCTCATAGCGAAGATGTAGGCTATCAGAGGGATCCTCTTTTAGTGGGGTATCACGATTATAAGGGAAGCATTTAGGGCACCCGTGCCAGCAACATCCGTGGAACTCGTATATGTTTTCACCATCGAAACCGTCTACTTTCATTCCCTTTATAACAACCTCTTTACTACGTCCAGCATGATTGATTGTCACCCCGCGTCTTTCCTCCTCCCAGGTAAGCCACTGTAGAGCAACAGCTGACTGGGTAGAAGATCGGTAACCGTTTTTAGGGATAAGTCCAATTGTGTTTGGTTTCAGGAAGTTACGACGGAAAGCTAGATTGCAGGCGCTAGCAATTGTTACAGACTCAAGAAATGGATCTACATTACATTGTTCAAGTAGCAATGATCTAAATTTGATACATGCCTGAGCTAAAATGTCAACGTCTGACATGCAATATTCTAGTAATTCTTTTTTTAAATTAAATTCATACTTTTTAGCAACCTGTTCACTGTACCATTTATCAAAGTCATTATGGGATTTCTCAAACATGGATTCGGGACAGTAGTACTTTTTATCAGGCATAGGGCCTACGTAATTTTGATTTGCTATTGTATTGAACAAGTGTGGAAAATAACCTTTCTTCTTTTCAGGTGGTAAGTCAAAAGCTTTCGGTAAGGCAGATAAGGACATGGGAAAGTAGCTAAGGGAGTCAATAAATCTAACGTTAGCAACCTCCATTAAAATAATTTTAGTTCCTCTAGGAATGATGTTTGGTGTGAATTTAGTTTCTTCGAGGATATACCTAAGTATAAATTGAAAGTCAAACCCTTGTCCGTTGTGTGCAATTACACAGACATTTTTGAATTGTTTGCGGGTCTCCATTACATAGTTCATAAACTGCTTAACAGGATTGCTATCAAATATTTTATAACGTTCTGAACAAGTTTCACACTCACTCCCATTAATGCATTTGAAACAGAACTGTTGGGAAACACATAAATTCACTTTATGTAACTTAGTCTCAGAATCTGAAGGTAGGGACTCATCTTGACGGGTTTCCAGATCAAAGAAAATAAATAGGTAGTCACGATCTTTTGGTTTTTTCTTGTCTATCTGAATGTAACATTTATGATTAGGATCTTTAAATGTACCACAAGGTTGACAATATACCTCTCCACACACATGAGCTGATTTACGTTTAGTTGGGAATATCATTTTTTCACACCCTCGGCAGAACTTAATTGTTTTACAAATTTGTCTCTGATGGGCAATAAAGCACCGTTCATTTTTGAAAAAGCGGTTACAATAGCGGCAAGATACGCCGCCATCTTCCTCTACACAGGGAGGTGAGAAGGTGTGACAAGATGGACAGATATTTGAACATCTGTGTTGACCTTTATGATCATAGGGGATATGACAAGCGTCACAGAAATAATTGCAAACAAAAGCAGCTGTTAAGTTTGTAATAACATTATAGTGGTTATCATGGTACAATAAGTTGATTTTAAATTTTGCTTCACTATTACCACCAGAGAAATATACATTCCGACCTTTGCTATCATAATTATACACAGTTATTCTATATTTTTTTAAGTGTGCCTGAAACTTTTCAAGTTCAGGGATACCTGACCCCTCTTCAGGCATTTCAACTCTAGCTTTTGCTATAAGTTTCTTTGCCCTAAGTGTCTGACGCATGCATTTGTCTTTACGAATCCCATAAATCTGAGGATCCATTTTTGCATAAGCTTTACCTACCACTATTGCTCTAGCCAGACATAAGTTGTCAGTGTTATTTATAACTACTATTCCCCTTCTTGCTTTGCATTCTTCGTTGAATGAATTATACATTCCTGGACGCGCTCTACCCCTGCCTACAGGAACATTAACTCTAGAAACACTTACTGTAAACGTATCACTACTAGTAATTGACTCCGAGTTACTTTGAATGATACCCCCAAAAATAGCCCATAATGAATCAGCTGTAACCTCGGAGGCTAGTTGTGGAACAACATACCCAGGCTCTTTAGAGCACATTCCCCATAAGAGCCCATGTTAGGCCTCAAGCGCTGACCCTAACTACACCACCATTGTTTGATTTTATTATTTTAGTTTGTTATCAGCTAGTGTTGTCACCATAGTTCCATGTTTTACCACTAGAGTCGCTAGTTTGAGTTGCATTGTAGTTTGATGTTTTGCCACTGGAGGCAGCACTGTCGCTGTTTTACCACCGGAGGCAACACCATCGCCTACAGTACCATATATATGTAGCATGGAAGGTTGTTTACTTTAGTCTATCATTTACCTTTGCTGTGGTTAGACGTGTTTTGAGCTCTTTACTTATCCTTAAACAATTATATTATGGAGTCCTGTGACGGAGTTTGCCAAAAAGGTTCTCATAAATCTACTGGCCCCCTTACTTTTATCGATGAAAACAGAACATTTGTGCCAAAGTTTAGGCTTTATGGATGGAAAACTACCTTTAAATTTACTGAACCTCCAGAAGGTGTATCTGAATTGGAGTGGATACGCAAGGGCCTTGAGCAAATAGTAGAACAATCTAAACAAGAATGTTCACCAACTGACTATTTAGGGTTTACTCTGACCTCTATTAATTTGAAATCTAAAGAGCCTGGGTATGTTGTTCCACAACTAGCCTCCGAGGTTACAGCTGATTCATTATGGGCTATTTTTGGGGGTATCATTCAAAGTAACTCGGAGTCAATTACTAGTAGTGATACGTTTACAGTAAGTGTTTCTAGAGTTAATGTTCCTGTAGGCAGGGGTAGAGCGCGTCCAGGAATGTATAATTCATTCAACGAAGAATGCAAAGCAAGAAGGGGAATAGTAGTTATAAATAACACTGACAACTTATGTCTGGCTAGAGCAATAGTGGTAGGTAAAGCTTATGCAAAAATGGATCCTCAGATTTATGGGATTCGTAAAGACAAATGCATGCGTCAGACACTTAGGGCAAAGAAACTTATAGCAAAAGCTAGAGTTGAAATGCCTGAAGAGGGGTCAGGTATCCCTGAACTTGAAAAGTTTCAGGCACACTTAAAAAAATATAGAATAACTGTGTATAATTATGATAGCAAAGGTCGGAATGTATATTTCTCTGGTGGTAATAGTGAAGCAAAATTTAAAATCAACTTATTGTACCATGATAACCACTATAATGTTATTACAAACTTAACAGCTGCTTTTGTTTGCAATTATTTCTGTGACGCTTGTCATATCCCCTATGATCATAAAGGTCAACACAGATGTTCAAATATCTGTCCATCTTGTCACACCTTCTCACCTCCCTGTGTAGAGGAAGATGGCGGCGTATCTTGCCGCTATTGTAACCGCTTTTTCAAAAATGAACGGTGCTTTATTGCCCATCAGAGACAAATTTGTAAAACAATTAAGTTCTGCCGAGGGTGTGAAAAAATGATATTCCCAACTAAACGTAAATCAGCTCATGTGTGTGGAGAGGTATATTGTCAACCTTGTGGTACATTTAAAGATCCTAATCATAAATGTTACATTCAGATAGACAAGAAAAAACCAAAAGATCGTGACTACCTATTTATTTTCTTTGATCTGGAAACCCGTCAAGATGAGTCCCTACCTTCAGATTCTGAGACTAAGTTACATAAAGTGAATTTATGTGTTTCCCAACAGTTCTGTTTCAAATGCATTAATGGGAGTGAGTGTGAAACTTGTTCAGAACGTTATAAAATATTTGATAGCAATCCTGTTAAGCAGTTTATGAACTATGTAATGGAGACCCGCAAACAATTCAAAAATGTCTGTGTAATTGCACACAACGGACAAGGGTTTGACTTTCAATTTATACTTAGGTATATCCTCGAAGAAACTAAATTCACACCAAACATCATTCCTAGAGGAACTAAAATTATTTTAATGGAGGTTGCTAACGTTAGATTTATTGACTCCCTTAGCTACTTTCCCATGTCCTTATCTGCCTTACCGAAAGCTTTTGACTTACCACCTGAAAAGAAGAAAGGTTATTTTCCACACTTGTTCAATACAATAGCAAATCAAAATTACGTAGGCCCTATGCCTGATAAAAAGTACTACTGTCCCGAATCCATGTTTGAGAAATCCCATAATGACTTTGATAAATGGTACAGTGAACAGGTTGCTAAAAAGTATGAATTTAATTTAAAAAAAGAATTACTAGAATATTGCATGTCAGACGTTGACATTTTAGCTCAGGCATGTATCAAATTTAGATCATTGCTACTTGAACAATGTAATGTAGATCCATTTCTTGAGTCTGTAACAATTGCTAGCGCCTGCAATCTAGCTTTCCGTCGTAACTTCCTGAAACCAAACACAATTGGACTTATCCCTAAAAACGGTTACCGATCTTCTACCCAGTCAGCTGTTGCTCTACAGTGGCTTACCTGGGAGGAGGAAAGACGCGGGGTGACAATCAATCATGCTGGACGTAGTAAAGAGGTTGTTATAAAGGGAATGAAAGTAGACGGTTTCGATGGTGAAAACATATACGAGTTCCACGGATGTTGCTGGCACGGGTGCCCTAAATGCTTCCCTTATAATCGTGATACCCCACTAAAAGAGGATCCCTCTGATAGCCTACATCTTCGCTATGAGCGCACTAAAGCTAAAATTGAAAAGCTTGGAGACATAGTACAGATGTGGGAATGTGATTTCCATAAGCTAAAAAAGGACCAAAAACTCAACCATCTGGACAAATTACCAATTTTAAGTACACTTCCATTAAATCCTAGAGATGCATTCTTTGGAGGTAGAACAGGAAACGCTAAAACCTACTACAAATGTGGTCCAGGAGAAACAATACAATACATCGATGTATGCTCACTATATCCTTTTGTAAATAAATACTGTAAATATCCTATAGGTCATCCAACTATATATGTTGGTAATAAGGAATGTAGAAAGAGAGGTATGGATGTAGATGGACTGTTAAAATGCAAGATCTTACCTCATTTCAACTTATATCATCCAGTTTTACCAACACGTATTCATAATAAATTGATGTTTGTTCTGTGCAGAACATGTGGGGAAATGATGTACCAGGGGGATTGTTTTCATGAAAGTGAAGATAGAGCATTGGTTGGGACGTGGACAATGGATGAAATTAGGAAGGCTGTAGATAAAGGGTACATTGTATTAGATATGTTTGAGCTGTGGGAGTATGAGGTAGCCACATATGAGAAAGGAGGGCTATTCACTGAGTTTATTAATAAATTTCTAAAACTAAAACAAGAGGCATCTGGATACCCCGGGTGGTGTAAAACAGAGGAGGATAAGAAACAGTATATTGCAAAATTTCTTGAGCGTGAAGGTATAGAAATGACAAAGGAGCATATTGTTAAAAACGGGGGCTTAAGATCAGTAGCAAAACTGATGCTTAACAGTTTCTGGGGTAAATTTGGGCAAAGGGAGAATATGATGAAAACATCAATCATCCGAGATTCTAAAGAGTTCTTTCGGCTGTTAACTAATCCTGAGGGTAAGTTAAAATACTTTCAGGCTATTAACCAAGATGTTGTGCTAGTAAATTGGCAAAATATTGAAGAGGCTAGTGAGTCTTTAAGAACTGTAAATGTAGTTATGGCAGCCTTCACTACTGCTCACGCTAGACTAAAGTTGTATGAACACCTTGATGCCTTAGGAGATCAAGTACTATATTGGGATACAGATAGTATTATATATTACTACCGCAAAGGGTTGTACAGAGTGTCTACAGGAGATTACCTCGGCGAAATGACTGATGAATTGACAGATTATGGACCCGGCTCTTATATAACTGAATTTGTCTCTGGGGGGCCTAAAACTTACGCATACCTTGTCTGGTCAACCAATCAACAGAAATTGATCCCGGTTTGTAAAATCAAGGGCTTACTCTCAATATTAAAACATCAAAAATTTTGAATTTTGAGAACTAAAAGAAATGGTTTTAAGTGAAGCTTCTAAAATCATTGAAATTAATGAGCACAGAATTAGACGAACAAAATATAGAGATATTATAACAACAGAGGAGGTTAA